>NC_069703.1:9424946-9727977 GCF_023699985.2 Odocoileus virginianus
GAATCCCCTTGTGTGTTATTTGTTGTTTTTCCCTTGCTGCTTTTAATATTTGTTCTTTGTGTTTGATCTTTGTTAGTTTGATTAATATGTGTCTTGGGGTGTTTTGCCTTGGGTTTATCGTGTTTGGGACTCTCTGGGTTTCTTGGACTTGGGTGATTATTTTCTTCCCCATTTTAACTAGTACAGCCACTATGGAGAACAGTGTGGAGATTCCTTAAAAAACTGGAAATAGAACTGCCATATGACCCAGCAATCCCACTGCTCAGCATACACACTGAGGAGACCAAAATTGAAAGAGACACGTGTACCCCAATGTTCATTGCAGCACTGTTTATAATAGCCAGGACATGGAAGCAACCTAGATGCCCATCAGCAGATGAATGGATAAGAAAGCTGTGGTACATATACACAATGGAATATTACTCAGCCATTAAAAAGAATACATTTGAATCAGTTCTAATGAGGTGGATGAAACTCGACCCTATTATACAGAGTGAAGGAAGCCAGAAAGAAAAACACCAATACAGTATACTGACACATATATATGGACTTTAGAAAGATGGTAACGATAACTCTGTATGTGAGACAGCAAAAGAGACACAGATGTATCTAACAGTCTTTTGGACTCTCTGGGAGAGGGCGAGGGTGGGATGATTTGGGAGAGGGCGAGGGTGGGATGATTTGGGAGAATGGCATTGAAACATGTATATTATCATATGTGAAATGAATCGCCAGTCCAGGTTCAATGCATGAGACAGGGTGCTTGGGGCTGGTGCACTGGGATGACCCAGAGGGATGGGATGGGGAGGGAGGTGGGAGAGGGGTTCAGGATGGGGAACACATGTACACCCATGGCAGAATCATGTCAGTGTATGGCAAAACCAGTACAATATTGTAAAGTAATTAGCCTCCAATTAAAATAAATAAATTTTAGAAAAAGTAGCATTAGTCTTATTGAAAGGAGATAGGCTTGTCTCCAACATGGTATCTCCCTGAAAGATTTTCAAGGATAATTTTAACCATAAGAGACTTTTTTCCTTATTGAATATCTTCAAGAGCTCAGTGCCTTATAAACTGTGGTTCTACTGTGTTTGAGATAGTGAAATTTTCCCTTCGTTTAAACAAACCTAAATTATGTGTTATGATAAGGGAGCTGTCTTACCTTCATGACCTATGTAGGTGCTCTCCAGTTTGCTAAAATTATCTCAAGAAATTTTGAAAAATTTCTCTAAATATGGGGGACCACTTTAGCATAGGATGAGTTTATTACCTACTCTGTTCTGGACACAGAACCTGTATTATCACAGCCTGAGATGGAGGTAACATTTTTTCAAAGACTTGTCACACTGTTGAGTCATTGAAGCCCATGGTCCACTTAACCTCCTCTGGAGGTCTTAGAGGTTTTGAGTAACTGGTGGTCATTGAGTTGCCTGTTCTGTTGGTGGGGTAACCTGGCTTCCCCATCTTTTGGGCATCCTGCATTTCTTTTATGTGCCTGAGGATTTGTTCTTAAACTTCTAAGGAAACTTGTTCTAAATAGCTTTTTAGTGATCTGCATTTGTTTATCTGTAGAGATGTCTTGTGCAAAGGAAACCAGTAGGTGTTTCAGTTTGAAAAAATCAGTTTTTGAAGCAAAAAGTTCCTTCCATTTTTATGCGAAGTTTTAAAAGTGTATCACACAGAAATGTGGACAAATAATTACAGCCAGCATACATGTCAGGAAATAGAATATTGCCTCAGAAGCCCCTTTGTGTATCTTTCACTCACTGCCCTTCCCCTCTCCAGAGGTAACCAATCTCCTGACTTCAATGTCAATTAATACTGCCTGTTTTTGAGCTTATTATACATGGAATTCTATAGTATGTACTTTTTTTGGTATTAGCCTCTTTTGTTTCAATGTGGTGCTGTGAGATCCACTTATATAGTTTTATAAAATTTGAGTTTAGTCTTGTTGACATTTAGTATTCCATTGCATGGACATGGTATTTGTCCATTCTATTGGTGATAGATATTTGGGTTATTTCCAGATTTTTAGGTATTAGGAATAATCCTGCTATGAATGTTCTAATACATGTCTTTTGGTAATTCTGCATATCAATATTCATTTTTTCTGGATGTGTATACCTGCGAGTGGAATAGCTAAACTATATGAATGTCTATATTAAGTTCTTTGCCATGTTTATGTTCAGATACTGCCAGTATTTTCCAAAATAGTTGTATAAATTTATACTCACATCATCAGTATCTGAGAATCCTGATTGTCCCAGATCCTTACAATCCTACCCTAACCTTGTTAATTTGAGCAAGATCAAAATCTTAACATTTTTGAATCTTTCAATTCATAAAATGTCCCTTTAAATTTTCCTAATATTTTGTGGGTTTTAACATAGAAGATTTATACATTTCTGTTAGACTTATATGATTTTGTGATGCCATTATAATCGTTACCATTTAAAAAATTTTGTTTTTTCTTGCCTTGTTTAGTTACAGGTTTACCTTATTCATTAAAAAGTTACTGTGAACTGGTGGTGAATAGTCTCATTTGCTTGTGTTGCATCCATTTGTGGTGATTATATAATTTTTATCCTCATTCTTCCTTTTTTCTTGAATAGCCTTGGTTGATTGTTGAATTTTAAACCACTTTTGCATTACTGGAATAAATCCCACTTGGTGATTATGTGTCCTCCTTTATATACATCACTGAATTTGATTTACTAATGCTTTATTCATTTAAGAGTTACAGATATGTATCCATATGCAAATTTTTATAATTTTCTTGTAATGTCCTTGTAAAGTGTTGGTATCAATGTTATGCTGTCCATATAAAATGAGATTGGAAAAGTTTCTTTTCTAGTTTTCAGAAGTGTTTTATAAGATTGACACTATTTCTTTTTTAAATCTTAGGGACATTTTCTGCAAAGTAATCTGAGCCTGTCATTTTCTCTATAAGAAAGCTTTAAAATAATAGATGAAATTTTAAAATTGGTTTTTAATGTACAGTTTCTGTTTTTTCTTGAAGTGTACTCGATTTACAGTATTATGTTAATTTAACCTGTGCAGCACAGTGATTCAGTTATACACATACTTTTCAGATTCTTTCCCATTATAGGTTATTACAGGGTTTCCCAGGTGGCACTCCCAGTAAAGAACCTGCCTGCCAATTCAGGAGACTTAAGAGAGACACGAGTTGGATCCCTGGATCAGGAAGATCCCCTGGAGGGGAGGGCATGGCAACCCACTCCAGTATTCTTGCCTGGAGAATCCTCACGGACAGAGGAGCCTGGCAGGCTACAGTTAATAAGGTCGCAAAGTGTCAGACATGACTGAAGCGACTGAACACACATCCATAGGTTATTACAAGATATTGAATATAGTTCCCTGTGCTATACAATGAATTCTTATTTATCTGTTTTATATATAAATGGTGTATATCTGTTTATCCCATAATCCTAATTTAACCATCCCCTCTCCCTTTCCCCTTTGGTAATCATAAGTTTTCCATGTCTGTGAGTCTATTTCTGCTTTGTAAATTAGTTCATTTGTGTTATCTGTTAGATTCCACATGTAAGTGATGTCTGTTATATGTTGTCTCTGTCTGACTTACTTCACTTGCTATGATAATCTCTAGGTCCATCCGTTATTGCTGCATGTGGCAGTATTTCATTTTTTATGGCTGAGTAGTATTCCATTGTATATGTATACCATGTCTTTTTTTTTAATTCATTCATCTGTCAATGGATATTTAGGTTGCTTCCATGTCTTGTCTATTGTAAATATTGCTGCTATGAATATTGGGGTTCATGGTCTTTTTGAATTAGAGATTTTGTCTTTTTCGAATATATGCTCAGTAGAGGGATTGCTGGATCATATGCTAACTCTGTTTTTAGTTTTTGAAGGAACCTCCTTACTGTTGTCCATGTATATTTTCCTTTTATTGTCTGTATTGGCAAGTTGTCCTTTTCAAAGAATTTGTTCACTTTAAACAAATTTGTTCTAAAAATTTGTTCAATTTTATAAATTGTCAGTTTTGGAGGTCTAAAAGTTTTTTACAATATCGTCTTCATCTATGAAATCTACGATGGTATTGCTTTTCTCTTTCCTTAATATGGAAATTCATGTTTTCTCTTTTTTACCTATCAGTCTTGCAAAGTATTAATTTTATCAAGCTTTTTATATAACCAACTTTGATTCATATTTGTTAGCTCATTGATTATCTTTCTGTTTATCTCCTTCCTTCTGTCTTCGCTGTTCTCTTCTCCCTTCTTGACTTTCTGTTGTTGCTCAGTCACTAAGTTGCGCCCGACTGTGACACCACAGACTGCAGCATGCCAGGCCCCTCTGTCCTCCAGTCTCCTGGAGTTTTCTCAAATTCATGTTCATTGATACTATCTAACCATCTCTTTCTCTGCCCCTCCCCTTCTTCTTTTGCCTTCCGTCTTTCCCATTATCAGAGTCTTTTCTAGTGAGTCAGCTCTTTGTATCAGATGGCCAAAGTATTGGAGTCTCAGCTTCAGCAGCAGTCCTTCCAATAAATATTCAGGGTTGATTTCCTTTAGGATGGACTTGATTTTATCTCCTTGCAGTCCAAAGAACTCTCAAGAGTCTTCTCCAGCACCACAATTCAAAAGCATCAATTCTTTGGTGCTCAGCTGTCTTTATGGGTCCAATTCTCACATCCATATATGAATACTGGAAAAATGATAGCTTTGACTAAGCTTTGTCAGAAAAGTGATGTCTCTGCTTTTTAATGGGCCGTCTAGGTTTGTCATAGCTTTAGCTCTTCTTTTAGCTTAAACTTTTGCTAATATTTGCAGTTAAGGCCATAATTGTTCCATTGGGCACTGCTTTAGCTGCACCCTATATTTTTATGTTATTTTAATAATTTTTAAGTTAAACTGTTTTCCAAGTCCATTTATTTTTTATTCTGTTTTATTCAGAACTTTATTTCTTAATTTCCAAATAGCCAGGTCTTTGCTAGATCTCTTTTCATTATTGATTCCACTGTGATTGGAGTGCAAATTCTGAATAATTCCAGACATCTGAATTTGTTATTCCATGTGTACTTGTAAAGAATGTATTTTCTAGTCTTTTGGGGGTACAGTGTTTTGTATATATGTGATATAAATAAGGTCACTTTGTTCAGATTTATATTTTACTGACCTTTTTGTTTTCTATTAAAAGTCTCCCACTGATTGTGACTTTGTGTGCATGTGTGTGTGTGTTTATTACCTATTTTGGCAATGTATGTGTTGAAATTATATTGGGTACATATAAATTTAGCAGTTTTCTTCCAATTGAATTGATCCTTAAATCATTATGAAACATCCCTTTTTACCTTTAGTAATGTGACTTAGTCTCATTTATCTGATGTTAGTATGGCTATATTCAAGTTTCTGTTGGTAGGGTCATAGATTTTTATTTTATTTTATTTTTGGGGGTCATAAATTTTAAAACTAGAAGTGAATTTACAGATCAGTTAATTCATCTTCACTTTATATATAAATTATATGTTAATTGTAGTTCTGTTGTTGAATTCACCAGGTATTATTACTTGCAACCCAGTCTAAAAACCCTTGGCTCCATCCTAGTTCTCCTGGTTTCTTGGGAGACGTACTTGACCAAGTGGCATCCACTCACGTTCTTTTCCTAATTAATGTTTTCTCAAGTTTGTGCTTGATTATCTCAGTAACATGGAGCACTGTTCTAAATTCAGGGCCAGTTTATAAGCTCTGTAGTCAGTGTTACCCTTTCTGTCTTGAAAAAGTGAGTCACTCAATCGTGTCTACTCTGTGACCCCATGGACTATACAGTCTATGGAATTCTCCAGGCCAGAATACTGGAGTGGGTAGCCTTTCCCTTCTCCAGGGGATCTCCCAACCCAGGTATCGAACCCAGGCCTCCCGCATTGCGTGTGGATTCTTTACCAATTGAGCTATAGGGAAAGCCACCTTTCTGTCTTAATTCTTCCCTTTCAGGTCCCAGTGCTGCTCTGCGAGCTTTTGCTCAGGTATTATTTCTGGGAATTCTTCTTCCCTACCATGTCTTTGGTTATTTAGAGACTCCTGCTGTCTGCCTGTCCTAAGTAGTCTTCAGCCCTGCTCTGACTGCTCTGTTTCCTGGGTGCACCTGATTCTGGGGCATCTGTTTCTCTTTTGGTCTGGGGTAGAATGGAGAGTAACCCCAGAGGTTTATGAAAGAAGTAGTTAAAATGTGAATGCACGTGAAACTCCCTAACTTTCTATCCAACTTGTGACACCTCAAACTCCCTTTCTGTTCCTTATTCCATTGCTTCCCAACCTTTAACTTCGTGATCATGAGCAGTTATGCTCTGAAGCCTCTCTCACTTGTGAAACACTGGACGCACAGAGACGTTGGGGTCTTCCATTGTCGCCCACTGTGTCCTCTATGACCTTCATGTCGTACCCCGTGCAGAGGCCAGGGAGGCTCCTGGTGCACTTCTGAGGCCCAGAGCAATGAGAGCTTGCTTGGATCTGTTTACTTAGTACATAGAAACGGGTGTGAGTTCCTTCTAAGGTAATTGTGCTTTTTGTTAAGTTCTTTAAAGTATTTTCTATGTTTAAAAAACGCACATTGTCTCTGCTGTCTCATTAGCATTTGACCTTCAGTAAGTAAGTTCACCTACTGGTGCCTTGCTTTCCTCATCTGTAAAATGGATTGTTAGCTATGATGACTATTTTGTTAACTATGTTGAGAGATAAGCAACTTAACCATATAAAACACGTGATATCTGTTGGACCTGGCCTGTTGTTGGCACTAAAACAAGTGATCTGCTGTGATGATGAAGATGATGATAAAAATGGTGAAACCTCATTTTATGAATACATCCCACCAGATTCATGAAGTTAAATTCTACAAGGAAAATTCTAATTTTCCATTAACTTCCATTAAAGTAGTATTCCATTTCTTGTGGGCCAGTGGCTAAAATTTTTCTTCTGAAAATATGAAGCCACAAAGAACCTAGTTATGCTATTGAGCACGGTAAACACCGCTCACTGATAAACGCAGCCTTTCTCTATCCATTGGCTTTTCCTTCACAGCACTCTTCTTCTCACCCCTGGGCCTTGTGGGCCATGCAGGTTATTTTTTCCTCTTATTGTACCAGAGGCATTTAGAAACTCTCCCTTGACGATCAATATGTTCCCAGTGCTTGGTAGTCACAGCATCATAGTGTCTGGTTTGTCTGTCAACGCCTGTATGTATTGTAGGTGGAAAATTATTGTTCTTCAAAACATTGTAAATTATAAGTTTTCTAGGGCATGGGGTCAAATTTTATGTCACTGCCCGCAGGGAAGAATATTTGCTGCTGTTAATGTCAGTGCCTGTTTGAAAGTTTCTACCTCAATCATTAAAAGTATCCAGAAATTGTCTTCTTTCTATAATGCATACATTTTCATTTCATTTTCCATTTCATCCTTTTAGATTAGTTTTCAGATTCCAGTAGGATATAAGTTAACTGTGTATTATTTTTAAAATGGATAAGATACTATCAGAAGTAAAGGAAACATAATGTATAATATGTTATTTTTCAATACTTTAATATTCCTAGGGGTATAAGTAATATGATTTAGTTCATAGCATGTGTACTAGGGGTATTTTCAAAGTAATTTAAAAATAATACATATTATAAATATTTGTGCAATATAAAGGTAGATTAAATGTCACAATTATGAAAAATAGAATAAACTTTTCCAAGTGATTAATTGGGTGAACCAAGACATATATGTGAACATCTTTTCATGTTTGATCAGTTTTATTCATGATGGTAATAAAACCAAGCAAATGAAATGCAAAATGTTGACTGCGATGTAATGGTGGAAATTTTTACATGCATAAAGGAGTCAGGTTAAATTTATTGCCTTATGATGGCTTATTGGCTGCTAATATTGTACACACATTCTTAAAATGATCTATAACATCATGGCCAAAATCCCATGGGGGCAAAATCACAGTTGGTACATACTGTGTTGATTTATCTCTCTTGATGTGCAAAATATTAACTCAGACAATTTTCATATAGCTCATCGGTTTTTGTTCAGCGTTAGATGTGCATTTGTCATTAGTTTACTCTTTCTTTGGGAGTGTATAAAATGGAATTATCAATGTAGAACAGAGTTAAAATTGCAGAGAGTCTTTATGTTCTGGCACCATGTAGTTGACTTAATTTTTTTTTTTTCCGATTGGATTTGAATATATGATTTCAAAATGTATCAAATTACTGTTTCACTTGATATAAGTTTGTAAAACTTAAGTTCTGTACTTTTGAATCAAAACCAGAGATAAATGTCTTCGTTTCAACTCCAGTGCCTGACTTTCCAGAAGGTCTTAGATCCTCCAGTGTGTGAGAGGGAGGCATCCTCCTGGATGCAACAACCCATCTTGCTGCCTCTTATCTGCTCTTCCCTTTGCCATTGATCAGATCCTGTTCCCTGCTATTTGCTGAGTTTTCCCTGGTTTAAATCTAAGTCTTTGGTTTTCTTTCTCTGTAGGCAGGAAAAGAAGTATACTTTAATAACTTCTACCAGCAGTTGTTGGGTTGAGTTGTTTACCTTAGTCTTAAGTGATAAAATCCGCTTTAACAAACAGTATGAGAAAAATGCAGACAACTTGATGTCTGATTTAAATAATTGAATATAAAACAACTCTTTAGTTTTCTATAAATGCAGTTAAAATCAGCAAGTTTCGTCTACAGAGCTGTAATATATCAAAAACCAACTCAATGGAAGTAATGGAAATAAATGGAACTTTTTTTGGTAAGAGGAATATTTTTATAAGGAAAAATGCAATAGTGTGTAGATTTTAGCTAGAAGTTCTATGTAGATTTGGAGAAATACATTGCTTGTAGCATGGTGAAAGTGAAAGTTGCTCAGTTATGTCTGACTCTTTGCAACCCCATGGACTATACATACAGTCCATGGAATTTTCCAGGCCAGAATACTGGAGTAGGTAGTCTTTCCCTTCTCCATGTGATCTTCCCAACCCAGGGATTGAACCCAAGTCTCCCGCATTGCGGGCAGATTCTTTACCAGCTGAGCCACCAGGGAAGCCACTGTAGCATGCTTCTGCTGCTGCTAAGTCGCTTCAGTCGTGTCTGACTCTCTGCGACCCCATAGACGGCAGCCCACCAGGCTCCCCCGTCCCTGGGATTCTCCAGGCAAGAACACTGGAGTGGGTTGCCTTGTAGCATAGTCATACCAAAAAGGTAGAATTCCCAAAGATCATGGGGGCAGTTTTATTTTGCACTTTTCCATATAGTCCTGTGGCTGTTACATATAGCATTTTGTCTGCCACAGTATCTTCCCTATTTAGAGTCTACTGTATTGTACTTAGCTTTTGTAGCACAATTAGCCTTGAGTTGTCAAAGCTCTTTGATCCAAGAATCTGAACTATGGATGCCTTTCTTACCTGGTTGTGTAGTCACTGCTTTTATCTTTGTGATCTCTATCTGGCAAAATAGCATTGGGCTGTTTCCTAATAAATCATTCATGTTTCCACACTATAGGTCTAGTAATAGAAGCAAATAAAAAAAAAATTCTATTTGGAGTTCTTCTTTAGATACTCTACAGAAAACTTAATTTTGAAGTTTTGAAAGATTATCCAGGGAGGATTCCTTCAGATTTTTTAAATCTATAATTTTATCAAGTTGACTTACTGAAAAGCTATGTATTGAGTCACATATCAGTAGCCCTCCGAATAGATGCTTTAAAAAACTATTTAACAGCATGCCCTTGCCCTTTATCAGGATCAGCTAAAGAGAAGGCTGTATAGCAACCATTTCTATTAGTTTTTGTGAAACTGCAATTGAATTCTGTGGGCTATGTTAGGGCTTACCCTTTACAAAGACTCATATAGCAAAGGCTTAGAGCTTTAGCCTAGAAGAATTCCTATGTCTTCTCACAAACTGTTATCCGTTTCTTTAGTGGGTACTGGGTGCTCATAGCTCAAAAGTTACCCACACTGAGGGCCTTTCTAAGCATCACAGAACCAAATTGATTATGCCTGGAGTATTTTGGTAAAAACTATTTATTAATGTTTTTCTTCATTCATTGGTTCTTGTTCTTATTGTTATAATGGGTAACTACTATATCATTTCCAGAAATAGGTAGTATAGAAGTAACGGACTTGAATCAGAGCAGTGTCTAGCTACATATCCAATTGGGAAAGTAATTCCTGAAGCCTTACAGTCTGAAGCAGTTTTTTATAAAAACAATACTTGGAAATGCCCTAAATCACAGCCCCAGTGCAGTGAGCACTCCCACCTCCATCCGAGTGTGACGAGGTTCTAGTCTCTCTCGTGCCTCAGGGATTGGCGGTCAGTGCTGGAGCTCTTGTTTCAGATGCCATTGCCTGTCCCCGAGTTGATGGTATGTGCATAGCACAGAGATGCGAAAAGTTGAAAAGGATTTTGGTCATCTCCTTGCCATTGTGTACCTGAGATGGTAGCTATTACCATCACAGATGTCTAACTTTTTACTTTTTTCCTACAGCTTTAGAATCTCAGTTTCAGAAAGTACTTTTGAGAAGATCTTTCTTTTCCAGATTATTCTTGGGGTTACCTAGTATTAGTTGCTCAGTCATGTTTGACTTTTTGTGACCCCATGGACTGTCCATGGGATTTCCCAGGCAAGAATATTGGAGTGGGTAGCCATTCCCTTTTCCAGGGGATCTTCCCAACCCAGGAATCGAACCCAGGTCTCCTGCATTGCAGGTGATTCTTTACTGTCTGCCACCAGGAAGCCCTGGGAATTACCTAACTCAGAGGTTATTCAAAATTCCTTGAATATGCTATACAAATGGCTAGGGCAACTTATTTTTCCATTGCTATTTATCTATTTATCTTCCTGGAAAACTGTTAGAACATGTATGCTTTGATTTACTGACTTAAACAGGATAATCATGCCACAAATATATCTAAATAAACAGATAACATTTGTGTTAGGTGTTTAAAAGTTATATTATTGCTAGAGTGTATTTTTAATGAGTCAGTTTATTTTTAAAATTAAAATGTATTTTTCCTTTTATTACAAAAGAGCTTTAGTTATGAAAGTTCTTGGTTGTTCTCCCACAGGATCCTGCATACTGGGTGAAGATTCATCACTTAGAATACACAGATGGAGGAATCCTGGATCCAGATGATGTCTTGGCAGATGTCGTTGAAGACAAAGATAAGGTAGATGACTCGAAAAGTGTTCTATGTTGTTTTCCTCTGTAGAGCCACATGTTTTCCCAGAGACTGAGATCCTTAACAAACTCAGGTGTCAATTATTGTTAAAAGGTACCATCTGTTCGATTTTTACCTAGACAGCCCATAAATCAGAGTTCATCATCAGATGCTTGGAAAAACTTTGTCAAGGTTTGGGAATCTGTTCATGGTGGCCTAATTAGCAGACACTTCATTCCCAAGAGTTCCTGATATGCCTCAGTAAATTAGTGTCAGGCTCTGAAGCTGTTGCGATTCTCATCGTCATTGTTGGCTCTGAAGTTTATTTGTGGCCTTTGCTAAATGTTCAACTTAATGCTTGGGATTTGCATGTGTTTCAAAGGAGAGCCTACAATGGAGAGCAACGTCTTATGAAGAACTACAGTGAAGATTGTTCTTAAAGTAGCTGGCAAGCAATCTTGAGTGATAGTCTTTGTCTTTATTGCTAAAGTGAACAACACTGACTTGAATCTTTCAAAAAGTTTAAACATGTTTTGCCACATACGTGGAAATAATCCCACTGCAAATATCTTATTTCAATGGGATGATTCTTCTGATGCGAAACTGAAAAAGGTATAAACTATTCAAATGTGACACGCTGGCTTACTGCTGTGAACATTTATTTATTTATTTATTACTATATCTGTGTTGGGCTCCTGTGATTAATGGGTAATGTGTTCTGCTCCAGAATTGAACTGCAGCTTTCCCAAAGCTCCTTACTTCTAATTTTCTTCTGCTGTGCATTCTCAGTGCTGTTAGTACTAGACTAATTGAAGTCTATAAACAGGTATCTCTGTATTGTTTTTATGCCAAGGGTAGGGGTGTATGTGTGTTTTAATCAACTAGACTGGAATATAAATAACTGCTTTATTGAACTTATATTTACATTTGCATTTTCCTTTTCCATCAGATTTTTTGTCCTGTTGAAATTTACATTAGTCTTTCACACATGATATGCATTTATTTCCCTGTTTTCTGTTGGATTTCAACCCTCTTTTGTTTTGCATTTTAATTAGCTGTTTCATGTGAAACTTACCTCCCTAAATGATTGTAAGCTCCTAGAGGACATGGACTGAGAGATTTTAACTCCTTTTTGTTCCTTGCATTAATATCCGGTACACTACTTTATCCAGACTTGATTCTCAAAGAGCACTTTTAAGTTTGGGCAAAAGAGAAGACTTTTTTCTCTACAACTGACTCTTTCTGTATGTGATTTTGATGCACATTTCTTATTTTCTGGTCTCATGGTAAATAATAAAGTGGTATTTACCTTGATACACAAGGGGAGGATTTTCACTTCTGTTTTTTCCCTTTTTTACTTTTTTCCTTCTCTACATCTTCTTTCCAAATACTCCAGATATTTGGATGATTTATTAATGAAAAAGGTCTTCCCATTTCAAATTTCACTGATGTCCTCTATATTAAAATGAAAAGCTGAAATGCGGCAAGTTTAAGAAGAGCCAGAATAAAATGTCTCACCCCAACCTCATCCAGGAGCTCATTATAAGAAGGGTGAGCCCATGACCCATGCAGGGAAATCACTTGTCCTGTGGACCTCCTTCCTTTTCAAGAATTGTTTTTAACTATCTTGGCATTGCACTTCTTAACCATAATCCATTTGCTAGATGTAGAAACAGCTTCATTATAATCTGTTTTAAAAGGACTACACCACCATTACTAAATAAGGTAGAAAAGTGAGATAACCAGTTAAAATCCTAGCAAAGAATTAGTACTATCTGGGGACAGGTTAACTCATTCCTTTAATCTACTTTAACACTGCTCTGTGAAACCTAATTGATATTTTTCTGCAGAGTTGATGAAAATTTACACTTGTGATATTGCCAGAAATAATTGTATTCACTTTTCTTTTTTAAGAAATGATAGAAGTGAAAAAGACAGCATTATTATTATTATTATTATTTTTTCCTTTCTGACATTCTCTCTACAGTCTTAAAATTTCCTTACAACCCAGTTGTCCAGTGTGGAAAGAAGTCTCTGCCAGACTTTTTAACCTCTCCTTTCTATCGTTTTAGATTAAGCAGTATTTATAAATGTTATTTGTGGATGTTTAATGATGTTTCAAACTCACCCAAGATCCTTTGAGACAGTACTGAGCTTGGGTGAAACTGCACTTATACTGTTTTTCAAGTTGATTACCTAGTCATCTCTTACATTTAGAGTATACAGAGAAGGAAGCCCAAAGAAACTTGGGTGGATATATGTAATTGTTGTGCTCAAGCCCACACATCTCAGCTCAAGGAAAGACTGACCACAGTTGAGAAATGGCATTAGGAACCACTGATGGCCTAACTGGAAAGGGTGACATAGGAAAAACAGAAATTTAGAATTGGAAAGCAGGAAAGACTGAAGCTGTTAATATAGTGTATGAAAGAGCCATCCAGTACACTTAAGTGGAAGTTAGAGGTTAAATGGTATTCTACTTAAAAATCAGACAGGAAGCTAATAGATTTTAATTTTCTAAAGAAATGACTTTCAAAATTTCTGGTACCCTAAGTGGTTTGTCTTTGGTCTTCTGTTATTCCTTTGGCCAACAAAGTGCATAATGCATATATGATATCTCTTTGGGAAGTTTTATTTTACTTTAAACTTGATTTCCCATTAAAATCACTTCACAGGAGAACTAAGTTTTTGCTCTGTTGCACTATTTCTATCCTATATTTTGTCAAAATATTATTGGAGCAGCTTTGGAATTTTGAGTCTTATGATAACTAGTATTTGTGTAAAAGTGAAAGTGTTAGCGGTTCATTTGTGTCCGACTCTTTGCTTCCCCCTAAACTGTAGCTCACCAGGCTCCTCTGTCTATGGAATTCTCCAGGCCAGAATACCGGAGTGGGTAGCCATTCCCTTCTTCAGGGGATTTTCCTGGCCCAGGGATCCCTGATCCAGGGAAGCAATGTATTATCCCCATTTTTTAATTTCTAAGAACAATTCACAGAAATTGAGTCACTTGCTGAAACTTACACAGGTAGTAATGGCAGATTCAGCCTCTGGAACCAAGAATTTAAATCTCCACCCTATTTTTTTTCTTTTGCAATATGCTAAGGCAGTGTGTTGGGTGTGTGTTTGTATCTATGATTTCTAATTATGAAAATTCATTGATAATAAATAAGCATGAATTTGTTTTTACACAGTTACTGCCATCGTTAAGAAAAGATATGTAATGGAATTATGGTGAGTAGCAGAATGAATTCAAAACTAGTATGCTATGCATGTACAGTTAACTCAAACTCTCTGTGCCTGCAGCCTGCATCTGATTTACTACAGAGATCTGCCAGTTTTACCTTTGTTGCTTTCTCTTGTACCTCCTTTCCCAGGACCCGGATAATTCAATCCAGTTATAAGTTTAATTATAAATGGATTTATGGAATACATCTGCAGTCTAACCACTATGTGCAATTCACATGTATAGTGTACACCATATGCAGTACTGTGCCATCTGAGGTAGGCAGGGCCCCCAGAGATGTCTCTGTCCTAATGCCCAGAACCCATGAGTATCTGTTGCATAGCAGATTTAATTAAGTGAGAGACTTTAAAATGAAGAGATTGTCTTGGGTGGGCTACATGTAAACATAAGGATCCTTATATATGAAAGAGGAAAGCAGGAGAGTCAGGGTTAGAGAGAGACAGTATGAGAAAGTGTCAACTGGCCAATGTGTCATTTGAAAATACAGCCACAGAATGTAGAGACAGTTTCCAGGAGCTAGAAAAGGCATTTCTCCAGAAGGATCACAGCCCTGCTCACAGCTCGATTTTAGACCAATGAGCCCATTTCAGACTTCTCACCTCCAGAACTGTAAGATAAATCTGTCTTGTTTGAATTCACTGTCTGAGGTGATTTGTTTTGGCAGCAATAGGACATTGATACACTGTCTCTTACTCTATTTTAAACTTTTAAAGTGATGATGGTTTTCTCATTTCATACTAGCTTGACTTTTAAGATTCTGTAGGACAAGGAAAACATGGCAATGTATAACTTATATCATGTAAACTGGAATACTGCCATTATTTCATTACATATACAAAATATAATTATACTATATGCTAAGGTATATAGGGAGAATGTTTTTATCTTCGACTATCATAGGGATTCATTCTGGAGAGATGAGTGTAGTTCTCCTGGACTCCACCAGGGGCAGGTTGGCCCCCCTGAGTCACCCATATAGTATCTGGTCCTATATGAAATTAGTTTTGTAGGGTCAGTATAGGAAAACTATATAAACTATAAAAAGTTTTAAGTCTAGCTATGGAATATAGTTAAGCATTCAAAGGATAACTGTTCAGTTCAGTTGCTCACTCGTGTCCGACTCTTTGAGACCCCATGGACTGCAGCATGCCAGGCTTCCCTGTCCAAAACCAACTTCTGAAGCTTGCTTAAACTCATGTCCATCGAGTTGGTGATGCCATCCAACCATCTCATCCTCTGTTGTCCCCTTCTCCTCCCGTCTTCAATCTTTCCCAGCATCAGGGTCTTTTCCAATGAGTCAGTTCTTCCCATCAAGTGGCCAAAGTATTGGAGTTTCAGCTTCAGCATCAGTCCTTCCAATGAATATTCAGGACTGATTTCCTTTAGGATGGACTGGTTTGATCTCCCTGCCATCCAAGGGACTCTCAAGAGTCTTCTCCAACACCACAGTTCAAAAGCATCAGTTCTTCAGTGCTCAGCTTTCGTTATAATCCAACTCTTACATCCATACATGACTGCTGGAAAAACCATAGCTTTGACTAGTCAGACCTTTGTTGGCAAAGTAATGTCTCTGCTTTTTAATATGCTGTCTAGGTTGGTCATAGTTTTCCTCCGAGGAGCAAGCATCTTTTAATTTCATGCCTGCAGTCACCATCTGCACCGATATTGGAGCTGAGAAACATAAAGTGTGTCGCTGTTTCCATTGTTTCTCCATCTATTTGCCGTGAAGGATGGGACCAGATGCCATGATCTTAGTTTTCTGAATGTTTAAGCTCTTTTACTCTCCTCTTTCACTTTCATGAAGAGGCTCTTAGTTCTTCTTCACTTTCTGCCATAAGGGTGCTGTCATCTGTGTATCTGAGGTTATTGATATTTCTTCCAGCAATCTTGATTCCAGGTTGTGCTTCATCTAGCCCAGCATTTTGCATGATGTACTCTGCTTATAAGGTAGATAAGCAGGGTCACAATATACAGCCTTGACTTACTCCTTCCCTGATTTGCAACCAGTCTGTTGTTCCATATCCGGTTCTAACTGTTGCTTCCTGACTTGCATACAAACTTCTCAGGAGGCAGGTCAGGTGGTCTGGTATTCCCATCTCCTGAAGAATTTTCCACAGTTTGTTGTGATCCACACAGTCAAAGGCTTTGGCATAGTCAATAAAGCAGAAGTAGATGTTTTTCTGGAACTCTCTTGCTTTTTTGATGATCCAATGTATGTTGGCAATTTGATCTTTGGTTCCTCTGCCTTTTTTAAATCCAGATTGAACATCTGGAAGTTCACAGTTTGTGTACTATTGAAACCTGGCTTGGAGAATTTTGAGCATTACTTTACTTGCGTGAGAGATGAGTGCAATTGTGCGGTAGTTTGAGCATTCTTTGGCATTGCTTTTCTTTAGGATTGGAGTGAAAGTGACCTTTTCCAGTCCTGTGGCCATTGCTGAGTTCTCCAAATTTGCTGGCATATTGAGTGCAGCACTTTCATGGCATCATCTTTTACGATTTGAAATAGCTCAACTTGAATTCCATTGCCTCCACTAGCTTTGTTCATAGTGATGCTTTCTAATGCCCACTTGACTTTGCATTCCAGGATGTCTGTCTCTAGGTGAGTGATCAAACCATCATGGTTATCTGGTTTTTTATCATGGTTTTTTATATAGTTCTTCTGTTCTTGCCACCTCTTCTTAGTATCTTCTACTTCTGTTAGATCTATGCCATTTCTGTCCTTGATTGAGTCCATCATTGCATGAAATGTTCCCTTGGTATCTCTAATTTTCTTGGAGAGATCTCTAGTCTTTCCCATTATGTTCTTTTCCTCTATTTCTTTGCATTGATCACTAAGGAAGGCTTTCTTATCTCTTCTTGCTATTCTTAGGAACTCTGCATTCAGATGGATATATCTCTCCTTTTCTCCTTTGCCTTTCCCTTCTTCTTTTCACAGCTATTTGTAAGGCCTCCTCAAACAAATGTTTTGCCTTTTTGCATTTATTTTTCTTGGGGATGGTCTTAATCACTGCTTCCTGTACAGTGTAACAAACTTCCGTCCATAGTTCTTCAGGCACTCTATCAGATCTAATCCCTTGAATCTACTTGTCATTTCCACTGTATAATTGTAAGGGATTGATTTAGGTCATACCAGAATGGTCTAGTGGTTTTCCCTACTTTCTTCAATTTCAGTCTGAATTTGGCAATAAGTACTTCATGATCTGAGCCACAGTCAGCTCCCGGTCTTGTTTTTGCTGACTGTATAGAGCTTCTCCATCTTTGGCTGCAAAGAATATAATCAATCTGATATCAGTATTGACCATCTGGTGATGTCCATGTGTAGATTCTTCTCTTGTGCTGTTGGAATAAGGTGTTTGCTATGACTACTGCATTCTCTGAACCCAGTGAACAATATGAAAAGGCAAAAAGATATGACACTGAAAGATGAACTTCCCAGGTTAACTGATAACAACAATAGTAAGATTTTGATAGTGTTGTTAGTGTGATATTTACCTGTGTGTTTTGATTTAAAAATTAAATATTTAAAATATTGAAATATCAAACTGTTTTATAGTGCATCTTTAATTTTTTAAAAATCCTTTTAAAATTAGTTTAACTGTCATTACATTGCTTAAGTTTTATAGGAAGATTTTTTTATGACGAAGTATTTAGATTAATATTATTTGGGGAATGAAAATGCCAATATGACTTATTTTAAAATGCGAATTCTTTTATCAAGACTTTTTGTTTGATAAACCAAGAAGCATTTAGGGTTCTAATGTGATTTTGAACTGAAGACTGATTTGCAGTGAACTCGTGACCTAAAACCAGATAGTCCTGAAGCCCAGATCGGTTTCTGAGCACACTCTGTTGCCCTCTAGTGGAGTGCCCAGCTACGCAGAAACCGACTCACAGGAGATGTTTCCTGGTACATTTTCACTGTATTTCTAGCACAACTCAGAGGCAGAGTCATGGCTAATACAATCAGGGTTTATATTTCAACTAGTGATTGTCATTTTTTCATGGTTGCCAACCATACTGATAATTTACATACGGTTTTGTAAGTTTTAAGGATGAAGCAAAATTTTTGGATTTGTAAAACTAGACTTCTTTCCATCTTCCTATTCACTGGTTGCACGTTTATTGGCTGCTGGTGATAAAGAATAACTTTTTCCATATGTAGTTGAACAATTTATGAGATATATTGTTTTTCTGTGGATAGAGGATACTAAATTAAGGTATAATCCTAAAAAAAAAAAAGGTCCTATATTATTTTTGAGTTCTAATTTTGTCTATAAGAATCCATTTCAAAGAGAAACACCTATTTTAAGCCCTTGACTTTTAAGAAGTCAGAATATGGTTTTGGGAGGTTGTTTTTCTTTGATTCAACAGTTGTGGATGTTTTGAAAGTGCATTTGCGAGGAAGTTTGGAGAATGTTTCAGAAATAAGTGCAGAAGCCCGAAAGGATTATCTTGACCAAAAAATTTCATCTTGATCTTTTAAAGAATGCTCTCTGCTTATAGAATTATAAAGTTACAGAATCATAGACGTAGAAGAGACCTCAACAATCATGTACCTTAACCCCATCATCTTCCAAAGGAGAAGTATCTGAACCAAGGATAGTTTACAGGCTCCATATTTCCAGCTTATTTCTTTCCTGAGTCCATTTTTTGCATTTCCTCTCTGGGATCCTGATAACATCTGGTGTGGATCAAAACTGCTGAATTTCCCACTCCAAGTTGGTTTCCTCCACCGACTTCCTTATTCCTGTCAGCAGGAGCATTTTCTTCTCTTTCTTCCAGGCTTGTACTTGTCCTTGCAGTTATTTTAAAAATATTTAATCCAGTTTATTGTTCGAACCTAGTTTATGTATCTGTTCCCCTCTTTCCATTTCTACAGCTAATTTTACAAGTTAGTACATGAAGTGTTTAGGACAGTACCTGGCTTGTGGTGAGTCATAGTAAGTGTTATTATCATTAACCTACTACTATTATTAAGGTAGATTATCTTATTCCCAAAGTATCGCCTAAGTGGTGCCATTCCTTCCAGTGTATACAAAATCAAGGTTCAAGCTCATGGCCATACATTTTATTTAGAGAGCTCAGAGCAATTCCAAACTATTTTTCTCAAGCTCAGCCTTCTCCAACCTCACAAAGAATGGAAGGACCATAGTGACTGTTCTCTCCGGCACCATGGGCTTTTTTGCTCCGTGGCTTGCTTGACGTTTCACGTGTCTGGAATGTACTTGTCCCTACTTCCTGCTTATCCAGGATTCATTCAGTATATTACAGAATGAAAGCTCCATGAAGAAAGGGTCTTTGTTCACTGCTGTGTGCCAGGTGCCTGGCATTTCATAACTGCTGAGGTGGTTGTGGAGGAGAATGGAATGAGTGAGTGAATAAGTTTATGTATGTGAGTTTTCTGGTCTTGAGCAAACCATTTAACTACTCTAAATGCTAGTTTGTTTTTTTTTTTCTTGATAAAGTGAATGATTAATGATAATGTTTTCACAGTTGTCTTTGGGAAGACTGAGAAATTTTATATCAAAATACAGTGGAAATTAGGAAGTACTTTATACATGCAAATAATGTGTATTCCTGCTGCTCAATTCTTTGCTATCTTTCAAGATCCAGGTCAGATTGTATTTTTTTCTACTTTGTTTTCAGACCATCATAATCCTGAATAAATTCTCTGTCACTCTGTAATTTTATAGAAATCATTTTAGTAGTCTTTTAAAAATATATTATTGCTAATAACACTTATCAATTGCCTTATTCAAATCCTGAATTTTATTATGGTTTAGCTTCTTAAGTCTTAGTTTTGTCTCTCCGGATGTTTTGTACACTCCTTTAGGATTGGGATAGTCTTCTCACATATCTAACACCTGAGCTTCTTAGCTGTGGCTTGGTTTCAGTTAGTGATAGTTATAACTGGAGCTGAAGGTTTAATTGTCCATCTTTTTTCTTCCACTGAACTATGTTGTGTCTTTTAAATTTTCTATCATGATGCAGTTTGTAGGCATGTTCCAACCTCAGAGGAGCACTTTGGAATCAATGCCTTTGTGACCTTACTATAGCAAAGATAAATGGTGTTGGGAGACAGTAATATAAAGCAAAGTAATCCAGGTGATGCCTGTATGCAGTACATTCTCCCTCATGCCTTCTGCAATTTACTTAGTTGGCAATGATAATATGTGTGAGTGGGAGTGAATGAGAGAGAATCTGTGCACCGATGTGTGTGTGTGTGGGGGGGGCATATACACTTGTCCTGAGCATGCTTGTGCACATCTGTGATACAAAGGTTTCGCTGGGAGCTGGAAAGAAATGGTCAAACTTGATAGTGCTGTTAGTTTAGCTAGGCATTTGAGTATAGTCAACAGTAAAACATAAGAAAATTTTTGACATATATGTGAAAGTTCAAGTTTGTTTGGAGGGAAAAAGGCAATGAAACTAGAGATTGTAATAATCTTTACTTAGAGCTAAAATGTAATTCTAAAAGAAAAAAATCAGCATTTCTTCCTTTATAAGCATGCCTTTGCTGCTGCTGCTGCTAAGTCGCTTCAGTCGTGTCCGACTCTGTGTGACCCCATAGACGGCAGCCCAGCTGGTGCCCCCGTCCCTGGGATTCTCCAGGCAAGAACACTGGAGTGGGTTGCCATTTCCTTCTCCAGTGCATGAAAGTGAAAAGTGAAAGTGAGGTCGCTCAGTCATCTCTGACTCTTAGTGACCCCATGGACTGCAGCCTTCCAGGATCCTCCATCCATGGGATTTTCCAGGCAAGAGTACTGGAGTGGGTTGCCATTGCCTTCTCCGAAGCATGCCTTTAACCATATGTTATTGGACCAATGTTCTCTCTTGCAATAGCTTCTTTTGAGGCTATTTGTATAGGTATATCTATGCCCAAGAGTTATGTGACCATCATTAGGATTTTAAAAATACATCTATTTTGATTTATATAATGTATAAATGGCAATTTCATTAAGGTACCTGAAATTACACGAATACAAAGCTACTTAAGTTATAAACCATCCTCTTTCAAGAATGTAAATACCTCTGGGTGCTAGTTGAGCACCACATTGTTAATAGGTTAAGTTTGTATAGATTTAATCAGATTGTGGTTTTTTCCCCCCCCACCCACCCCAATATCTAGCTGAGATCAGCTTTACTCAAGGAATATTCTGGAGTGTTATGTGGGTGAGCATTGGGCTTTAGCCATTTGAGTTCAGGTTTTTCATTTTATTACTCTAACCTCTTTCAGCCTCACTTTTCTCAGTTTAAAAATCACCTACTACTGCCCCACCAACCATACAGGATTGGTAGATTAGTAAGGAGGATCAAATGCAGGTAAGTACCTGGTAACACTCTGAAATATTAATATGTTGTACTGAGCAAATATAGAACTTTTGCCCTTATTCCCTGTAGCAGGGAGGCATTTAAGCAGATGTTTACTTGTAGTCCAGGAGGGCCTTGCCATCATGTAAGAACAGTGAACCAGAGGAGAGGAATGTGAGAGAAGTTTGGAAGGAGGAGGCTGGTTATGTGGACAGAGCGCAGTGTTCACTTCTTGTCCTCCAGAAAGGTGTTCAGAGAGGGAGAAGGAGCCTCTTTAACTGGCAAAGAGGATACAGGGGAGAATTAGAGGAAGGAGTATAGAAAGGAGGAAGATAGAATTTACCCTTAGAAATTTAATGAGTACAAAGCAAGGGTACCAGAGCTTCCGGGAATACACAAGGAAGGCATAAACCACAGTACAATGACAGCTTCCCAGCACTTTTACGGTTCTGGAACTTTGATAACATTTGTGTGTATGTGTTTGCTGCTTGGTTCTTAATGATTAACAGTAGATTGCTTAAAATGAAAAGGAGCTGGAGCCTCCTTTGAAGGAGGTGGGGTGTCTCTTTTAGGATAAGAGAGATCTCAAGAAATAAGCTAAAATTATGGAAAGAAAAGCACCTGAATACATGGAATCCCACGATTTAAGAAAGAAAATGAAGCAGGCCAGCCGGGAGATATTCTCAGTGCTGTCCAGTGACCCGTGAAGCTTCAGCGTCACTGGAAGATGCTATCTATTCAGCCATTTCATGGGAGTAGCTCTGTATCAGACTCTTAATCTTGTATGATGTTTGCTGTTTTTCGATTCTGGTTCTTCCATTTCCAGGACCTCACACTCACTGTATATTATTAATTAGCTATATTGTAAATGGGCTGCTCTTGAAATCACATTCACGTTTTATAACACTTCTGAGGTACTTGTTCCAAATTCCATTTGTATTTACAGACGACTTAACAGCTGCAGATAAATTTTTAGTAAATAAGAATATTTCATTTCTTTAAACTTTTTAAATTGTAGCTTTTTAAAGTCCTCTAAGTATATAATTTTCTGTTTAAAGATAAAATGTACATCCCCACCATGAATATTGAAGCTTAAAGAATTTTGGCAGGATTACTGAACTTTATATTTGCTGCTTTAACTTTTTAAGTTCTCTTTTTAGCTTCCCTTCTTTTGATGTTATGAATCAATTTTGAAGGATCAAGTGACATTTCCTTAGCAATAAAGAAGAAAGCCTCCTTGTGCAGACTTTAATCAGAGGAGCAAAATAGCACAGAAGCCTGTTCATATTTAATATCTTTATTAATCTCAATTCAAAATCCGTTACAAGTGAAACAGGTATTTACATAATACTTAACTATAAGCAGACCGAGAGACTGCAAAATAACATGATTCGAGATGTTTCTCATAGCTCACCAATCTGAAATATGCAGCTATATATAGACAAAAAGTTGAATCTAATAGTTTGTAATTGATAACAGAGTGAAAACTTTTCTAGATGGCAAGCTGAGGGTAGCCACTGTATCTGTTCGAAATGAACCTAATGTGGTCCTTTAAATACCAATTTTACAAAGCTCTGGGATAACTTATTGGAATTACCTAATGTTGCTAATAATGCTGAACCTGGATGCTCTTTGGGCTTCATGGTGGCCAGATGGTAAAAGAATCCTCCTGCAATGCAGGCGACCCAGGTTCAATCCCTGGGTCAGGAAGATCCCCTGGAGAAGGAAATGGTAACCCACTCCAGTATTCTTGCCTGAAGAGTCCTATGGATGGAGAATGCCATGGACAAGGGATCCTGGCAGGATACAGTCCGTGGGGTCACAAAGAGTCGGACACCACTAAGGGATTAACACTTTCACTGTTTTGGATGCTATTGAGAAGACTGAAGGGAGTCTGCGAACTGTCCTCAGCTATCTGGGAGATCATAGAAAAGAAGAAATAAATTCGTTTATTGCTGTTCCAAGAAGCTGGGCCAATGAGGTTTTAAGGAATTACATTTCAGCTCAATATAATGAATAGCTCTTTAATAAAGTACATACTGCTTTATAAAGCATGAACTTGAGTTATTGAGACTATCTAAGCAAGAGTTGCACAAACATTTGCCGGGAACTATTCTTTTAGGTTTGGAGTTTAATTAGACCACGTACAGGCCAACTGTGAGCCAATGAGGCATGCATTTCAATCTGGAAATATGAGGTAGGCCCATGTAGCTGATTATTGTGCAGTGTTTTCTGCTTACCCAATATCCATCCCCACTAGGGGAACTCCAGTTTTGTTCAGGTATCTCTTTCCCTCATGGTTCATTCCATGTGACCACCCCTGTCAAAGGGTAAGTCTGGGTGGGCCTTCATCTGTGTTCCAGTGACTTTAGTCCAAACCTGCTGGTGGTTGATTCCAGGACCCAACACAGATGTCAAACTACACTATTTCTCAAGTCCTTTAGTTGGGCCTCCATATCCACCATTTCATTTTTAAGGATTCAACTAATTGTTGATTTTGTAGTTCACTGTATATTTACATGGGGTGGGGGTTGTAAGTGGATCAGCACAATTCAAGCTCTTGTTCTTCAAAGGTCAACTATACTTTGAGGATGGTGATGTGATTCTGTTTGTGCCAAAGATGCTCATGGAGAGGTATGCTGATGCCTTCTGGGAAAGCTCTTTGTATCTCCTAGGAGAGGTTTCTCTGAATTCCGTTCTATTCTGAGACTTGGAACTCCTGCATCTGCCAGCTTCCAGCATGAGGTGGAAACTCTGATGGAAGGAGAACCAGCACCCTGGGGACTTCAAGGACATGGCCTCTGAGCCAGTGGATTTAGTCAACACTGAAGTCCATCCTAATTGGGACATACAATTACACATAAACCACTTATTACTTTATATTTAAGCCTGTTTTGGTTGTATGTTTTTGTGACTCACAGATTGAAGTTTCCCAATTGTCACCCACAATGATAGGAGTTGGGCTCCATCTTTCCACTGTTCTCATTCCCACTTGGTTGGGGTATATTCATTCTTTCCTCTTTTATTTCTATATGTGAAGTTGGCCATAAGGTTCATTTGAGTTTTTCTGATAAGTATTGCAGAAAACCCCAAACAAACTTTTTGGCCAACCCAATATCTTATATTAGAAAAGCTTTCTTAATTTAGTTATAGGTCTCCTAAGTTGTTTGCTTCCTTCTTTTCAGGTGTTTTTGAATTGTTGGTGAAAGAGTTAAGCCCCTAAGGTTAAAATGCAGATTTCAGTTAGTTGGTTTGCATGACTTTGATTCAGTAGGCAAGATTAATTGGGAATTTTTCCATTTGGTGAGAATTACATCTCACTTTAAATTCTTTATTATCCTATGAATTACATGGCAAATAGATGGGGAAACAATGGAAACAGTGATAGATTTTATTTTCTTGGGTTACAAAATCACTGCAGATGGTGACTGCAGCTATGAAATGAAAAGATGCTTGCTTCTTGGAAGAAAGCTATGACCAACCTAGAGAGCGTATTAAAAAGCAGAGACGTTACTTTGCTGACAAAGCTCCATATAGACAAAGCTATGGTTTTCCCAATAGTCATGTATGGATGTGAGAGTTAGACCATAAAGAAAGCTGAGCACTAAAGAATTGATGCTTTTGAACTGTGGTGTTGGAGAAGACTCTTGAGAGTCCTTTGGACTGCAGGGAGATCAAACCAGTCAATCCTACAGGAAAACAGTCCTAAATTTTCATTGGAAGGACTGACACTAAAGCTTCAATACTTTGGCCCCCTCATGAGAAGAACTGATTCATTGGAAACGACCCTGATGCTGGGAAAGATTAAAGGCAGGAGGAGAAGGGGAGGACAGAGGATGAGACGGTTGGATGGCATCACCTGACTCGATGGACATGAGTTTGAGCAAGCTCTAGGAGTTGGTGATGGACAGGGAAGCCTGGCATGCTGCAGTCCATGGGGTTGCAGAGTCGGACACAACTGAGCGACTGAACTGAGATGTTTGCTTTTTTCCTAGAATGAAATAATTCATTGTAGTAAACTATTAGATTTGTCTTTCTTATAAATTTCCACTTTACTAATTTTTTCAGAAGGTAAATACAGCTAACTAATATCTTAGGGATAGGGAAATCAAAGAGTTCTGGTTTGAGCTTTCTTTGATTCTTGAAACTTAGGTAGTTAAGTAGATTGTGTGTATTATCTATCTTTCCCAGAATATTTTCTTGAACTGGTCTTCCTAATTTTTATTTTAACAGCATGGAATAAACATTTGGTGCTAATCTTGAAATATTAGGATTTCTCTTTAACAATGCAATATTTATATCAAGAAACTCAAGCAGATATTTAAAGCATACAGATTAAAGGGCTTCCCTGGTGGCTCAGCTGGCAAAGAATCTGCCTGCTATGTGGAAGACCTGGGTTCAGTCCCTGGGTTGGGAAGATGCCCCAGACAAGGGAATGGCTACCCACTCCAGTTTTCTTGCTTGGAGAATTCCATGGACAGAAGAGCCTGGTGGGCTACAGTCTGTGTGATCACAAAGATCTGGGCATGACTGGTGACTGATACTTTCAGTTTTTAATACAGATTTAAAAAACTCAGGCAGGTTAAGAAATTTTCCAGAACTTGGAGTGAAGTATAGCAGCCTAAATAATTCTCCAGTGGCATGAGACAATAATGTGACTAATACTTAAACCTTCTGTAAGCATTGAAGATGTTTGGTGTTTGTCATGGTTTTCTCAAATCATCTGGAGAGAACCGATCTAGTCCTGATGGAAGGTTCTCCTCCTGCTAACCGTTACCCAAGTTATAGAGAGGTACTTTGGTGCAGCAAGGGCAACCCAGAGACTACCAAGGTGCCTGGGCCCCTAAATAGGATAGAATGGGAATTTTTCTTTTTAATCACTAAGGCATTGAGAGTGTTGTGAAATAGTCAATGCATTTTATATCCATGTTATATAAGAACAATGGTCTTTCTATTGACATTTAAATCATGGTCATTCTTAAATAGCTAGCTGCAGAACTTGCCCCTTTCCCCAGACTACATGGAATATTTAGGTGTATTTAGGAAGATTGAAGGGAAATGGGAGAAGAGGTCCACATAGATGTGTAAGAAAGTTGAGTATGTGCTGGAGGTGGAGGAATGAATGTGCCTGGTTAGAAAAATAATTTGCAAATTCAGTGTGCTGATGACTAGGGAAAAAAAGAAGTGCTATGATAAGTATCAAAATAAAACAAGCAACAAAGAATAATATGAATAATAAAGTCATAGGAAAATGATAAAATAATGTTGACATTTCCTTAGGGAGGCCGAGTGTCAAAGGCATAAACACTCAAACTATTTAGATGGCTCTGCCCCAAGTGGAAACTACTATTTAAGGCAGTTAAGTATTTAACTGCAGTGATTGAACATAATGGGCGAAATATTTTGCACTTGACAGAGACTTCAATCTGAGATGTATCTTATGCTCATATATAATGCATTAAAATATGGAATGGTTGGTTGGCCAAGTTTTTATTTTAAACTTTAGTATCTTTTGTGTATATACACACAAACAAAAAATTTATCAAGTTGGCATGTTTCAAGAAAACTTAGACTGAGAACTTGTATATTTCTTGCTACATTGTTATTTGAAATGAATATTCAAATAAAAGTAGGATATTAAACATCCTGAGGTACTGTTCTTTAAAACTTTGCAGTTTATTGGAATTTAGAAACTGAAAATGAACATCATATTTATTGAAATGAATACTTTTGGAAATCTGTTTCCTGGTAATTTAGTTCAACGTATTGCTTAGATTTTTCTAAAACTAAGTATTTTCCTTGTAAATGAGAAAATGTTTCTTTTATTCAAAAATAAAGTCTCACAGTCTAAATATCATCAAAAGTAAACATAATTTGGGATTTAGAGATTTTTAAAATTTTAGTTGGAACTTTATTTGAAAATTTAATGTTTATACAGTGAAAATAATTATGGTTAGACTATTCTGAGCACCATTTTAACAGTATTATACTTTATATGAAAGAAACAACATAGATTTAAACAATTTGATAGTTTCTCCAAATAAGGAGAGGAATGCAGCCATGGATTGAATTTTTGACACACAATCTTTTATTATGACATCTAGTTGATTAATACTCCAGCCAAATCATTGTTTTAAAATATCTCCTTTCACTGTCCATTAGATCTGGATCTGCAAGCATTCATAAAACCTGGCATCCACTTCATACTTCTCACCATTTACTTTGGGACAATGCCAGTGTCTTGGTTATAGTGTTTAAAGTATAGTCTAAATGCTTTAAGAATTTGTCTAAGGCCAGACAGTTTTTACATGTGACTTTCATGCATGTGAGTGACACAGAGATAGTGTCAAGACAAACAGTATTTTAAAAATAAAAGCTGGTGGGTTATAGGAGTTTTGAAGAGGCACATCTGTAGGTTTTTTCCTTTGTTCTAAAGTTACTTAAAGCTGTTTACTACCAAAAGTGTTAATATTTGTTAAGTTAAAAACATTTAGAATACAGTAAAATACAAAGAACATCAAAACCTTCTGAAATCACATCAAGTAGAAGGAATCATAATTTTAAAATGGGCATATAAATTTTTGCATACATAATCAAATATAAATGTTAAGTATTTTTTCTACAAAATTGGTGCGGTAACATGCTTTTCTTTGACATCGTAACACATTATTTTTCTAAGTGTCTATTCTTTGAAGAGTGATTTGTAAAACCAGCATAGTTTTCTCTGCTTTTTTGGGGATTTTTAGCATCCTTTTTGCTTTCTGTTTCAGTTTTTGCTGTAATTCTGGTTAGTAATTACTGTAGTTACTGTAGGTAACTTTTAAAAGCAAGATATATTTTAGTTATAGAAATTGGAGGCTGTTGTAGGAAGATGACCTTGCCCCCCACTGTCACAGAGTCATTCCGTGGCTGAGTCAGGTGAGTTCTTAACCGTAGTGATTTAGACACTGAGTTTTTCCTTGCTCATGGTATTTTCTAATGCTCTACTGCATTGTCTTTGCACTAGCTCCTGTAGAAGGTGTTGTGCCATGAATCCTTACCCATTATTTATTGATAGTTTTTGTAAAACACTGTTAAAGAGATGGGATGTGTGGGGAAAGGGGGTGGGCAGGGGAGTCGAAGGAAATGACAACTAATTTTTTTCTGTTACTTTATGCTCTTGCAAAAAAAAAAAATAGGTTGTGATTTCTTTACTTTTATGAAATGTTTTAATTTCTGTAGAGTTTCCATGCATTATTCAAGATTGCAAAATGATTTGAATTTCAGGAGCAGGCAGATTTTCTGATGAGGATTTCAAGCTGTGTAATTATGAAACCCATATAGGTTAAAAGTTCAGAACTCGTTAGCTTAATCTTTAAAAAATAACCAGTTTATAAGCATAGATTTCATTTCAGAGGCTACACTGTCAATATCACTTATTGTTTTCATTTTGGATTAGGCCACATGTACCACTATATACTGGTTGATCATGATTTCATACCACATAGCTTGTCTTGTATTGCTGCATAATTTATAGAGAAAATTCATATTTTATGGTAGTAAATTTGATGCCATAAAGTAAGACACATTTCTAGTAATTTCTTTAACAATTGCTTGACACCTTAAAAATTTGAGGAAGTTAATAAGTGTCAAATACCCCCAAGGCCCATTGGAACCTGTTACTGTGACGTTAGAGCATGCATTCAGGAAATGTAAAATTCCTTCAGATAAAGCATAAATGTTTCAGAGTAAAATGTAAGGAAATTAGTGTTCAAGTTAGTTAACTCATAAAGGAGAATTTTTATTGTGGTTAAACATCCATAACAAAATTTACATTTTAACGTTTCTGAAGTCTGTAGTTCCTGGCACTAAATATATTCACATGGTTGTACCATCATCACTACTGTCCATCTCCATAGCTTTTTATAGTACAAGTTTTTAATTTTAAATATTAGGTTGGCCAAAGGGTTTGTTTGAGCTTTTTCCAACCCGAATGCACCTTTTGGCTAACCCAGTAATATAATTCAGGTATCACTGAGAATATATTTGGGCTAGTAGGGATGCTTAGTACCTTTAACTCTTTTGGCTTTTCAATTTATGTAAAAATTAACTTTGAGGTTGTAGGTTTTTTTTATTTCAGGTAATACACATGACATTCACTGATACAAATGAAATCCTGGCCCGTTTTTTGAAATCTTGTCAGGGTCATGCTTATTTTCTTTCTTTGGGAGGCAAGGATATTGAGGGGAAAATTACATTCACATAAAAACAATCTTATGAAGAACCATTCAAAATGATTAGAGATACTATGATCATGAGAGAGTTAAAGATGGAAAGTAAAATATGGTATTTGTGAGTTTTTTGACTGGCATGAAGCTTTTAATGCATATTATCTTGCTTTGCTAATCAAGGTGATTGAGATGCGCTTGCCTGTTAAATAGAAGTTGCTCTCGGCTTTTAGTTATGAGATTTTACATTTATCGTCTCTTCATTTGAATGCTACATAAACCCTTCCCTTGAATCTGAGGGGGTCACTGTTTTTTCTTAGATTACTACTGTTACATTTTGAGAATATATTTTTTCCTAATGCTGAGAGAATGATAACAAAAAAAGAATTTTTTATTGGTTCATTTCATGCTTGGTAAGATTCCAACTGTCAAAACATTATAAAATTTTGAACCTAGAGGCACATTTCATCACCAGAGTACTAATTACTGCAGAGAACTGGAGCGAGTCATTATGTAGTAGTATTTATTAGAGCTGCCCAATTTTAATGTTTTTTGGACCAGAGACACTTAAATAAAAGGTTAAGCTGTTTCGGCACAAAAGTGGGAGGAAAAACTGCACGTGCATGCAACACTGTCAAATACAATGCAGGAAGTGTGGAATTAATTGAAAATTACTCATCTACTTGCATTGAGAGATTCAACATCTTTCTTTAAGGATGCCCTGAGCATGGCAGTTGCTATTCTTCGTTTATTTTCATTATGTTTAGTATTGGGCACCTGTTACAGCTAGGCACTGGTGCTATGAAGAAGATATGAAAGACAAGTGTCTCCCTTCATGGTGCCTATATTCTTGAGCAGGAAGAGAAATGAGGAGAAGGGCAACCGAATCATGTAGCAAGCCATGCATGGTTAGTGTTAGAAAGACCAACGTAACAGACAAAGGTTTGGGGCTAAGGGAAAGGGCATTTTAACAAAGTTGGTCAAAGGAGGCTTTTTGGAGGATATGACATTTGAGAATAGCAGTAAAAGAAAGTCATTTGAAATTTTAGTCATATATAATTTTAATAGTAAGCAAATGGATACCTCTTCTAAGTATGAATAAAGTAACTATATAATAAAAGCAAATAGCTATAGAATAAAATAAGCTATTAAATAAGCAGGTGTAATATTCTATTTAATAGATATTTGTTAACATATCCAAGGCGCTGATTAGAAAGCAGATTGGAGAAGAGGAAAAAAAAATAGTGTGTCTCTTTATTTGGGAAAGTTATAATTTGGTGTAAGTCATGGTAGTTTGCTAAGAGTAGGAGAAAGGAGCAGACCCAGTGATGAAGTGTGTGGGGAACAGCAAGTCCTCTTTGGCCAAATAGCAGCAAAGTGTGTTACATGGTAATTGTGCAGTTTGTCACTTCCTTTCCTCGTCTCTCTCCTCCTGGTGGTGGTCTTATTTTCATTCTAATACTCAGTGACCAGTAAGTGTTCAGTAAAAGTTTTTTTTGCAGGGAATGCATGAGTGAATGAAGACAGACCTTGAGCTTTTTCAAAAGGTACTTTTGAAGCAAAGGAGACAGAGGGTGGCTTGCATCTATTCGAAAGGGTGGAATTTATTTATGCTGCTGCTGACTAAGTCGCTTCAGTCGTGTCCGACTCTGTGTGACCCCATAGACGGCAGCCCACCAGGCTCCCCCGTCCCTGGGATTCTCCAGGCAAGAACACTGGAGTGGGTTGCCATTTCCTTCTCCAATGCATGAAAGTGAAAAGTGAAAGTGAAGTCGCTCAGTCGTATCCGACTCTGTGTGACCCCATAGACTGCAGCCTACCAGCCTCCTCCATCCATGGGATTTTCCAGGCAAGAGTACTGGAGTGGGGTGCCATTGCCTTCTCCAATGCATGAAAGTGAAAAGTGAAAGTGAAGTCGCTCAGTCGTATCCGACTCTGTGTGACCCCATAGACTGCAGCCTACCAGCCTCCTCCATCCATGGGATTTTCCAGGCAAGAGTACTGGAATGGGGTGCCATTGCCTTCTTTGATTTATTTATGAGTAGGGAATAACCCATCAATGTCCGGGAAGGAAACAAAGGACAGTGGAGAGGAAGCAGACCAGTTGCAAATGAAGAGAAAAGTGAGAGAATAAGACTCTAGAAGCATGGATGGAGTGAGGTCACCAGCCCAGACTGGAGTTGACTTAGAAGAGTGACATTTTTCCTTCAGAGATGGGAGAAAATAGAAGTGGGGTTGAATAGGTAAAGAAAGATTTGGAGGTGTGTAGGACGAAGCTAGGGTGATGATGCTCAGTCACAGTTTTAGTGACGGAAAAAGGGGAGATCTGAAATCTTTAAAGGGGGATTGTGGAAGCTCTTAAAGACAGATGGGTTTCAGAAATTGAAAATATTCAGATGTTAGGAAGTTAATGGCTGCATGTGGCTTCTACTAAGTTTCGCCTGTGCCCCCACATCCCAGCTCCTGCCATAGGCCTGGTGCAGTACACCATATTGATACATATAGTGATGTTTTGATCTTGCAAAACATATTTATACTTAACAGAATAAAAATGATATTTTCTCTTTTTTATTTTTCCTTGTGTGTACATGTGTAATACTTTTGGACTGTGTTTTCCAAACAGGATTATAATCCATTTTTCAATATTGATGCAGTTTAACATGTAGAATTTCTATTATCAGGGGAGATTTGTGCTAGTTGATTTCAGAATCTCAAGTGAAAGCAATCTAAATTCTACAAATGAACTCTTAATATTATAATTTTTTTAGATTGTTAATAAACAGTTTTATGGGTGTGATCTTTCAGTTTTTCATTTCACTTTGGAAATATTCCATATTGAAGATTGTAAAGCTCCATGCTGAGGGGCTCATTATAAAGACCCTGGAGTTTAAAGTCCACGGGGCAGTGAAGGGATTGTCTGAGACCCAATAAGGAACCTCATCTCATGATCAGCATTTTCCTGGTCAAAATGCTAAACTCACAACACATCTAGGATATAATTCAAGGCTCAGAGTCCTTGAACTGGGAGGAGAAACTCTCCTTTTACAACTGAAGAAATCTGTTTTAAGTATGTAAAAAGAGGACATATTTTTAGTGTATATACTTGTTTGTGATATATTTGACTTGTAATTAGGGAAGAATTAAATATTGCCCAGATAGAACTAATAATATAATATGCTACTTTTCATTTGACATCATAAATCATATATTTAAACATTTTGGTCATTAGATCTCATAAATTATTTTCCAACATTAGAATGTAGACACAGACCAAGATAATTCAGGCTTGGAAAGTCAATGATTAAATCATTGTAATAGTGAAATAATTATCCCATTCACTTATATAAAACACTCTTAAAATTTTCAGTGTTTCTGAGAACCTTATTATCAGATAATTTTTTTTCTTTCTAGAGATTAACTTCCAAAATCTAATGTAAAACTGTTCTCTTATAGAATTATATCAGAGCAAGTTTGTATGTTAAAATGTCTCCTCGAGGGCATGGCATATTCTTTTATGTTTTCAATGTTGTTTGAGGTTAGAAACTATAAAGTCTTTCATTGTGATAGTTCTCTCAAGAAGCTGTAGTCAAATATTATCTATGTTGATAGTCATTTCTGTGCAAATTTTAAAATATCATTTTTATTGCTTTAATTTATCCATCTGGACTATTGAGTGATAGAATTTCTTCCCAGTATTGTTTGGAGCTAAAAACAAATTTTTTAAAAATCTGATTCTGGTAGGTGGGTTTTTAATTTAATATTTTTATACCTGAAATATAGGAGATAGCTGAAATTCAGTTGAAATAGATGTAATGGTTTGGGGCAAGATGCTTAGAAAATGTGCAAATAAGTTGTTGCATTTCTCTTGTTATATTTTATTCCTAAATTTTCTTCCTCAATAGGAAAAACAATTCAATTTCCAGAATTGTGAGGATATTCTGAAGTGTTTGGATGATGGCCCCATGAGTTTGGTACTAGAAATAGAGAACTTTTAGGTTTGGATTTAAATCATGTGAATAACTAATGAAGTATTTTTCACAAGGTGCAGAGCATATTACAGTGTTTTGCATGGAGAAAAAAGTGAACAAGAGGGAACACATAAATGAAATTCTGCCATATTATTGGGGGTTTCCTGGGAGTTTGAGGCCAACTTTTGTCATTCCAGAATTGAAGTTTCTTATTTGGAAAGGACCAGTCTTCAGACCTTGAGTCTTAGCTTGTGTATATTTTATTATCCTGCTTTACTATTCTTTCTCGTTTATGATGTCCAGATTGCAGCATCATAGTACATGCTGCTTAGTTCTCTTTGAAGTTCAGGGGCTGTTGAACCCAGTGGACCACCTGCTTATTACCTGGTGAAGCCAGTGACCTCTCTGGGGGTATCTTGGGTCCAGGGTGCTCAATTATCTGGTGCCTAAGGTTAGGTCTCAATTTTCCAAATGAAAAAAATTGGCCAAATTAAAAAAATCCAGGTTGGAATATTATGGAGTTATATGCTAAACTTTATGCTTAGTGTCATTGTATCTTTGTATGCTGAGAATTTAGATTTGCCTTAAGAGTAAGTACTTGCTTACTAAGGAATTTTAAATGTTTAAGTGATTGAGGAATAATGGTCAAGTATATTTTTAAAGTTTCATCTTTGTGTTTTGAACAGGTTAAATAAATCATAATTAAATATTTTTAACACCTTGAGGAAAATAAGCCTTTTCCAAAAATAGTAAAAAAGAAAGCTTTATTTAGTTTTATTGCCTTGAAGAGTGATTTTTTTTTTTTTAAGGCATGTGTTCTTGTATTAAAATACCACTTCAGAAAAATTCTGCTAGAAAAGTAACCGGGTCTTCAGTCTTAAAGTTGATCTTAAATGATTGGTTAAAGTATATTTGGGGAGAATTGTTTTCGGGAAAGACATGTGATTGAATTTCTTGCAGATACAAGAAATACTATTTCCATATATTCTGAAAAGAGGGGAAAAAATTATTGAAAAGGTCTGTATTATACACTATATCTTCTAGAAAATGCATTGGTTGATATCTGTTAAAGCAAGTTCAAAATCTTTGCTCTACCTAGAAACCGTTGGACTAGTCTATGTTTTGAGATATATTTGACGAATTTTTTAAAAGCTATACTTACAGATCATTTGGAGAAATGTGAGGCAGGCTCATATGGTAGAGTTTCAGATGGACGATCCAAGTCCTAAGTACTTATTTAGGCTGTATCTACCAATGACTGAGTGACTCTGATTGAGTCTTTCAGTCTCCCTGGACATCATCTGCCTGTCTCTTTCCTAATCTTCAAGAAGTTGGATCAGCATCATTGACTTTTTAAAATTTTTGCTTTTCTATTGAACAAAAGATTCTTTACGTTGTATTTTGCTTTATATTGAATAATTTTCAAGAGTTTTAGTGCTTTACAATTTTCCAAGTTTCACACATACAATCTCATATAATTACAGTGATCCTTTTTTCCTCCTCCTTTCTTGCCCCTTTGTTCTTCTCTTTCTCCACTGATAACCATTAGTTTGTTCTCTGTATCTGTGAGTCTGCTTCATTTTTGTTTTATTCACTTGTTCATTTTATTTTTTGGATTCCCCGTATAAGTTCTCTGTCTGACTTATTTCACTTAGCTTAATGCCCTCCAAAGTCCATTGATGTTGTGGCAAATAGCAAAAGTTCATTTTTATCTATAGCTAAATAGTACTCCATTGTGTGTGTGTGTATATATATATATATATACACACACACACACACCCCAGCTTCTGTGTCTATTTATATACTCCATCTGAGCCACAGGACTTCCTTGTGGCTCAGCTGGTAAAGAATCTGCCTGCAATGTGGGAGACCTGGGTTCTAACCCTGGGTTGGGAAGATCCTCTGGAGAAGGGAAAGGCTACCCATTCCAGTATTCTGGCCTGGAGAATTCCAGGGACTGTATAGTCCATGGGTTTGTAAAGAGTTGGACTTGACTGAGTGACTTTCACTTTCAGCTTCAGTTCAGTTCAGTTGCTCAGTCGTGTCCGGCTCTTTGCGACCCCACGAATCTCAGCATGCCAGGCCTCCCTGTCCATCACCAACTCCCGGAGTTTACTCAAACTCATGTCCATCGAGTCGGTGATGCCATCCAGCCATCTCATCCTCTGTCGTCCCCTTCTCCTCCTGCCCCCAATCCCTCTCAGCATCAGGGTCTTTAACAATGAGTCAGCTCTTCGCATCAGGTGGCCAAAGTATCGGAGTTTCAGTTTCAGCATCAGTCCTTCCAATGAACACCCAGGACTGATCTCCTTTAGGATGGACTGGTTGGATCTCCTTTTAGTTCAAGGGACTCTCAAGAGTCTTCTCCAACACCACACTTCAAAAGCATCAATTCTTTGGTGCTCAGCTTTCTTTATAGTCTGTCACATCCATACATGACCACTGGAAAAACCATAGCCTTGACTAGATGGACCTTTGTTACAATGCAATGTCTCTGCTTTTTAATATGCTGTCTAGGTTAGTCATAACTTTCCTTCCAAGGAGTAAGCGTCTTTTAATTTCATGACTGCAATCACCATCTGCAGTGATTTTGGAGCCCCCCAAAATAAAGTCTGACAGTGCTTCCACTGTTTCCTCATCTACTTCCCATTAAGTGATGGGACTAGATGCCATGATCTTAGCTTTCTGAATGTTGAGCTTTAAGCCAACTTTTTCACGCTCCTCTTTCACTTTCAATCAAGAGGATTTTTAGTTCCTCTTCACTTTCTGCCCTAAGAGTGGTGTCATCTGCATATCTGAGGTTATTGATATTTCTTCTGGCAATCTTGATACCAGCTTGTGCTTCTTCCAGCCCAGCGTTTGTCATGATGTATTCTGCAAATAAGTTAAATAAGCAGGGTGACAAAATACAGCCTTGATGTACTCCTTTTCCTATTTGGAACCAGTCTGTTGTTCCATGTCCGGTTCTAACTGTTGCTTCCTGACTTGCATATAGGTTTCTCAAGAGGCAGGTCAAGTGGTCTGGTATTCCCATCTCTTTCAGAATTTTCCACAGTTTATTGTGAAAGAGTTTATTGTGGTGATGAGATCTGACAGAATGTGGTCCACTAGAGAAGGGAATGGCAAACCACTTCAGTATTCTTGCCTCGAGAACCCCATGAACAGTATGAAAAGGCAAAACGATAACTTACTAAAAGAGGAACTCCCTAGGTCAGTAGGTGCCCAATATGCTACTGGAGATCAGTGGAGAAAAAACTTCAGAAAGAATGAAGGGATGGTGCCAAAGCAAAAACAATACCCAGTTGTGATTGTGACTGGTGTGGATGTGACTGGTGATAGAGGCAAGGTCCGATGCTGTAAAGAGCAATATTGCATAGGAACCTGGAATGTTAGGTCCATGAATCAAGGCAAATTGGAAATGGTCAAATAAGAGATGGCAAGAATGAACATTGACATTTTAGGAATCAGTGAACTAAAATGGGCTGGAATGGGTGAATTTAACTCAGATGACCATTATATCTACTACTGTGGGCAGGAATCCCTTAGAAGAAAATGGAGTAGCCATCATGGTCAACAAGAGAGTCCAAAATGCAGTGCTTGGATGCAATCTCAAAAATGACAGAATGATCTCTGTTCATTTCCAAGGTAAACCATTCAGTATCACGGTAATCCAAGTCTATGCCCCAATCAGTAATGCTGAAGAAGCTGAAATTGAATGGTACTATGAAGACCTACAAGACTTTTTAGAACTAACATCCAGTAAAGATGTCATTTTCATTATAGGGGACTGGAGTGCAAAAGTAGGAAGTCAAGAAACACCTGGAGTAACAGGCAGATTTGGCCTTGGAGTACAGAATGAAGCATGGCCAAAGGCTAATAGAGCTTTGCCATGAGAACACACTGGTCACAGCAAACACCCTCTTCCAACAACACAAGAGAAGACTCTACTCATGGACATCACCAGATGGTCAACACAGAAATCAGATTGATTATATTCTTTGCAGCCAAAGATGGAGAAGCTCTATACAGTCAGCAAAAAAAGACCGGGAGCTGACTGTGGCTCAGATCATGAGCTCCTTATTGCCAAATTCAGACTGAAACTGAAAAAAGTAGGGAAAACCACTAGACCATTCAGGTATGATGTAAATCAAGTCCCTTATGACTATACAGTGGAAGTGAGAAATAAATTTAAGGGACTAGATCTGATAGAGTGCCTGATGAACTATGGACAGAGGTTTGTGACATTGTACAGGAGACAGAGATCAAGACCATCCCCATGGAAAAGAAATGCAAAAAGGCAAAATGGTTGTCTTAAGAGGCCTTACAAATAGCTGTGAAAAGAAGAGAAGCAAAAAGCAAAGGATAAAAGGAAAGATATTCCCATTTGAATGCAGAGTTCCAAAGAATAGCAAGGAGAGATAAGAAAGCCTTCCTCAGTGGTCAATGCAAATAAATAGAGGAAAACAACAGAATGGGAAAGACTAGAGATCTCTTCACGAAAATTAGAGATACCAAGGAAACATTCCAGGCAAAGATGTGTTCGATAAAGGACAGAAATGGTATGGACCTAACAGAAGCAGAAGATATTAAGAAGAGGTGGCAGGAATAAACAGAAGAACTGTACAAAAAAGATCTTCACGACCCAGATAATCATGATGGTGTGATCACTCATCTAGAACCAGACATCCTGGAATGTGAAGTCAAGTGGGCCTTGGAAAGCATCACTATGAACAAAGCTAGTGGATGTGATGGAATTCCAGTTGAGCTGTTTCAAATCCTGAAAGATGATGCTATGAAGGTGCTGCACTGAATATGCCAGCAACTTTGGAAAACTCAGCAGTGGCCACAGGACTGGAAAAGGTCAGTTTTCATTCCAGTCCCAAAGCAAGGCAATCCCAATGAATGCTCAAACTACCACACAATTGCACTCATCTCACATGCTAGTAAAGTAATGCTCAAAATTCTCCAATCCAGGCTTCAGCAATATGTAAAGCATGAACTTCCAGATGTTCACGGTTTCTAAAACTTCAAGCTGGTTTTAGAAAAGGCAGAGGATCAAATTGCCAACATCCATTGGATCATCGAAAAAGCAAGAGAGTTCCAGCAAAACATGTTTCTGCTTTATTGAGTATGCCAAAGCCTTTGACTGTGTGGATAACTTTCAGCTTATTTATCCATTAATGTGTTTATGGACACTTACCTAGGTTGTTTCCATACCTTGGCAATTATAAATAATGGTTTTATGAACATGGAGGTGCGTGCATCTTTTCAAATTAGTGTTTCGGGAGATTTTTTTGGAAATATATCCTGGAGTGAAATTGCTGGGTCACAGGGTAGTTTTAGTTTTTTGAGAAACTTCCATACTGCTTTCTACACTGGCTACACCAATTTACATTCCCACCAACAGTGTACAAATGTTCTCTTTTCTCCACATTCTCATCAACAATGTTTGTTATGTGTGTCCTTCTCAATGATAGATATTCTAACAAGGTGTGATATAATTTCTCATTGAAGTTTTAATTTGCATTTCCTGGATGATTAGTGATGTTGAGCATCTTTTCTTGTGCTTGTTGACCATGTGCATTTCCTCTTTGGAAAAACGTCTATTCAGTTCTTCTGTCCAGTTCTTCTTAAGTCTTTATTTTTTCTTGGATATTGAGTTGTATGAGCTGTTCATATATGTTGAATCTTAACCCTTTATCAGTCATATTATTTGTAAATATCTTCTCCTGTTCAATAGATTGTCATCATTTTGTTGATGGTTTTCTTTGCTCTGCAAAAGCTTTTCAGTTTCATTAGATCTCATTTGTTTGTTTTTGCTTTTGTTTCCTTCGCTTTAGGAGATAGATCTAAAAAATATTGCTGTGATTTATATGAAAGAGTGTTTTGCCTGTTTTCCTTTAGGAATTTTATAGTATCTGGTCTTACAGTTAGCTCTTTAATCCATTTTTAGTTTATTATTGTATATGGTGTTGACGCTTACTCCTTGGAAGGAAAGTTATGACCAACCTAGATAGCATATTAAAAAGCAGAGACATTACTTTGCCAACAAAGGTCCGTCTAGTCAAGGCTATGGTTTTTCCAGTGGTCATGTATGGATGTGAGAGCTGGACTGTGAGGAAAGCTGAGCGCCGAAGAATTGATGCTTTTGAAGTGTGGTGTTGGAGAAGACTCTTGAGAGTCCCTTGGACTGCAAGGAGATCCAACCAGTCCATCCTAAAGGAGATCAGTCCTGGGTGTTCATTGGAAGGACTGATGCTGAAACTGAAACTCCAATACTTTGGCCACCTTTTGCTGAGAGTTGACTCGTTGGAAAAGACCCTGATGCTGGGAGGGATTGGGGGCAGGAGGAGAAAGGTATGACAGAAGATGAGATGGCTGGATGGCATCACTGACTCGATGGACATGAGTTTGAGTAAACTCCAGGAGTTGGTGATGGACAGGGAGGCCTGGCATGCTGCGATTCATGGGGTCACAAAGAGTCAGACACGACTGAGTGACTGAACTGAACTGAACTGATGGTGTTAGAGAATGTTCTAATTTTATTATGTCCAGTTTTCCTAGCATCCCTTTGTCATAGATTATTGGTCTAAGCAGTCATCCTTTTAGAAGGAGGCTGGGTTGCTTACTAAGACAAATTCTTGTTCCATTCTGACTTGGGGCCCTGAACTCTGTATGGAGTCCTGTATTGTTTTATTGGTGCCTAATTTCTGTTTTCTTTCCTCCATCTTTTTTCACTGACTTGAGTGAAAACTCTTGAGCTGAAATGGAACAGCAATTCTTTAAGTCCTCAACTGCTGGTCTGAAATTCAAGCCCAAGGCATTTTGAAGCCTGACAGTGATTTTGATGATGAAAAGGATGATACTAGATTATAGGAGTTTCTCTTTGACCTGTTACAAGTCCCTTTAATCAATGCCTTCAGAGAATCAACAGGTCATGTCTCTAAATTTTTTTATTTAGCATTGATATTGTGGTCATTATGACTGAGTAATAGAAAGTTTAGCCAGTTTATTTTCTTCACTATAGCTAGTTTTCAAAATTTCTTTAAGGACTGAAAATTATATATAAGTTTATATGTAAGCACATTCACATATACACACACACACACACACACACACACACATATGATAACTGAGTTTGGCTCAGTGTTATTAAAAGAAATAATTGTTCAATCACTTAGCACCTATGGTTTTCCTCTTAGGTTTTCGAAATAATGACAAAGGACTTTATAAAGAAAAATGAGAGCATTAAAAGACTAAATTGACTTTCTTTACCTTTTAAATAATGTATTGTGTATATTTAAATTCAATATTATATGATATTTGAGAGAATAGTAAAGTTTTTCTAATAAAGGTAGTATAATAATATGTAACAGTTATTAAAGTTATTTTCAGTTAACTGATATAGCTATGGTATATCTATTATTATCTTTCTGTTATCTGTTATTATAAATGTATGTAATTCTATGATTATCTCAAAAAGTTAAATTATATCTAAGCATTATTTTAAGGGTATTATGTGTATTATTTTATTTAGTTCTCTTAATTCATTGAGGCAAGTACTATTATCTCCATTATACAGTCGGGAAAACATAGATGCAGAGAGGTTAAGTTACATCCAAGTTCTCATAGTTAAACAAATTTCAGAAATGGGATTTAAATCAGAGAATTTATACAAGATTTAGAGTGCTGGGATGAGGAGAGCCATTTATATTTGGATGAATAGGAATGGCCTTATATACAGTTATCATTTATGACTTTCTGGAGGAATAGCCTTTTTGATCAGGGCCTCATGGGTTTGGATTGTTTGTGACAAGGAAAATAAAATTACTCTTTCAGTATTTTTCCATTTTAAATATGTTTCCTTCTTATATTGATGTATGTAGTTTTGGCTTATACATTTTCATTGCTACAGAGTATGACTGTATTGGAGTTTACTCATTCATATTTCTCTTTTCCTTTTGAAGCACATTTGGACTGTATATTATTTTTTAATTTCATTTTGTGATTGAACATACATATTTTGTCTTTTGTAGCACATAGGCAAGAATATATCTAAAGTTTAAGCACAGGAGGGGATTTATTGTAGTAAATATTTATTGACATATTTTTGTGATTTATAATACCAAGTCATTTCCAAAATAGGGTATATAGTTCCCATTGCCTATATTTTCCCCTTATTTTTATTATGGTAAAGTGTACATTAACCATTTTAAATGCACTGTTCAGCATTTAAGTACATGCACACTACTTATCTCCACCACACTGCTTTTCCCCCAGCTGAAACTCTGTACCCATAAACATTAAGTCACTATTCCCCATCCCCTATCACCTGATGATCACCACTCTACTTTTTGTCTTTGTGAATTTGACTCTTCTTAGTTACCTTACATATGTGCAATCATAATATTTGTTTTTTTGAGGCCTAACATTTACTTAGAATAATGTCTTTAAGGCTCATCCATGTTATAACTCGTGTCATATTTTATACCACATTCGTTTTCCATTCATCCATTGATGATGTGTGAGGGTCATCTAAAATTTTTTTCTGTCCAGCTTTGGAATCAATTATTTCTCTACGAAGTTCCTGTTCCCTTTATTGCAGAATGGTATTTGGAAAGGTCCAGGTATTAGTTGTATGGATGTGTTGTTTCCAGGTCCTCTGTGTGTTCAGAGCTAGGAAATGTATGTATATTAATCCATGTGTATACACATGTATGCGTGCACATTCATCTGTTCATTAAAATCGCTTAGGTTATACTGGTACCTCTGATTCTAGTCATAGATTGTAAGCCTAACTCTAGCCTTTCTTCTCTACTTATTTATAATATCCATCTCTAAGAATGTGAAATCTGGCTGTCATTACCATAATAAACATATTAGCACAAGGTAGTTCCAGATTTGTGATCAATATTCCTATAAAAGGGCTTCCAGGTGGCTCAGTGGTAAACAATCTGCCTGCCAAGCAAAGGATGTGGGTTTGACCACTGGGTCAGGAAGATCCCCTGGAAAAGGAAACAGCAACCCACTCCAGTCTTCCTGCCTGGGAAATCCCATGGGCAGAGAAGCATCATGGGCTATAGTCCGTGGGATCCTAGAGTGTCAGACACGACTTAGTGACAGGTTTGACCCCTGGGTCAGGAAGATCCCCTGGAAGAGAAATGGCAACCCACTGCAGTCTTTTTGCCTGGGAAATCCCATGGGCAAGAGAGAATCGTGGGCTAGTCTTTGGGATCCTAGAGAGTCAGACATGACTTAGTGACTAAACAATAACCACATCCATGTAATAAAAACAGATTTATTGCCTAGAATGGGCTTCCCTGATAGCTCAGTTGGTAAAGAATCTGCCTGCAGTGTAGGAGACCCAGTTTGATTCCTGGGTCAGGAAGATCCGCTGGAGAAGAAATAGGCTACCCACTCCAGTATTCTTGGGCTTCCCTTGTGGCTCAACTGGTGAAGAATTAGCCTGCAATGTGGGAGACCTGGGTTCTATCCCTGGGTTGGGAAGATCCCCTAGAGAAGGGAAAGGCTACCCACTCCAGTATTCTAGCCTGGAGAATCCCGTGGATTCTATAGTCGTTGGGGGTCACAAAGAGTCGGACATGACTAAGCAACTATCACTTTCTTTCATTGCCTAGAATATAGTGTTTATGTAATTAAATATTCTTTTCAAGCATAACTAATATCCTTTTAGACCAGGACAAAACAAACAAGTTCCCTAAAGATGATCAATATCCAATGTATTCATATTTCCATGTTTATTTTAGGATTTTTTTTCTTAGAATCTTTTAGTTTGTATCAGAATCTAAATAAGATCCCTGCTCCCTTTCTGAGATCTATGAGCCAATAAATTTACTTTCTCTGCGTTAGTTTGTGCCTCTGTCACTTGTCACGAAACTGTCCTAACAAAAAGCAGGATGATTGATCGCTCAGTTCTGCCATTTCCCAAAGACACTGAGAGGAAACTCTTGTGGGTTAAGGAAATCATTTCACAAGAGACCAGGTATAGTGAGAATGTAAGTACTTCAGATTATATGAGAACACCTCAGTATATTTCTGTCTAGTTACCTCTATGATATCAGATCATATGAAAGGAAAGCTCTGTTAGCTTTCTTCTTCACTAAAATTTACCAAAAAAAGCGGGGGGGGGGGGGGGGGGGGCGGGGGAGAAACAAAAAACCTCATCAGGAACTCACAGCAAGTCATCAGTATCTAATACCTAGCTCATTTAATCACTTTGCTTGTGGATTCGCCATTCACTTTCCAATTTGACAATATTTTATAGTGATGTACTATAATTTTCATTTTAAGCTATACAACAGAAATGATATTACATTTAATGGCTGAATGGCTTCCATGTTACAATTAGAGGTATCCTAGGCAGTGAGAGGTGGCAAATTATCCTTTAAAAAAATGAAATTATAGGACACTCTGAAAGAACCAGTTTCTAAAGACTTACAAACAAGGCATCCTTGAAGTGAATGTAGAATATGATTTGCTAATCTCTACTAAACTGTTTGAATTGAGGTTATAGATGCTTTTGAAAGGAATTTTTTTTCCATTGTTTATAAGAAGTTCAGTGTTCAGAGATCAAGAGTGAAGAACTGTTGGAGATAATAAAATAATTGAAATAGATTAGTAGTTATCACCCAATCATTTAAAAAAATTAATGTGGGACCCCCATCTCTAATGAAGACTTTGTATTTAGTCCTAGTGAGGTTTAATTCCCTATGACACCTACATATTCCAAGAACAAATTTTGAAATGTACTTTTGAAAATCATTCATATTTCTAGTGGGTGGATTCTTTTTCCTGTAGATTTTGCTAGACAAGAATTTTAGTTGTCATTGAAAAATCTGCTTTTTAAGCTATTTTAGTTTATTCAACTTTTTAAAAAACTCATGCTGTTTTTTTGTTCCATTTCTGTGCTGTTGGCTATGAAACTGAGTACTTCTGTCACTTGATGAATTAAAATGTAAATTGTAACCCAGACTGCTTTGTTTTGTAACCAAGCTTCTGTGCATTGCGTATGGGGAGACCTTAAAGTCGTGTGCCCCAGTTTGAAATTTGCAAGACATTTTGGAGAAGATGGTCCTCAGTGAAAGAGTCTTTGGAATGCTCAGTTCTTTGAAGGCTTTCCTTTTGTCCATTTAAATTAGCTTCCCAAGACCTAAAGGGATCAAGTCCAGAGTCGTGGGGCTTTTGCAATACAGCCTCAAGTAAGTCTCTGCAGTTTATTTTCACATACACCCTAATGTCACTCCCCTCCCCACAACTCTGAACAGACTTGGCTTTCACGTTTTCTTGGACTTGAGAGCCATGATCCTCATTGTTGAACTTTTATATATATTCCTCTCTCCCTCTTCTCCCAGACACATGCCTGTATGTTCTCTGTGAATTTTCCTCTGGTCGGAGTCTCGTCCTCCATTTCCACATTGCATTGTCTCAAATTCAACCTGACAAATAGTTTTTTTTTTTAATTCATTCATTTATCTACTGCCTTGAGTCTTAGTTGCAGCACGCAGAATCTTCATTGCATCACGAGGTACCTTTTGCTGTGGCTTGCAAACTTAGTTGCTCTGCAGCTTGTGGGATCTTTGTTCCTCAATCAGGGATGAGACCTGCATTCCCTACACTGCACGGCCGCTTCTTAATCCTTGGAAAACCAGTGAAGACTCTGTCATATAGTTTTGTAACTGCGTGCTCCACTGAAGCGATGTTCCTCTTTGTGGACCATTAGAGTGGCCTGGCAAGTGCATTCAGAGACTTGACCTCGGCATACCAAAGCCTCAGCTCCAGGCAGAGAAGCCATGCTGCTCTTCACCCTCTCAGTCATGTCTGATTCTTGTGACCCCATGGGCTGCAGCACACCACGCTTCCCTGTCCCTCGCCATCTTCTAGAGCTTGCTCAGACTCATGTCCATTGAGTCGGTGATGCCATCCAGCCATCTCATCCTCTGTCATCCGCTTCTCCTCTTGCCTTCAATCTTTCCCAGCATCAGGGTCTTTTCTAATGAGTCAGCTCTTCACATTATGTGGTCAAAGTATTGGAGCTTCAGCTTCAGCATCAATCCTTCCAATGAATATTCAGGATTGGTTTCCTTTTGGATTGACTGCTTTGATCTCCTTGCAGTCCAGGGAACTCTCTAGAGTCTTCTCCAACACCACAATTCAAAAGCGTCAGTTCTTTGGTGCTCAGACTTCTTTATGGTCCAACTCTCTCATCCATATATGACTCCTGGAAAAACCATAGCTTTGACTAGACAGACCTTTGTTGGCAAAGTAATGTCTCTGCTTTTTAATATGCTCTCTAGGTTTGTCATAGCTTTTCTTCCAAGGAGCAAGTATTTTTTCATTTCATATCTGCAGTCACCATCTGCAGTGATTTTGTAACCCAAGAAAATAAAGTCTATCACTGTTTCTATTGTTTCCCCATCTATTTGCCATGAAGTGACAGGACTAGTTGCCATGATTTTTGAATGTTGAACAGCTTTTTCACTCTCCTCTTTCACCTTCATCAAGAAGCTGTTTAGTTCTTCTTCACTTTCTGCGATAGGGTGGTGTCATCTGAATATCTGAGGTTATTCATATTTCTCCTGGCAATCCTGATTCCAGCTTGTGGTTCATTTAGCCTGGCATTTCGCATGATGTACTCTGCATATAAGTTAAGTAAGCAGGGTGACAATATATGGCCTCAGGTGCTCCTTTCCCAATTTTGAACCAGTCTGTTGTTCTTTGTTCGGTTTTAACTGTTGCTTCTTGACCTGCATGGATCTACCTTTTTAATGAACACTCTAGAAAACTCATGTGCGTACTAACACTGGAACATTATTGCATCAAAGTGCCTGCATTAAGATGGGGACCCTTTCTTAATTGTATTTGTATCTCAGTGCCTTGTACTCAATAGATGATCAATAAGTTCTTGACAAATATGAAAAAGATAGAAACCTTATACTATTCCTAAGGGGTAATTATTATCTTCAGTCTGGTTGCTGTTGGCCCACTTATATTTATTATTGAGTTAAGAATGTAGTCCCTTGCTACCAAGAGCATGATCTGTGAACCAGCAACATCTCAATACCCAGAGATGCAGAATCTTGGGCCCCACTCTTGACGTACGGAATTGAAATCTGCATTGTCACAAAATCTCATAGTAATTTGTAAGCACATTTGTGAAGTGTACTCTTAGTGAATTTCAATGCATTCTTGGAACGTAGTGGGCAGGATTTTAATACTTTAGACAAGGAGTGACTATTTAAGGAGACTGTGGAACTTTAATCAGTGAAATATGGGTATTGAAAGATCGGGGGCTTTGTGAAGGTTGTGGGAATGGATTATGATAGAAATCATGATATACTGTGGAAGAAGAGTGTATGGATAAAGTTATCTGATGAACTGGGGCACTAGGGAGAAATGTCACTCTTCTACCTTTGCCTCCATGATTTTTTTCTTTAATTTAATTTATTTATTTGACTGCACTGTGTCTTAGTTGTCCCACATGGGATCTCTCTCTCTGTTTTTTTTTTTTTGACTGCACTGGGTCATCACTACTTCATGTGGATTTTCTCTGCTCTTGGGGTGCAGTGCCTCTCACTGTGGTGGCTTCTCCTGTTGTGGAGCACAGGCTCGAGAGGGTGTGGGCTCAGTAGTGGTGGTGCCTGGCCTGGGTTGCCCCACAGCATGTGGAACCTGGCTGGAGCAGGGATTGAACCTAAGTCCCCTGCATGGGCAGGCTGATTTCTTCACCACTGAGCCTCCAGGGAAGTCCATGCCTCCAGGATTTTTAACAGTGGAGTTGTACCTTATTACCTTAGGTATTGTGAATAAGCCAGTTAAGATTGCAGGTTTAATAAGATGATCTAAGATTTAAAGTATTTTTGTGGGAAACATAAACATTATTTAATCCTATAGGAGACAGATTCAAGGGAAACCTGAGACTTAGATTCCCAGATTTGGAGTAATTTGGTTTATTATTAAAATATTCTAACTTTTGAAAGTCCAACCAATATGCCTACATGAGTAAGTAAACATTGCTAATGACTTCCCTAGGATTTTCCTCTTAATTGAATCTACTTGCAAACACTAAGTAAGGAAATGTGACATCTTTGCCAGTTCCTCTCCTTTTTAAAGCACTCCTCTCATTTCCCCCCTTATCTCTGCCCTGGAGTTGCAAGCAGGTCGGTCTCCTTCCTTTTTCTTGATTCTAGTTCAGCCAGTCTGAGGGTACAGTGAGTTCAGTGCTGGCATGGATTGAAGGGGGGATGGCTGAAGGGCTGGGGGAGCAGCAATCCAATAAATACCTCAGATAAAAGCGAAGGATTCAGCATGTATATTATCTAGGGTGAAACAGATCACCAGCCCAGGTGGGATGCATGAGACAAGTGCTCGGGCCTGGTGCACTGGGAAGACCCAGAGGGATCGGGTGGAGAGGGAGGTGGGAGGGGGGACTGGGATGGGGAATACATGTAAATCCATGACTGATTCATGTCAATGTATGACAAAACCCACTGAAACGTTGTAAAGTAATTAGCCTCCAACTAATAAAAATAAATGAAGAAAAAAAAAGGGAAAAAAAAAGTGAAGGATTCAAGTAAGTGTACTTGTGTAAAGTGAGCAGAGAGAATTGTAATAATCCTTACGCCCACTGCCAGAGAGCCAAACTGGGAAGCAGTTTGACAGCAGTGAAAGTATTGGGAGAGACCGCTGGGATGGTGACGTGGCAGAGGTGACACATGTGCTTCCGGCAGCCACAGCAGCTAGGCTGGGCAGGGGTCCTTCAGCCCCTGGCGGCCTGTGAGGCCCTGCTTCAGTTGGTAGGTTGGTTCTCATTTATATGTTCCCTACCCACCAGTCCGTCCTAAAGGAAATCAGTCCTGGGTGTTCACTGGAAGGACTGATGCTGAAGCTGAAACTCCAGTACTTTGGCCACCTCATGAGAAGAGCTGACTCATTGGAAAAGACCCTGATGCTTGGAGGGATTGGGGGCAGGAGGAGAAGGGGACGACAGAGGATGAGATGGCTGGGCGGCATCACTGACTTGATGGACATGAGTCTGGGTAAACTCCAGGAGTTGGTGATGGACAGGGAGGCCTGGCGTGCTGCGATTCATGGGCTCGCAAAGAGTCGGACACGACTGAGCGACTGAACTGAACAGTCACCGATTGACATTTGTGATGACAGTTCTGCTGAATGGCCTCAGACCAAATTTGCATATATTGCATGTCTTTTAATATTGTGTGATCTACATATAGCTCTTTTGGTTTTAGGGGGCAGAATCTCACTCAAACTGACCAAAGGTATGTTCCAGAGCCTCACAAGAAATGAAGAGTGGGGACATTTTCAGGACTAGAAGCAATTATTTTCTCAGGATGTACATGGCTTTATTCCTCTGTAGGTTGCTCTGGGGCAGGTCTAGTTTTTTGGTCTCTTGTTGTCTTTTTCTTTCCTTTTTCCCTTGATTAGTTTTCTCTGCTTACTGACCTTGCACTTGGCCTCCACCCCAGCACTGTCATGACTTATTAGGCTCAATATCCACTGTCAACTGGCAGTGGTCTCCTATGTCTTGGGCCAAATCCAAGAGGGAGTGAGATTGCCAAATTTTCTTGAGTTTATCTGAGTGCTTGGGTGCCCTTGAGAGATGTGCATGGGTAGTCAATCATCAGTGTGGAGTCTGGGGTAGGTCAGATGACATGTAAACCTGTTCCCCTTGAGACTGCAGGAACATCAGGCAATAGAATATGTATCATTGCATTTTGACCATGATTACTGATGACATGTACAGTTAACCAACAGTTGTACTGCTCTCTTTTAAAGACAAATTTGATGAAATTTACAGCCATGAATAAAATATACCTTGGGAGAATTTATAGCCCAGTGGAGAGAAAATAGCTGATTAATTGAAACAGTTTATTCTTGAATAGTTTTGAAAATAGAGTAAATTTATAGTTGTGTCTTATACTGTTGCCGTTCATACTTATTATCTGACCTCGTTTTGTAAATACATGACTCTAATGCAACTTTTCAAAAGCATATCTTGTGGATTACTTAGTTGAAAGTATTTTGTTGTAGTAGTTTAGTGCAGTAATTATTTCATGGCAAAAAAGTCCAATGTGAAATATTTATAGACTGAGGTATATTTTCAAAGCCTAGTGAATTAGAAAGTTGAGGAATTAGGGCCAAGTGCCTTCAAATGCTTGCCTCTTTAGTTTTGAAATTAAAGCTGAGATTTTAATAGACAGAAAATATAAGTGATGAAAATCTTTGATCATTTTAATAGTAGATATCTTTAAAGTGTAAATTAACTGCTAATCTAATTCACTGTAATGCTCTAAGAAATAAGGTGTTTCTACTTAAAAACTTGTAATTTTAATGAAAATATGCACATTTTTAACCACATGTAACCTTCAGTTTATTTTGTTTTGCCTTTTCACACAGTTTTTACTTGATATCAAACTTTTTCATTAAACGTGCCTTATTTTAAATTACATTAAAATAATACTTCTGGTTTCTTAGATGTTATTAGTAGATAGTTGTCTTTTTTATGACGATAAATTTTTAGTCCTATTATTACTTAGTATTATTACTTATATAGTTGTCTTTTTTATGACTATAAATTTCAGAATGATCTGTACCATCTTTTTTAGTGTACTTCTAAATTAGGTACATATTTTTCCTCTTCATAGAAAGTAAGTTAAAATGTAGGAAACAGCTACCTGAAGCTTTGTTTTGAGTATAAGAACAACAGGTAGCCAAAACTATTTCAATACTATTCTAAAATTGTGAATAAATTCCAAGGAAAATATGTTCGTTCATGTCCTACTTCTCTGTTTTTTGTTTCTGTTGAAATAAAAATTTAAGTATTTGCCTGTTGAAGTTACTTCTTTTCTAAAGGTGTCTTTGTCAGTATCAGCTGGAGGCATGTAACAGTGCTGCCTTTACAGGATTTTTATGAAGGGCAAATGAAAATACAGTTTAACTCTGTTATTTAGCCATAGATTAATTGGTGTTTGGATTAATTATGCAAAGGGATAATAGACTTCTTAAATTTTTAGAGATTACTATGAGCCAACAAAAATATCCAGATAGCATCTCTTATTTGTAGCCATATGATAACAGGTAGAGGCTACATTGAGTTCTTTGCCACATTAGATTTCCTGTTGCTCTGCCAGTAGGAAATTAGTATAACTTTCATAGTTGCAGTCATAACTCATTTTGTTTTTGTCTGTGGCTTACCCATATCTGAATGGTAGGCAGGCATTGAACCTTTTAAACTTTAAATGTACTGCTGCTGCTAAGTCGCTTCAGTCGTGTCCGACTCTATGCGATCCCATAGACGGCAGCCCACCAGGCTCCCCCGTCCCTGGGATTCTCCAGGCAAGAACACTGGAGTGGGTTGCCATTTCCTTCTCCAATTCATGAAAGTGAAAAGTGAAAGTGAAGCCGCTCAGTCGTGTCCGACTCTTCACGACCCCATGGACTGCAGCCTACCAGGCTCCTCCAGCCATGGGATTTTCCAGGCAAGAGTACTGGAGTAGGTTGCCATTGCCTTCTCCTTAAATGTGCTAAAATAACTCAAACTAAAACATTGAAATGAAGGCAAATACTGCATATTGCTTCAATTCAAACAACCATTGAAATAATCCATCAACTGGAAAAAGGATACCATTAAACAACTCATAGTATCATATGAGAAAGGAATCAGATGGTTCATAATTGCAAAAAGAAAAGAGAATGGATTGGTGTCTTATGTATTTTTTGCATCAAAAGACAAAAGCAAAAGGGAAAAGTTAAACTTAGAACATCTTGTCAAGAGATCTTGATCAGACAGTACAGGATTGGTTCTGAAAAGCAGATAATAGGCATAAGAATTTGAGCTAGTATCCTTATGGTTCAGTGCTGACCAGGTGGGAGAGCAGTGCTGCCTGTGGTATTTGTTAGGTTATGAGTAGGTGGCACTAGTAGAAAAGAGCCTGCCTGTCAATGCAGGTAGACTAAAGACACGAGTTCAATCCCTGGGTCAGGAAGATCCCCTGGAGAAGGGCACCACAACCCACTCCAGTGTTCTCATCTGGAGAATCCCATGGACAGAAGAGCTTGGCCCGCTGCAGTCCATAGGATCACAAAGAGTTGGACGTGACTGAAGTGACTTAGCATGCATGCTTGCAGGAGCTCTGTTTTAGCAGAGATCATGAGACAGTGGCTTGTGAGAGTGAAAGTGCTAGTCACTCAAATGTGTTCGACTCCTCACGATCCCATGGATTATAGCTTGCCAGGCTCCTCTCTCCATAGAATTCCCCAGGCCAGACTACTGGAGTGGGTTGATATTCCCTTCTCCAGGGGATCTTCCCAACCCAGGGATCAAACCCAGGTCTCCTGCATTACAGGCAGATTCTCTACCTTCTGAGCCACCAGGGAAACCCAACAGTGGCTTAAACAAGATAGTTTGTTTCTGTTTCATATAGAAGTCTGGGTTGAATGTGATTTGGGGAGTAGAAGCCAAGCATCTCTACTCTTAGATGACTTTCTCATCACTCTACCATGCTTTACCAGGAGTCTTTAACCTTGTCTATATATTAGATTTATCTGGGGAGCTTAAAAAAGAAAAAGACTCTTGGGCCTGGCCCTATTGCAGTTGACAATTTAATCTATGAGAATAAATACCAAGCACAGACCAGAATTGGAATCTGCGCTCAGAACTTCATCATAAGAACTTGCCTGGCTGCAAAGGAGCCTGGGAGAGGTCATCCAGCTGCAGCCAAGGGTGCAATGAAAGCCTGGCTGGTTCTATTACTGAAAAGAGGGCACATAGTAGGAGATAATCAGTTAAATTAGAGTTTGAGACACTCGATAATGATTTTTGATCAATTGGTAGAGAAGAAAAGATATTGATAGAGTGTGAGGCTAATGAAACAGTGAAGTTGAAGTCACTTAGTCGTGTTCGACTCTTTGTGACCCCATGGACGATAGCCTACCAGGCTCCTCCATCCATGGGATTTTCCAGGCAAGAATACTGGAGTGGGTTGCCATTTCATTCTCCAAAGGATCTTCCTGACCCAGTGATCGAACCCAGGTCTCCCACATTGTAGGCAGATGCTTTACCCTCTAAGCCACCAAGAGAGGCTGATGAACATAAGTAAATTGGGATGGTGCTATACTGAGTACATCTAGGAGACATAGGCTGGGGCCTTCTAAGAGTCAGGCAGGTGAAATGGGCCACGTCTTCCCTAGACTAGAAGGGCTGCTTTGAAGGGACCAGTTGTTGACTAGTTCAGGAAAGTGAACAAGGTTTTACAGATCCACATAGGAAGTGCACCTTTATTGAAATGCCAGCCAAATTTAACATGTCTTTAAATTGGATACAGATTAAGAGTCACTTACTTAGAAATTCTGACCCCAGTTTTACGGCACGCTATTTAGAAGACAAAGCACATTTTTCCCAGTGACAAGCTAATGTTCCTCAAAATTTGTTCCAATATTTTAAAAATATATGAAGAAGAAATTTGCTAAAAATGACAACACTAAAATGTATTACCTTTTGGCCATTTTAGTAGAAATGTAATGCTTTGGTATTCCTAACCACAAACTGTGGAAAATTCTGAAAGAGATGGGAATACCAGAACACCTGACCTGACTCTTGAGAAATCTGTGTGCAGGTCAAGAAGCAACAGTTAGAACTGGACATGGAATAACAGACTGGTTCCAAATTGGGAAAGGAATACATCAAGGCTGTATATTGCCACCCTGCTTATTTAACTTATATGTAGAGTACATCATGAGAAATGCTGGGCTGGAAGAAGCACAAGCTGGAATCAAGATTGCCAGGAGAAATATCAATAACCTCAGATATGCAGATGACACCACCCTTATGGCGGAAAGTGAAGAAGAACTAAAGAGCCTCTTGATGAAAGTGGAAGAGGAGCGTGAAAATGTTGGCTTAAAGCTCAACATTGAGAAAACTAAGATCATGGCATCTGGTCCCATCACTTCATGGCAAATAGATGGGAAAAAGTGGAAACAGTGGCTGACTTTATTTTTTTTGGCTCCAAAGTCAGTGTGGATGGTGACTGCAGTCATGAAATTAAAGGATGCTTACTCCTTGGAAGGAAAGTTATGACCAACCTAGACAGCATATTAAAAAGCAGAGACATTACTTTGCCAACAGAGGTCCGTCTAGTCGAGGCTATGGTTTTTGCAGTGGTCATGTATGGATGTGAGAGTTGGACTGTGAAGAAGGCTGAGTGCCGAAGAACTGATGCTTTTGAAGTGTGGTGTTGGAGAAGACTCTTGAGAGTCCCTTGGACTGCAAGGAGATCAAGCCAATCGATCCTAAAGGAAATCAGTCCTGAATATTCACTGGAAGGACTGAGGCTGAAGCTGAAGCTCCAATACTTGGGCCACCTGGTGTGAAGAAACAACCCTGATGCTGGGAAAGATTGAAGGCAGGAGAAAGGGATGACAGAGAATGAGATGGCTGGATGGCATCACCGACTCAATGGACATGAGTTTGAGTAAGCTCCGGGACTTGGTGATGGACAGGAAAGGCTGGCATGCAGCAGTCCATGAGGTTGCAAAGAGTCGGACATGACTGAGCAAATGAACTGAACAATGCGCTCATTGTGTGAAAGTTCTGTAGAGATGTCCTGTGAATCTGATTAGGATGCTGTCCTGATGCCACCTTGGTTTTCTGAAGAGGAACAGAGGCTGTGATGTCTGCATCCCACTCTCATCTTCTGCCTACTGCTGTTTTGTTTGCCTGAAAATGAGAGGTCAAGGAGAACAGTTGAGAATTAGCCCTGAAAGGGTACTTGTTTCATCAAAAGTTAACAATTGAGGTGTAATTTTTGAGTGTCATATTTTGACACTTACCTATCTCTGAAAATGATTAGTTGATATTTCCTATATAACTATTTGGCCACTTCCAAATATTAAAAAAAAATATTTACTGGATCACTATATTTTGTAGACTGGCTTTAAGGTGACTTAGCAAGTGAAAATGATTCAGTTCATTTTATATTTATTAAGAAATGCATTAAAAATGAGTGATACATTTATGGAGAATTCAGAAATTGCTCTAAATTAGTTAACATTTTTTTCAGACATAACATATTTTGTAATTTGTGAAGAAAAATATAGCTTGATTGTTTCCCAGTAAACCAAAGATTCATCTGTATTCTCTCAGGTTTGTCAAAGGACAAGAAAGGAAGATGTTGTCATTTGGTTTATTGGATCTTTCATTATTTTCTACAAAGGTCAGGAGACAATAAATGATTTTTTTGGCACTTTACTACATATTCTGAAGGGAGGTCCTCTGTTCCATGTTGGTTTAAAGCTAATTTCTTCTTTCAGGGTAAATCAAAGTAGTATTGTCTTTCTTGTAATTGCTGATGGGCTGGAAATCGGCAATGGGCAAGAAGGGCAGTGAGATAAGTCACGTATTGGAAGGGAGTTAGAATACAGGATAGAGGCAGGATGGTAGAATGATCAAGTTCATGATAATCTGTGGGAGAAAGTGGGCATAATGGAAGTAAATTGGTTGACCAGATAGGACTTTGGAGGGAGCTTAACCTATTGTGACTGACTTGTTGGTCTAACCTAATCACGTACATGATCTCAGAGTAAATTCCAAATTTCTTCTGGCAAGAAATAGTGATATTCTTTTTTTCCTATACAAGTAATAAATTTGCTGATTTTGAGTTCTCATACATAGTCCTCTCGGCAAAAACAAGAACATGACAATTGTTATTCTTCGGATTACTAACCTTATGGACAGCGCCTTTGCTTAAAACAGGGCTCACGAAGTTCTCTTCTTGGTCAGGAATCCCTCAGGTGCTACTTGTACTGGAAACCTTGATAAATTAGCTTGGATTTTCCAAAGCACTTTTCTTTATGCTTTGTTTCTGTTCACTTAAAAGAACGATTAGTTATAGCTATTTTCATTAAGGAAAGTTTGATGGGCGATTATTCATTTTTCTCATGTATTGTTGCTAATCAGTTTTAATTTTTAGCTTACCTTTTTTTTTTTTTTTTTCATTTTGGCTTGTCTTTTCCTTACGAGATACTGGGAAATAATTGCTACGATGTTTAAAAAATGTCCCCCACTCTTATTGTTGATGCAAAATGAAATCTTTTATGTTTTCCATGCCTCACATGGAGCAATACTCAGTAATGTATTCACAGTGAGAATGCATTTCAGAATTAATTATTTTTGTCATTCTTCCAGGTATTCCCTCACTATTAAATTATTGCTTTCTTATTCAGTATAAATTTGTTTTCCACAGATTTTGGCGTGACCTTTGTCATCAGTGGATAGTTAAAAATTCCCTTCCAGGAATTCCCTCTGATTATCTATAACATCTTGGTTTGAATAATAGGCTTGCTGCATAACTTGGGGAGGTGGCCCTTTGATATTTGGTTTATTAATTATTTATGGAGTGACTGTGGAAATGGAGTAGTAGGAGACACAAATTAGTAGAAATATACTGTCCTTGCCTTCATGATCTTATTGTGGAGACAAATTGTATGTGGAAGTCTGATTATGTGCCTGAATATAGGTCATATGTGCTATTTGATTGGTGTGGATGAGCATAACAGAAGAAGTTACAAAGAGCTTAGACTGATCCAGTCTGTTCCTCATCATCAGAATTTGAGCCATCAGGTAGGGTAAGAGGGAGTGGAATTGACAAGTGGTGTAGTGTCATGTACAAGTGCAGTGTCATAGGAGTTTCCATGCTGAGGTCTGAGGAGAACATGTTTAAGAATAGAGTGGATCGAATAGGAGGGAACTGAATAGGAAGAAAGACAAACAAGGTTTTATTTGTGGAGGTTTCTTTTTTCTGTCTGAACTGTGGATATTAACATTTGTTGTGCAATCACTCAGTCGTGTCCTACTCTTCACACCTTCATGAACTGCGACATGCCAGGCTTCCCTGTCCTTCACTGTCTCCCGGAGTTTGCTCAGATTCATGTCCATTGAATCGGTGATGCTATCCAACCATCCTCTTTGTCCCCTTTTCCTCCTGTCTTCAATCTTTCCCAGCATCAGGCTTTTTTCTGAGTCACTTCTTCGCATCAGGTGGTCACAAGTATCAGAGCTTCAGCTTCAGCATCAATCCTTCCAATGAATATTCAGGATTGACTTCCTTTAGGGATGACTGGTTTGATATTTAAATATTTAAAATCATTTCAAAATTCCACTCAGGAGAGTGAACTTGTTGTTGGACATAAAGCAGTAGTTTGGCAACTGCAATTAAGCATATTACTTAAAGAATACAGGACAGTCTTTCAAACGAATGTAATGTTTTCATTCCTGGGGAAATAGGAAGGGAGAAAATGCCTTGAATTGGAAGTGAAATACATGAAAATGTATTTTAATGTTCTCATTTTAATAAACATAGAAAATATGATTAATATGAAGTAAGAACTAAAGTGAACATAGTAATTTTACTTATTTCATGTGCTGTAATCTGTTTAATTTTTCCACATTTTATTTCCTTCTAACCATTTGAATTCATAATCTTGGCAACACCTTACAAGTTAAAAAAATACCTTGGAAATGGGATCAAGTCAGAATATCTGCCTTTCCTTAATGGTACCATTTGATTTAATATCCACAGAACTTAGTTTAGATTCTGTGAAATCTACCTTATATGTTTTATAAACTTGAGCAGTCAAGTACAGAACAGGAGTGAGGTTGAAGCTCTGGAATTTGTTCATCAAGTATTTACTAAATTATTACTGTCCCTTACGAGGGCATCCCAATGAGAATGTCAAATAAAACAGCAGAAATCCAAAGAAATGCCCGTGTGGTCAACTCTGTAACTGGTGGGAGGTGACAGTAAGTGTTTCAAGGACAAGTCTGACATGATCCCCACCAGTGTCACATAGCCAGAGGCATCTGGGAAGTGACCATAGCTGACATACCGTGTTGGCACTGCAGAAGTCGGAGATGGACTAGCTCAGTTGGAAGAAAAATGTCATGCTGACTAGGAGACTAAGATACCATGTGTGGCAGTGGCAGCTTGCGTTATTAACTTTAACTCGCAGACAGATTGAGTCCAGTGAGCGCTGCAGGCCTCCCATCAGTTGTTCTGCTGTACTTGTATACACAGGAAGCTCTTCACTGTCAGAAGTAGCTTTACTCCGTGAAAAGGAAGAGGTGTTTATGTTCCGTCTTGTGCTCTGGTTGGACAGCGACAGGTAAAGAGTGTACCTTGTGTTATGAAGAATAATGCAGTTTTAATGTGAATTTGACCTTGAAGGTACAGGATTGCTGAGCCATCACTAATAACATCACTTACAGTGTGTTCCCCGTTCAGCTGAGGGTTCACCCTCATTCATCGCTGATGTTACACACTTTCAAGACAGCAGCCCAGGAGTTGCAGTCTGTTTTAGGGCAATGGAATCAAAGGCCTATGGACTGTGGAAATAAAATCAGGGATATACCCTTTGCTTTTGCTTCTTCAATGCCTTGGCTGCTGAGGACCCCTGGAGAAAAATCCTCAAACTGAGTGTTTTTATTTGGCTTGCCCCTTCTATGAGCCTTCAGTGGTGACTCTAAAACCTCACTGCCCTCATTGGGCTCCAACCCCAACCCTGGCCTCTCAACTCTTAGCTGATGATCATCCTAAGCTACCTTTTAGGAAAAAAACAAAAACAAAAACAGAGCTTGAGGCTTGAATAAACTTCTTCAGTTTTTAATCTTATTGTCTAAAAAATTAATTTCTGCCCTCAAGACTTAGAATTGCTTCTCCTGCCCAGGCTAATTCTCCTGCTTACACTTTCAATCTCATGTCCTTCCTTCTATCTGCAGAACATTAACTGCACAGGCCCCTTCTCTCTCCCGTCTTTAATCTCTACTGTACAGACTTGTCTGAGCTCTGCATGTTAAAGCCAAGAAAACAGACAGCCTCCCATGTTTCCTCCTAGCATTCTTTTCTCTGCAATGTCCTAATCTTTTCCCTTTCTCATTTCTCAGACAAGTTGCCTAAATGACTTGTTTAAAAGACAACATGAGGACCTCACTTTACCTCCTCATTCTGCAGTTCAGTTCTGCCCTTATAATTCACTGAAGCGCTTTGACAATTTGAAAATTCACCAAGGACTAGAGTAAGAGGAAATACTGCATGGAAAATTAGAAGATATTTAGGCAGGATGGAAGATTGTCAGAGCTGATAGGCCGAAAATTGTGACGTGTGTGAGGTACTTAGTATTAAGTGTTTACTGAGGTACTTCTGTTCAGTCATGCAGTCATGTCCAACTCTTTGCGACACCATGGACTGCAGCACACCAGGCTGCCCTGTCCATCACCAACTCCTGGAGCTTAGTCAAACTCATGTCCATTGAGTCAGTGATGTCATCCAACCTTCTCATCCTCTGTTGTACCCTTCTCCTCCCATTTTCAATCTTTCCCAGCATCAGGGTCTTTTCCAATGAGTCAGTTATTCACACCTGATGGTGAAAGTATTGGAGTTTCCATTTCAGCACCAGTCCTTCCAATATTCAGGACTGATTTTCTTTAGGATGGACTGGTCGGAGAGAGTCCAAGGGACTCAAAAAGTCTTCTCCAACACCACAGTTCAAAAGCATCAATTCTTCAGTGCTCAGCTTTTTAATAGTCCAACTCTCACATGCATACTCGACTACTGGAAAAACCATAGCTTTGACTAGATGGACCTTTGTTGGCAAAGTAATGTCTCTGCTTTTTTTCTTTTTTTTTCATTTATTAGTTGGAGGCTAATTACTTTACAATTTGAAGTGGGTTTTGTCATACATTGACATGAATCAGCCACAGAGTTACATGTATTCCCCATCCCAATCCCCCCTCCCACCTCCCTCTCCACCTGATTCCTCTGGGTCTTCCCAGTGCACCAGGCGCGAGCACTTGTCTCATGCATCCAGCCTGGCCTGGTGATCTGTTTCACTATAGATAATATACATGTTTTGATGCTGTTATCTTGAAACTTCCCACCCTCGCCTTTTCCCACAGAGTCCAAAAGTCTATTCTGTACATCTGTGTCTCTTTTACGGTTTTGCATATAGGGTTATCATTACCATCTTTCTAAATTCCATATATATGTGTTAGTATGCTATAATGTTCTTTATCTTTCTGGCTTACTTCACTCTGTATAATGGGCTCCAGTTTCATCCATCTCATTAGAACTGATTCAAATGAATTCTTTTTAATGGCTGAGTAATATTCCATGGTGTATATGTACCACAGCTTCCTTATCCATTCGTCTGCTGATGGGTATCTAGGTTGCTTCCATGTCCTGGCTATGATAAACAGTGCTGCGATGAACATTGGGGTGCACGTGTGTCTTTCAGATCTGGTTTCTTTGGTGTGAATGCCCAGGAGTGGGATTGCTGGGTCATATGGCAGTTCTATTTCCAGTTTTTTAAGGAATCTCCACACTGTTCTCCATAGCGGCTGTATTAGTTTGCATTCCCACCAACAGTGTAAGAGGGTTCCCTTTTCTCCACACCCTCTCCAGCATTTATTGCTTGTATAATTTTGGATAGCAGCCATCCTGACTGGCGTGTAATGGTACCTCATTGTGGTTTTGATTTGCATTTCTCTGATGATGAGTGATGTGGAGCATCTTTTCATGTGTTTGTTAGCCATCTGTATGTCTTCTTTGGAGAAATGTCTGTTTAGTTCTTTGGCCCATTTTTTGATTGGGTCATTTATTTTTCTGGAATTGAGCTGCAGGAGTTGCTTGTATATTTTTGAGATTAATCCTTTGTCTGTTGCTTCATTTGCTATTATTTTCTCCCAATCTGAGGGCTGTCTTTTCACCTTGCTTATAGTTTCCTTTGTTGTGCAAAAGCTTTTAAGTTTCATTAGGTCCCATTTGTTTATTTTTGCTTTTATGTCCAATATTCTAGGAGGTGGGTCATAGAGGATCCTGCTGTGATTCATGTTGGAGAGGGTTTTGCCTATGTTCTCCTCTAGGAGTTTTATAGTTTCTGGTCTTACATTTAGATCTTTAATCCATTTTGAGTTTATTTTTGTGTATGGTGTTAGAAAGTGTTCTAGTTTCATTCTTCTACAAGTGGTTGACCAGTTTTCCCAGCACCACTTGTTAAAGAGGTTGTCTTTTTTCCATTGTATATCCTTGCCTCCTTTGTTGAAGATAAGGTGTCCATAGGCTTGTGGATTTATCTCTGGGCTTTCTATTCTGTTCCATTGATCTATATTTCTGTCTTTGTGCCAATACCATACTGTGTTGATGACTGTGGCTTTGTAGTATAGTCTGAAGTCAGGCAGGTTGATTCCTCCAGTTCCATTCTTCTTTCTCGATATTACTTTAGCTATTCGAGGTTTTTTGTATTTCCATAAAAATTGTGAAATTATTTGTTGTAGTTCTGTGAAAAATACCATTGGTAGCTTGATAGGGATTGCATTGAATCTATAGATTGCTTTGGGTAGTATAGCCATTTTGACAATATTGATTCTTCCAATCCATGAACAGGGTATGTTTCTCCATCTGTTTGTGTCCTTTTTGATTTCTTTCATCAGTTTTTTATAGTGTTCTATGTATAGGTCTTTTGTTTCTTTAGGTAGATATACTCCTAAGTATTTTTATTCTTTTTGTTGCAATGGTGAATGGTATTGTTTCCTTAATTTCTCTTTCTGTTTTCTCAGTGTGTAGGAATACAAGGAATTTCTGTGTGTTAATTTTATATCCTGCAACTTTACTATATTCGTTGATTAGCTCTAGTAATTTTTTGGTAGAGTCTTTAGGGTTTTCTATGTATGTAGAGGATCATGTCATCTGCAAACAGCGAGAGTTTCACTTCTTCTTTTCCTATCTGGATTCCTTTTACTTCTTTTTCTGCTCTGATTGCTGTGGCCAACACTTCCAAAACTATGTTGAATAGGAGTGGTGAGAGTGGGCACCCTTGTCTTGTTCCTGATTTCAGGGGAAATGCTTTCAATTTTTCACCATTGAGGGTGATGCTTGCTGTGGGTTTGTCATATATAGCTTTTATTATGTTGAGGTATGTTCCTTCTATTCCTGCTTTCTGGGGAGTTTTAATCATAAATGGGTGTTGAATTTTGTCAGAGGCTTTTTCTGCATCTATTGAGATAATCATATGGTTTTTATCTTTCAATTTGTTAATGTGGTGTATTACATTGATTGATTTGTGGATATTAAAGAATCCTTGCATTCCTGGGATAAAGCCCACTTGGTCATGGTGTATGATTTTTTTTAATATGTTGTTGGATTCTGTTTGCTAGAATTTTGTGAAGGATTTTTGCATCTTATGTTCATCAGTGATATTGGCCTGTAGTTTTCTTTTTTTGTGGCATCTTTGTCTGGTTTTGGAATTAGGGTGATGGTGGCCTCATAGAATGAGTTTGGAAGTTTACCTTCTTCTTCAATTTTCTGGAAGAGTTTGAGTAAGATAGGTGTTAGCTCTTCTCTAAATGTTTGGTAGAATTCAGCTGTGAAGCCATCTGGTCCTGGGCTTTTGTTTGCTGGAAGATTTCTGATTACAGTTTCGATTTCCTTGCTTGTGATGGGTCTGTGAAGATCTTCTGTTTATTCCTGGTTCAGGTTTGGAAAGTTATACTTTTCTAAGAATTTGTCCATTTCTTCCAAGTTGTCCATTTTATTGGCATAGAGCTGGTGGTAGTAGTCTCTTATGATCCTTTGTATTTCGGTGTTGTCTGTCGTGATCTCTCCATTTTCATTTCTAATTTTGTTAATTTGGTTCTTCTCTCTTTGTTTCTTAATGAGTCTTGCTAACGGTTTGTCAATTTTGTTTATTTTTTCAAAAAACCAGCTTTTAGCTTTGTTGACTTTTGCTATGGTCTCTTTAGTTTCTTTTGCATTTATTTCTGCCCTAATTTTTAAGATTTCTTTCCTTCTACTAATCCTGGGGTTCTTCATTTCTTCCTTCTGTAGTTGCTTTAGGTGTAGATTTAGGTTATTTATTTGACTTTTTTCTTGTTTCTTGAGGTAAGCCTGTAATGCTATGAACCTTCCCTTAGCACTGCTTTTACAGTGTCCCATAGGTTTTGGGTTGTTGTATTTTCATTTTCATTCATTTCTATGCATATTTTGATTTCTTCTTTGATTTCTTCTATGATTTGTTGGTTATTCAGAAGCGTGTTTTTTAGCCTCCATGTGTTTGAATTTTTAACAATTTTTTTTCCTGTAATTGAGATCTAATCTTATGGTGGTCAGAAAAGATGACTGACTGGAATGATTTCAATTTTTTTAAATTTAGCAAGACTAGATTTATGGCTCAGGATGTGATCTATTCTGGAGAAGGTTCCGTGTGCACTTGAGAAAAAAGTGAAGTTGATTGTTTGGGGGTGAAATGTCCTATAGATATCAATTAGGTCTAGCTGGTCTTTTGTGTCATTTAAAGTTTGTCTTTCCTTGTTTATTTTCTGTTTAGTTGATCTATCAATAGCTGTGAGTGGGGTATTAAAGTCTCCCACTATTATTGTGTTATTGTTAATTTCCTCTTTCATATTCGTTAGTGTTTGCCTTACATTTTGCGGTGCTCCTATGTTGGGTGCATATATATTTATAATTGTTACATCTTCTTCTTGGAGTGATCCTTTGATCATTATGTAGTGCCCTTCTTTGTCTCTTTTCACATCCTTTATTTGAAAGTCTATTTTATCTGATATGAGTATTGTGACTCCTGCTTTCATTTGGTCTCCGTTTGCATGAAATATGTTTTTCCAACCCTTCACTTTTAGTCTGTATGTGTCTCTTGTTTTGAGGTGGGTCTCTTGTAGACAGCATATATAGGGGTCTTGTTTTTGTATCCATTCAGCCAGTCTTTGTCTTTTGGTTGGGGCATTCAACCCATTTAGATTTAAGGTAATTATTGATAGGTGTGGTCCCACTGCCATTTACTTTGTTGTTTTGGGTTCACGTTTATACAAACTTTCTGTGTTTCCTGTCTATAGAGGATCCTTTAGCATTTGTTGAAGAGCTGGTTTGGTGGTGCTGAACTCGCTCAGCTTTTGCTTGTCTGTAAAGCTTTTGAATTCTCCTTCATATCTGAATGAGATCCTTGCTGGGTACAGTAATCTAGGTTGTAGGTTATTCTCTTTCATTACTTGAAGTATGTCCTGCCATTCCCTTCTGGCCTGGAGGGTTTGTATTGATAGATCAGCTGTTAGCCTTATGGGAATCCCTTTGTGTGTTATTTGTTGTTTCTCCCTTGCTGCTTTTAATGTTTGTTCTTTGTGTTTGATCTTTGTTAATTTGATTAATATGTGTCTTGGGGTGTTTTGCTTTGGGTTTATCGTGTTTGGGACTCTCTGGGTTTCTTGGACTTGGGTGGCTATTTCCTTCCCCATTTTAGGGAAGTTTTCAGCTATTATCTCCTCGAGTATTTTCTCATGGCCTTTCTTTTTGTCTTCTTCTTCTGGGACTCCTATGATTCGAATGTTGGGGCGTTTCACATTGTCCCAGAGGTCCCTGAGGTTGTCCTCATTTCTTTTGATTCCTTTTTCTTGTGTCCTCTCTGCTTCATTTATTTCCACCATTTTATCTTCTACCTCACTTATCCTATCTTCTGTCTCTGTTATTCTACTCTTGGTTCCCTCCAGAGTGTTTTTGATCTCATTTATTGCATTATTCATTTTTAATTGACTTTTATTTTTTCTAGGTCTTTATTAAATGTTTCTTGCATTTTCTCAATCTTTGTCTCCAGGCTGTTTATCTGTAACTCCATTTTGTTTTCAAGATTTTGGATCATTTTTATTATCATTATTCTAAATTCTTTTTCAGGTAGATTCCCTATCTCCTCCTCTTTTGTTTGACTTGGTGGGCATTTTTCATGTTCCTTTACCTGTTGGGTATTTCTCTGCCTTTTCATCTTGTTTAGATTGCTGTGTCTGGAGTGGGCTTTCTGTATTTTGGTGGTCTGTGGTTCCTTTTTATTGTGGAGGTTTTACCTAGTGGGTGAGATTGGACGATTCGCTTATCAAGGTTTCCTGGTTTGGGAATCTTGCGTCGGTGTTCTGATGCATGGAACTAGATTTCTTCACTCTGGAGTGCAATGGAGTGCCCAGTAATGAGTTTTGAGATGGGTCTATGTGTTAGGTATGACTTTGGGCAGCCTGTATGTTGACGCTCAGGGCTATGTTCCTGCATTGCTGGAGAATTTGGGTGGTAAGTTTTGCTCTGGAACTTACTGGCTCTTGGGTGGTGGTTTGTTTCAGTGTAGCTATGGAGGCTTTTGGACGTTCCCTTATTACTTAGTGTTCCGTGTAGTCAGGAGTTTTCTGGTGTTCTCAGGTTTTGGGCTTAAGTCTCCTGCCTTTGGATTTCAGTTTTATTCTTCCAGTAGTCTCAAGACTTCTCTAACTATACAGCACTGATAATAAAATTTCTAGGTTAATGGTGAAAAGATTCTCCCCCATGAGCGACACCCAGAGAGGTTCACAGCATTACATGAAGAAGAGGAGAGGGAGGAGGTAGATAGAGATGAGCAGGAGGAGAAAAAGGGGGACTCAAGAGGAGAGAGACAGATCTACGCAGTTCTCTGTTCCCTAAGTGTTCTCCACAGCCCAGAATACCCACAGAGATTCACAGAATTGGATTGGGAAGAGAAGGGGAAAGGAGGAAATAGAGGTGTTCTGAGATAGAAAACAGAGAGTCAAAAGTGGGAGAGAGTAATCAACACACCTCTGAGTAAAAATGGGAACTGAATATTGGATTCTTAAATGTCCAAAATTTATATCACATACTGAAAAACAAAGATTAAAAATCTAGAGTAGAGGTTAGACTCAAAAATACAATATTAAAAACAAAAACAAAAAATTTTAGAAATATATATGAAGTTCGGTTTAAAAATAGTGCTTCTCTTTTTTTTTTTGCAAGGTTATAGTGAAATGAAAATGAAAATTAAGAAGTAGTAGAGGAGTAATAGAGAACTTTAAAAGGAAATAAGAGAAAAAGAAAAAAGATAAAAGAAAAAAATTTTTTTCCTAATTAAAAAAATCATAACAATCTATGAAAATGAAAGTTAAGGAGTAATGGAGTAATACGGAATTTTAAAAGAAAATAAAAGAGAAAAAAGAGAAAAGAAAAAAAAATTTTTTTAATTAAAAAAAAAAAAGTAAAAATATATCTAGGAATTTCTCTGGAGCTGTTGCGGTCAGTGTGAGTTCAGTTCAGTTTCAGATAGCTCCTCAATCCAGGTTACACTTCTCGATATCTATAGGCCCCTTCTGGTGTAGTCGGTGTTACCTACAGGGATTTTAATCTGTTGCACTGGTCCCTTCTGAAGCGGTTCCCTTTGTTTATTTGGCTTCTGTTTGCTGGTCTCTTCAGTGCCTAATTTCCGCCCTGACACAGGCAGGCGGAGGTGGTCTCTTGTTCAGGTTGCTAGTTCTGTAGCGCTGCAGGGAGGGACTGGCGCTGCTTCCCTGTCTACGCTGCTCAGGCTCCCGGCTGCTCTATATGGAGCGTGCCCTGCGCTGCGCGGTTCCAGCCCTCGGGTGTTCCACAAAAGCGCGGACTTGGCTGCGCCTGTGTTTTGTGCCTTCCCCGGGTCAAGCAGTTCAGGCAGCCAGGAGCTTGATGGGCACACTCCCCAGGTTCGGTACGCCTTGTCCCCTCCGCGGTCCCAGCCTCAGTTTCCGTCAGCGCCAGTCGGATGCGTGAGCCTTCTCCCCTCCGCATCCCCAGCCCCAGCCCCAGCCCCAGCCCCAGCCCCAGCCCGCGCCGGTCGGGTGAGTGCGCCCTGTGTCTAGCTGTGACCCTCCTGGCGGATGTCGACCATCCAGAATCTCAGGAGGTCTTTGATTATAAACTGGAGGCCTGTTTGCAGTGTGATAGGCGATGCAGTCCTTGGGGCAGAGCCTGCCCCTTTCCCCTCCCCCCTGCCTCCTGCCTCAGGCGGGGCAGGGCCGGTCCGCAGCTGTCTAGCTCCTCTGGACTTGCTCGGTCCCTTTGTTCTGTGAAAGGCCGGCAGTGTGTTCCCGTGGTTAATTATCTCTCTCTCTCTCTTGCTGTCCCACAGTTTAAGTTGGTAACTCACAAAGGCTCCCTCCGATTGCCGTCAGGGCACTCAGGTCAGGCCCTTACCCTAAGCAATGCCGCCCGCTCCTCTCCGTTCCGCCCCCACTTGCTGGTGGTGGATGCGGGCATCTGGGGAACTTTTCTGCTGGGAGTTGCTTTTAGGCAGGTAATCTGTGGGTTTTATTTATTTTTCCCCTCCCAGTTAGGTTGCCCTCCGAGATTCGAAAACTTCCCCAGACCCGCCAGTGTGAGCGTTTCCTGGTGTTTGGAAACCTCCTCTATTAAGACTCCCTTCCCGGGACGGGTCTCCGTCCCTAGCTCTTTTGTCGCTCTTTTGTCTCTCTTTTTATCTTTTATATTTTGTCCTACCTCCCTTCGAAGACAATGGGCTGCTTTTCTGGGCTCCTGATGTCCTCAGCTACCGATCAGAAGTTGTTTTGTGCAGTTTGCTCAGCGTTCAAATGGTCTTTCGATGCATTTGTAGGGGAGAAAGTGGTCTGCCTGTCCTAGTCCTCCGCCATCTTGGCCCCTCCCCCATGTCTCTGCTTTTTAATATGCTGTCTAGGTTGGTCATAACTTTTCGTCCAAGGAGTAAGCGTCTTTTAATTTCATGGCTGCAGTCACCATCTGCAGCAGTTTTGGAACCCAAAAAGATAAAGCCTGTCACTGTTTCCATTGTTTCCCCATCTATTTGCCATGAAGTCTTAGGGCCAGATGCCATGATCTTAGTTTTCTGAATGTTGAGTTTTACGCCATCTTTTTCACTGTCCTCTTTCACTTTCATCAAGAGTCTCTTAGTTTTTCTTCACTTTTGGCCATAAGTGTGGTGTCATCTGCAAAACTGAGGTTATTGATATTTCTCTCAGCAATCCTCATTCCAGCTTGTGCTTCATCCAGTCCAACGTTTCTCATGATGTACTCTGCATATAAGTTAAGTAAGCAGGGTTACAATATACAGCCTACATGTACTCCTTTCCTGATTTGGGACCAGTCTGTTGTTCCATGTCCAGTTCTAACTGTTGCTTCTTGACCTGCATACAGATTTCTCAAGAGGCAGGTCAGGTGGTCTGGTATTCCCATCTCTTTCAGAATTTTCCAGTTTGTTGTGATTCACACAGTCAAAGGCTTTGACATAGTCAATAAAGCAGAAGTAGATGTTTTTCTGGAACTCTCTTGCTTTTTTGATGATCCAGCGGATGTTGGCTATTTGCTCTCTGGTTCCTCTGCCTTTTTAAAATCCAGCTTGAACATCTGGAAGTTCACTGAGGTACTAGTGTTAAGTATTTTCTATTGTCCTTGCTCTTGGTTTGTTTTTAGTTTTTGGTGTGTGTATGTGTGTTCCACTTGAATGACTGCACCTAAGCATTCACCGAGAACCTAGATTAGGCTTTTAATGAACTTCCAATGTTAAAGGAATTCTTTAAATTCAATAAACTAAAAATAGTGTTACCCAGAATTCCTGAGTCAGTAACGTAGAAAACTACATATGAATGATTTGGCTTCTAAATAAAGGTCAAATATTTTCAGTCATGGTTTTCCTATAATTTTATCATAACAAATAAACATGTGAATTATCTGTGGGATATCTTTATTCATTTATATGTGGGTTGTTTTCAGCCTAGTTCCAGAAAGTTCTCCCATAAGTGACTCTAGTACAACTTTACTAAAACAATGATCAAGGAGAAGGAAATTCCAAAGGGTTTGAGAAAGATAAGGGCTTCAAGATAGCAAATCCTGAGCAGTGATTTAAGATGCTAGAGGAAAACCTACACCGTGTTCATGTGGAGTACAAATCACAGGGGTTTGCTTTAACAGAGTAAAAGATGTTGAGACTGAGACAGGAAATGCATGCAGCTTAATTAAGAAATTTAGCTGTTAAATAAAGATGTTGGATGTTGTTTGGAATGAGGTTGGTCCTATAAAGAATTTGTTGCATAGGACGTTATTTATATTCTACAATTTGCAAAGCATATTCACTTGCATTTTTTCCTTTTCTCCTCCAGAAGATCCTGTTAGGTGAGACAGTAAAATTGTTACTGCTATCCGGTTTTATAGATGAGAAAATGATTTCAAAGTATGAGTTTTTTAGACCACCGAAGTAGAGAACAGCTAAGCTGGGATTTGAATGGAGGTTATCCTAATCCATTCCTGTAAGCTTTCTACTTTTATGAGTCATCTTCCCTTTTAATACTGCTAGATAACAAAGGCAGAAAGAAAGGAACTTTTAAAGATAATGATAGAGAAGATGTTGAGAAAAGAAGGGCTGATTGTGACAACAGTCCCTCAGTAGTTGGAAAGAGTTCTAGAATGTGGTGGGTGGGAACTTCCCTTATCCTTAAAGAGGAAGAAAGATACTCATTCTTTTTAAGGGTTGACAGGTTTAATAGAAGGTCTGGGACTTAAAGTGTGTTAAGAGTCTTGGCTGGTATGAGATAAGGGCCTCATTCCCTGTAGTCCTAGGTGAGGCCTGACACAAAGCCTTTAATGAACATTTGCTGGTGATGATGCAACATAATCCAATTGGCTGAAAGTTTCAACTGGGTCTTAAGTAGTCATGCAACTGTGTATTCGTGACTGCTGTTTGCCAGTTTTCATGGATCATTGAAATGTAAAAACTGAGCATTTGGCTCTTAGGTTGGCAGATTTTTATCCACACTGATCCCGATGTTTCTTTCAGAACCAACTCTTGCAGGATAAAGAACTTAGAGATTTGTAGACTCTCATCATGTTCCTTGGATTCTTTCCTACCTCTTCAGTGAGAGGAGGCCAATTGTGCTCCTGGGGACATTCATTGGCTCATCCCCCAGGCTCTTGTTTCCATAAAGCTAAAACTCTTGTTGTGACAAACCTACACATAATTGTCTTTGTCACAGCTGCTTAAGATGTGATTTTTATGGCATCATCTTGAAATGTGATAACTAGCAGGCATCTCCTATGTCTCAAAATGTTAATATTTATTGCAACTTTGTTTTCTTCAATTATCTTCTTCAGGTATTATTAAATTATGAGCCTCTAGAAGGGGAAAGATGCATCATTTTATCATGTAACAAAGTACTGTTTAGGCATTTGGTAAATGCTTTGGCCTCAAATTTAAAAATCACTGTTACTTGACTTACTATTTTTATAATCCAACAAGGACCTGCATTCTTCATTACATACTTGCTGTGGACAATTTTACTCCATTGGCCAACCATTTTTAGTTTTTTTTTTTTTGTAGCATTCTTTTCTAGTCGAAATGAATATCTGAAAGATCAAATTAGTAATTAGATGGTTCTGACTATTGTGACCATAGATTCCTCCTCATTTTGTTTCTTCTTTTTTATATAAATCATTATTCTCTTCATTTTCCAGTTACAGGCCATTTAAAATATGTGCATGTATATATAGTTATACACACAAATACATATACACACACACTGACACCAAGGTATGTGTATATATTAAGATATATATATACACACACACACACACACACACACATATCTGTATCTTTATAAATGATGGTTATGCCTTAGGTTTTTTTTTTTTTTTTTCCATTTATTTTTATTAGTTGGAGGCTAATTACTTTACAATATTGTAGTGGTTTTTGTCATACATTGACATGAATCAGCCATGGACTAACATGTATTCCCCATCCCGGTCCCCCCTCCCACCTCCCTCTCCACCCGATCCCTCTGGGTCTTCCCAGTGCACCAGGCCTGAGCACTTGTCTCATGCATCCCACCTGGGCTGGTGATCTGTTTCACTATAGATAATATACATGCTGTTCTCTCAAAACTTCCCACCCTCGCCTTCTCCCACAGAGTCCAAAAGTCTATTCTGTACACCTGTGTCTCTTTTACTGTTTTGCATATAGGGTTATCATTACCATCTTTCTAAATTCCATATATATGTGTTAGTATGCTGTAATGTTCTTTATCTTTCTGGCTTACTTCACTCTGTATAATGGGCTCCAGTTTCATCCATCTCATTAGAACTGATTCAAATGAATTCTTTTTAATGGCTGAGTAATATTCCATGGTGTATATGTACCACAGCTTCCTTATCCATTCGTCTGCTGATGGGCATCTAGGTTGCTTCCATGTCCTGGCTATGATAAACGGTGCTGCGATGAACATTGGGGTGCACGTGTCTCTTTCAGATCTGGTTTCCTCGGTGTATGCCAGAAGTGGGATTGCTGGGTCATATGGCAGTTCTAAATCCAGTTTTTTAAGAAATCTCCACACTGTTTTCCATAGCGGCTGTACTAGTTTGCATTCCCACCAACAGTGTAGTAGGGTTCCCTTTTCTCCACACCCTCTCCAGCATTTATTGCTTGTAGACTTTTGGATAGCAGCCATCCTGACTGGAGTGTAATGGTACCTCATTGTGGTTTTGATTTGCATTTCTCTGATAATGAGTGATGTTGAGCATCTTTTCATGTGTTTTTTTAGCCATCTGTATGTCTTCTTTGGAGAAATGTCTGTTTAGTTCTTTGGCCCATTTTTTGATTGGGTCATTTATTTTTCTGGAATTGAGCTGCAGGAGTTGCTTGTATATTTTTGAGATTAATCCTTTGTCTGTTGCTTCATTTGCTATTATTTTCTCCCAATCTGAGGGCTGTCTTTTCACCTTGCTTATAGTTTCCTTTGTTGTGCAAAAGCTTTTAAGTTTCATTAGGTCCCATTTGTTTATTTTTGCTTTTATTTCCAATATTCTAGGAGGTGGGTCATAGAGGATCCTGCTGTGATTCATGTTGGAGAGGGTTTTGCCTATGTTCTCCTCTAGGAATTTTATAGTTTCTGGTCTTACATTTAGATCTTTAATCCATTTTGAGTTTATTTTTGTGTATGGTGTTAAAAAGTGTTCTAGTTTCATTCATTTACAGGTGGTTGACCAGTTTTCCCAGCACCACTTGTTAAAGAGGTTGTCTTTTTTCCATTGTATATCCTTGCCTCCTTTGTCAAAGATAAGGTGACCATAGGTTCGTGGATTTATCTCTGGGCTTTCTATTCTGTTCCATTGATCTATATTTCTGTCTTTGTGCCAGTACCATACTGTGTTGATGACTGTGGCTTTGTAGTATAGTCTGAAGTCAGGCAGGTTGATTCCTCCAGTTCCATTCTTCTTTCTCAAGAGTACTTTGGCTATTCAAGGTTTTTTGTATTTCCATACAAATTGTGAAATTATTTGTTGTAGTTCTGTGAAAAATTCCGTTGGTAGCTTGATAGGGATTGCACTGAATCTATAGATTGCTTTGGGTAGTATAGCCATTTTGGCAATATTGATTCTTCCAATCCATGAACAGGGTATGTTTCTCCATCTGTTTGTGTCCTCTTTGATTTCTTTCATCAGTGTTTTATAGTTTTCTATATATAGGTCTTTTGTTTCTTTAGGTAGATATACTCCTAAGTATTTTATTCTTTTTGTTGCAATGGTGAATGGTATTGTTTCCTTAATTTCTATGTTTTCTCATTGTTAGTGTATAGGAATGCAAGGGATTTCTGTGTGTTAATTTTATATCCTGCAACTTTACTATATTCGTTGATTAGCTCTAGTAATTTTCTGGTAGATTCTTCAGGGTTTTCTGTGTAGAGGATCATGTCATCTGCAAACAGTGAGAGCTCCACTTCTTCTTTTCCTATCTGGATTCCTTTTACTTCTTTTTCTGCCCTGATTGGTGTGGCCAAAACTTCCAAAACTATGTTGAATAGGAGTGGTGAGAGTGGGCACCCTTGTCTTGTTCCTGATTTCAGGGGAAATGCTTTCAATTTTTCACCATTGAGGGTAATGCTTGCTGTGGGTTTGTCATACATAGCTTTTATTATGTTGAGGTGTGTTCCTTCTATTCCTGCTTTCTGGAGAGTTTTAATCATAAATGGATGTTGAATTTTGTCAAAGGCTTTTTCTGCATCTATTGAGATAATCATGTGTTTTTTATCTTTCTATTTGTTAATGTGGTGTATTACATTGATTGATTTGTGGATATTAAAGAATCCTTGCATTCCTGGGATAAAGCCCACTTGGTCATGGTGTATGATTTTTTCAATATGTTGTTGGATTTTGTTTGCTAGAATTTTGTTAAGGATTTTTGCATCTATGTTCATCAGTGATACTGGCCTGTAGTTTTTTTGTGGCATCTTTGTCTGGTTTTGGAATTAGGGTGATAGTGGCCTCATGGAATGAGTTTGGAAGTTTACCTTCTTCTGCAATTTTCTGGAAGAGTTTGAGTAAGATAGGTGTTAGCTCTTCTCTAAATTTTTGGTAGAATTCAGCTGTGAAGCCATCTGGTCCTGGGCTTTTGTTTGCTGGAAGATTTCTGATTACAGTTTCGATTTCCTTGCTTGTGATGGGTCTGTGAAGATCTTCTATTTCTTCCTGGTTCAGGTTTGGAAAGTTATACTTTTCTAAGAATTTGTCCATTTCTTCCAAGTTGTCCATTTTATTGGCATAGAGCTGCTGGTAGTAGTCTCTCATGATCCTTTGTATTTCAGTGTTGTCTGTCGTGATCTCTCCACTTTCATTTCTAATTTTGTTAATTTGGTTCTTCTCTCCTCATTTCTTAATGAGTCTTGCTAATGGTTTGTCAATTTTGTTTATTTTTTCAAAAAAACAGCTTTTAGCTTTGTTGAGTTTTGCTATGATCTCTTTAGTTTCTTTTGCATTTATTTCTGCCCTAATTTTTAAGATTTCTTTCCTTCTACTAATCCTGGGGTTCTTCATTTCTTCCTTCTGTAGTTGCTTTAGGTGTAGATTTAGGTTATTTATTTGACTTTTTTCTTGTTTCTTGAGGTAAGCCTGTAATGCTATGAACCTTCCCTTAGCACTGCTTTTACCAGTGTCCCATAGGTTTTGGGTTGTTGTGTTTTCATTTTCATTCATTTCTATGCATATTTTGATTTCTTTTTTGATTTCTTCTGTGATTTGTTGGTTATTCAGAAGCATGTTTTTTAGCCTCCATATGTTTGAATTTTTAATAATTTGTTTTTCCTGTAATTGAGATCTAATCTTACTGCACTGTGGTCAGAAAAGATGACTGGAATGATTTCAATTTTTTGAATTTTCCAAGGCTAGATTTATGGCCAAGGATGCGATCTATGCTGGAGAAGGTTCTGTGTGTACTTGAGAAAAAATGAAGTTGATTGTTTGGGGGTGAAATGTCCTATAGATATAAATTTGGTCTAGCTGGTCCATTGTGCCATTTAAAGTTTGTGTTTCCTTGTTAATTTTCTGTTTAGTTGATCTATCCATCGTTGTGAGTGGGGTATTAAAGTCTCCCACTATTACTATTAATTTCCTCTTTCATACTCTTTGGCGTTGCCTTACATATTGTGGTGCTCCTATGTTGGGTGCATATATATTTATAATTGTTATATCTTCTTCTTGAATTGATCCTTTGATCATTATGTAGTGTCCTTCTTTGTCTCTTTTCACAGCTTTTATTTGAAAGTGTATTTTATCTGATATGAGTATTGTGATTCCTGCCTTCTTTTGTTCTCTGTTTGCGTGAAATATTTTTTTCCAGCCCTTCACTTTTAGTCTGTATGTGTCCCTTGTTTTGAGGTGGGTCTCTTGTAGACAGCATATATAGGGGTCTTGCTTTTGTATCCATTCAGCCAGCCTTTGTCTTTTGGTTGGGGCATTCAACCCATTTACATTTAAGGTAGTTATTGATAGGTGTGGTCCCATTGCCATTTACTTTGTTGTTTTGGCTTCGCATTTATACAGCCTTACTGTGTTTCCTGTCTAGAGAAGATCCTTTAGCATTTGTTGAAGAGCTGGTTTGGTGGTGCTGAATTCTCTCAGCTTTTGCTTGTCTGTAAAGCTTTTGAATTCTCCTTTATATCTGAATGAGATCCTTGCTGGGTACAGTAATCTGGGTTGTAGGTTATTCTCTTTCATTACTTTAAGTATGTCCTGCCATTCCCTTCTAGCCTGAAGGGTTTCTATTGATAGATCAGCTGTTATCCTTATGGGAATCCCTTTGTGTGTTATTTGTTATTTCTCCCTTGCTGCTTTTAATATTTGTTCTTTGTGTTTGATCTTTGTTAATTTGATTAATATGTGTCTTGGGGTGTTTCACCTTGGGTTTATCGTGTTTGGGATTCTCTGGGTTTCTTGGACTTGGGTGGCTGTTTCCTTCCCCATTTTAGGGAAGTTTTCAGCTATTATCTCCTCGAGTATTTTCTCATGGCCTATTTGTCTTCTTCTTCTGGGACTCTTATGATTCGAATGTTGGGGTGTTTCACATTGTCCCAGAGGTCCCTGAGGTTGTCCTCATTTCTTTTGATTCCTTTTTCTTGTTTCCTCTCTGCTTATTTCCACCATTTATCTTCTACCTCACTTATCCTATCTTCTGTCTCCGTTATTCTACTCTTGGTTCCCTCCAGAGTGTTTTTGATCTCATTTATTGCATTATTCATATTTAATTGACTCTTTTTTATCTTTTCTAGGTCTTTATTAAATGTTTCTTGCATCTTCTCAATCTTTGTCTCCAGGCTGTTTATCTGTAACTCCATTTTGTTTTCAAGATTTTGGATCATTTTTATTATCATTATTCTAAATTCTTTTTCAGGTCGAGTCCCTATCTCCTCCTCTTTTGTTTGACTTGGTGGGCATTTTTCATGTTCCTTTACCTGTTGGGTATTTCTCTGACTTTTCATCTTGTTTAGATTGCTGTGTCTGGAGTGGGCTTTCTGTATTTTGGAGGTCTGTGGTTCCTTTTTATTGTGGAGGTTTCACCCAGTAGGTGGGATTGGATGATTGGCTTGTCAAGGTTTCCTTCTTAGGGAATATTGCGTCAGTGTTCTGGTGCATGGAACTGGGTTTCTTCTCTGTGGAGTGCAATGGATTGTCCAGTAATGAGTTTTGCGATGTGTCTATGTTTTAGGTGTGACTTTGGGCAGACGGTATGTTGACGCTCAGGGCTATGTTCCTGCGTTGCTGGAGAATTTGCATGGTGTGTCTTGCTCTGGAACTTACTGGCTCTTGGGTGGTGGTTGATTTCAGTGTAAGTATGGAGGCTTTTGGATGGTCTCTTATTACTTAATATTCCATGTAGTCAGGAGTTTTCTGGTGTTCTCAGGTTTTGGGCTTAAGTCTCCTGCCTTTGGAGTTCTGTTTTATTCTTCCAGTAGTCTCAAGACTTCTCCAACTATACAGCACTGATAATAAAACTTCTAGGTTAATGGTGAAAAGATTCTCCCCCATGAAGGACACCCAGAGAGGTCCACAGAGTTACATGAAGAAGAGGAGAGGGAGGACGGATATAGAGATGAGCAGGAGGAGAAAAAGGGGGACTCAAGAGGAGAGAGACAGATCTACGCAGTTGTCTGTTCCCAAAGTGTTCTCTGTAACCCAGACACCCACAGAGATTCACAGAATTGGATTGGGAAGTGAGGGGGAAGGTAGGAAATAGTGTTCTGAGGTAGAAAACGGAGAGTCAAAAGTGGGAGAGAGTAATCAACACACTTTGTAGTAAAAATGGCTACTGAATATTCGATTCTTAAACAAAGATTAAAAATCTAGAGTAGAAGTTAGACTCTTAAAAATACAATATTAAAAACAAAGACACAAAAAATTTTAGAAATATAAAGTTCAGTTTAAAAATAGGGCTTCTCTTTTTTTTTTTTTTGCAAGGTTATAGTGAAATGAAAATGAAAATTAAGGAGTAATAGAGGACTTTAAAAGAAAATAAGAGAAAAAAAAATAGGAAAAAAAATTTTTTTCCTAATTAAAAATATTGTAAAAATAAATGAAAATGAAAGTTAAGGAGTAATGGGGGAGTAATAGGGAATTTTAAAGGAAAATAAAAGAGAAAAAATTTTAAAAAAAATGAAAAAAAATTTTTTTAATTAAAAAAAAAAAGTAAAAATATATCTAGGAATTTGTCTGGAGCTGTTGCAGGCAGTGTGGGTTTGGTTCAGTTTCAGATAGCTCCTTGTTCCAGCTTACCCTTCTCGAAATCTATAGGCCCCTTCCAGTGTAGTCGGTGTTACCTACAGGGATTTTAATCTGTTGCACCGGTCACTTCTGAAGCGGTTCCCTTTGTTTATTTGGCTTCTGTTTGCCCGTCTCTTCAGTGTCTAATTTCCGCCCTGACACAGGCGGGCGGAGGAGGTCTCTTGTTTAGGTTCACTTGTTCAGTCGCGCTGCGGGGAGGGAGGGGCTCTGCAGACAGGTATCACTGGCCTGTGTGGGGAGGACCCGCAGTGCTCCGGCCACACTGGGTTTGCCCCCGGTCACGGGTGGGTGTGCTTTCCCCGTCTACACTGCTCAGGCTCCTGGCTGCTCTCCAGGGAGCAGGCCCTGCGTGGTGTGTGGTTCCAGTTTTCGGGTTCTCCACAGAAGCGCGGACTCGGTTGGGCCTGCGTTTTGTGGTTTCCCCGCCCGAGCAGCTCAGGCAGCCAGGAGCTTGACGGGCGCTCTCTCCCCGGGTGCGGTGCGCCTTCTCCCCTCCGCGGCCCCAGCCTCAGTTTCCGCGTGCACCAGTTGGGTGCGTGCGCCTTGTCTATTCTTGGGAGCTGGCCTCTAGCCACAACCCTCCCGGCGGATGTCGACCATCCAGAATCTCAGGAAGTCTTTGGTTAGAAACTGGAGGCCTGTTTGCAGTTTGGTAGGGGTGCCGTCTGTGGGGCAAAGTTTGCCCCGGTCCGCCACTGGCTAGCTCTTCTCTGGAATTGCTCAGTCCCTTTGTTCTGCAAACGGGCCCGCAGTGTGTTCGGGCCGGTTCATTCTCTCTGTCTCTCCTGCTATCCCACAGTTTAAGTTGCTATCTCATGTTAGCTCCCTCTGATTGCCCTCAGGGCCTTCCGGCCCGGTCCTTACCCTAAGCAATGCCGCCCGCTCCTCTCCATTCTGCCCCCACTTGCTGGTGGCGGATGTGGGCGTCTAGGGGTACTTTTCTGCTGGGAGCTGCTTTTAGGCATGTAATCTGTGGGTTTTATTTATTTTTCCTCCCAGTTAGGTTGCCCTCCGAGATTCAAAAACTTCCCCAGACCCGCCAGTGTGAGCGTTTCCTGGTGTTTGGAAACTTCCTCTATTAAGACTCCCTTCCCGGGACGGGTCTCCATCCCTAGCTCTTTTGTCTCTCTTTTTATCTTTTATATTTTGTCCTACCTCCTTTCAAAGATGATGGGCTGCTTTTCTGGGCACCCGATGTCTTCTGCCAGCGGTCAGAAGTTGTTTTGTGGAATTTGCTCAGCGTTCATATGTTCTTTCGATGAATTTATAGGGGAGAAAGTGGTCTCCCTATCCTATTCCTCCGCCATTTTGGCCCCTCTCCCATGCCTTAGGTATTAAATGGTTAATTTGTATAGCACAGTTACACTGCTTTGTAAGCAGGTTTTCAGTACCATAGCATTTCATCATATATAGCAAAATGAGCATGTAGTTTTTTTTACATACTCAAATTGGTGTTAAAACTGAAGATGAAATCATACTTAGCTTTCTTTCTTACACTTATGCCCATCCTCCTAAAAACAATCTTGCAAACAGATGTAGGGAAAAAATAGTGAGAAAGCTGTTGTCTTTCAGAAGAAAAAATTGCATGGTGATATTCTGAAAGGCTCTCATTGGAGAATAAAGGGTGTAATCTCTGTATTAAACACAGATGGAATATTTCAGTCTCAGCTGTCATTGAAGAATCTCCACATTAGTTTGGATTGCGCACCTTTGGGGCACGGATAAATGACAGTGATAAAACTACCTCTTTGCTGAGCAGGAGTACACAACATCCCTTTATCTATGCCATCTGGTGATACAGAGGATGGCAAATTCTCTCTGCCATGATTTTTTTTCTTTCTTTGGGATTTATAGCCTTTTTTAGCATAGAACGTATTTGACCAAAATCAGTCTTTGCTCAGATTTCAGTGGCAACAGATTGAAAAGAGAATAAAGAATTCTGAAATTAAAAGTGTAGGAAGAGCAGAGAAGTTAGTTTGATGTACTGTTGGGATATTTTGGAGGGTGATGGTTGATTTCAAATATGCTGCTTTGTAGACCTTGACCATAACTGCCTCTCTAGTGGTGGAAAACTGTTTCCAGTTTTGTTTTTGCCTTTTTCTTTTTTTTTGCTATTGTTTGTAGCATAATAATAAACGATTGATGCTCTGGTACTTACCCATAGGAGCAGTGAATGGTAGTTATTATGCCTTAGAGCTCTTCCTTTATTGTGTATTCTAAAAATTGGCTTACAATGCTCTATCACCACTTACTCAATTTATCTATTTTAAGACCAATCAGAAGATTTATTGGTTGTTGAGTCCTGTAATAACTTGTGTTCCTTTATTGTCTTCCATTGTCTGTGATTAAAATCAAAACAAAGTTAGATTACATTTTACTAACAAAAGAACATTCCTTGTATGAATTATGAATTAGTGATAGAAGGTTTATAAATTATTAAGTTTTAATATTTCCCCCCAAATTGGACTTAGATTATGTAAAAGCAATCTATACCCACTTAGCAGTTTTTTATCTAGACTCACTTAGCAGTATTTTTTTTTTTTTTTTCTTCATAAAATGCCAGTGCTACAGAGGACTGTTCTCTGGGTGAGTTCAGCAGAGAACCTTACCAGGCAGAATTTTATAAAGTGTTCATCTATTGGAGCACCCTAGAATTGACAGAATCCAGGATACAGTCATGAGAAATGGGAAGGACTCAAATTTAATTAAGTAAAACTGGGAGCCTTTTGAGTTCAAGCTGAATAAAATGAAATGATTGAAATTTATGTTAAATATCCAATTATGTGTGGTCTAGCTGAGAGTTACTTCATTTTTGAGTTCTTAGATAATTGCAGCATGGTTAGAACCCGTCCTGACTAGGCTGGTTTAGAGTAGAACTCAGATGAATTGCCTGAATGCTCTGACTCCCTTTTTTGTTCGCCAGATAACTGCTGTTTCATGAGGGGCGCCTAGGTTGAGCAACATGTTCTCCTTTTCAGTCTTCACTTGCTGCGAGGTGGTCTGTTTTCTTTACGCCTCCTTATTTATCCAAACCATCCTCTTGTGATGTAAAAAAATAATTGTATGTGGGTTTTTTTCTTTTGGTATGGTTTTCAAAATGATGAAGTTGTTGCATCTAGAAATGTGTAACATGGTAAGAAGCGGGCAAGCACTTTCTTTCTTATTGCATGTTCATCAACCTATTGACAGCCATAAGCAGTTGTGCAAAGGAGAGGGACTGAGTTTCAGAAACTGGACCTTGATTCTCAGACACAGTGGAAAGGGGTAGCAGGGGGAAACAGTACAGTTTCCCAATGGCTGTGGTTTTCTCTGGTCATTTCCAGTGCCCTGATATTCTGGTGCTGGGTAAGAAACTGTTGATAGGAGATCATTAATGTATTACCTCTCTGTTAGTCTTAACATTCACAAAAGAAGAAAATAAAAACTTCTTGCTCTCTCACTCCCTCCTTTGGAGACTTCCAAATTTAAGCAATTAGCAGAAGCCTGAAAACCTGGTAATTAGTAAAACTCATTTTTTCTAATTGTAGTGATACATCTACCTTAACTGTGGATATTTGCACTGTGTCTGTGCGTATGCTAAGTTGCTTCAGTCGTGTCCGACTCTTTGTGACCCCATGTACTGTAGCCCACCAGGTTCCTCTGTCCCTGGGATCCTCCAAGTAAGAAAAGTGGAGTAAGTTGCCATGCCTTCCTCCAGGGCATTTTCCTGACGCAGGGATTGAACCCACATCTCTTAGGTTTCCTGCATTGGCAGGCAGATTCTTTACTACTAGCGCCACCTGGGAAACATTTGGACTAGGTAGGTATTAGTATTTAGGTGCTCATCTTTACAAACCTAAGTGGGTGTACTGTAGTAGTAGAATATTGGAGAGAAATGCCTGATTTAGTACAAAGATTTTCAATACAGGACTACCCGATTTCTGCCTCTTTGGCTCATCTTTACAGTGAGGGAGCACACAGCACCCTAATTATGAGCCTCTCAAGTTCCATCCCATTACTAGCAGGGTGCCTGTCATCATGGTGCCTTTCACAATAATTTTTTTAGTGTTAAATGTTCATTAAGGGTGTTAAAGGAATTCACACAGAGAAGATACAAGGGGAGCTTGGGAAATCTTATTTACCTAACCTAAATGACACTCTATCTAATGAAGTCACCTAAAAAGGACTCAAAAGCCAGCTGGACAGGACTTCAGTGCTGGGATTTTGAGCATGTCTATGATATATCGTAACACTGAATTTTAAATATTGAGAAAGTAGCATTATGCATAGTGATGTGCAGTAATGTCCCTAAAATGACATAAAATGAAATACTTAGGAATAAATATGACAATATATGCACAAGATCTGTACACTGTAAACTACACAATGTTGCTGAGAAAAAGGGCAGATTTCAATGAATAGAAAGTTTTTATACTTCAGACTTATTAAAATTGTCATCTTCTATAGATTTAGTGCAACCCCAACTAAACTTAGCAGGCTTTTTTTTTTTTTTTTGGTAAGAATTGGTAAGCTGATTTTGAGATTGAAATAGAAATATAAAGAACCTTCCCTTGGGCCTTTTACCAGCTGAGCAGCAAGGGAAGCCCAAAACTCTTGTCCTTCGAGCTGGATTTCCCTGATGGCTCAGCTAGTAAAGAATATGCCTGCAATGTGGGAGACCTGGGTTCGATCCCTGGATTGGGAAATCCCCTGGAGGAGGGGATGATGACCCACTCCAGTATTCTGGCCTGGAGAATTCCATGGTCTGAATAGTTCCTGGGGGTCACAAAGAGTTGGACATGACTAAGCTACTTTCACTTCACTTCACTTCACTTCACTTCACTTCACTTCATAAAGAACCTAGAATAGTGAAAACAATTTGGGGAAAAATTGAAGAGAACTTACAGTATCTGATTTCAAGACTTTTAAGCACCTTAAGGAAAAACAGTGTAATACTGATATTACGATAGAAAAATCAGTGACTTAAGTAGAACTTAGAAATAGACTTATGTCTATGTTTTACAAATTGCTCCCTCCCCTCAGGGGAGAAATTAGTAATTTAGTGGAGAAAGGGTAGTCTGACCAGCAAAGAGTGCTAGTAAAATTGGATATTTATATTCAAATGCAAAATTAACTCTATCCACATATACAGTTTTATCTTAAATGGATCGTAGATTTATAAAATTTTTAGAAGAAAGCCTTGGAGAAATTGTTTTCAATTTTAGATTAGACAAATATTTCTGACATACAGTATATCCAAACCCTAGAAGAAAAGATGATTAATTTGCCTAATATCTGGCATATACAAATAACTTTTAAAATTTTATGCAAAAATTCATCCTGATTAAAAAAATGAAATATTTGAGTAGACATATCAAGACGAAAGATGAATATAGCCAATAAGCACATCAAAAGATGTACCATGTCTCCAACCATTTAGAGAAAGAATTGCAAATTAAAAACTACAATGATACCCTTATACTCATTGAAACAGCTAAAATTTGAAAAGTGAAAATAGCAAGTATTGACAAAGGTGCAGAACAACTGGAACTCTCAGACATTGCTGGTGGTAATTCAGAAAATGGTACAGTCATTTTGGAAAACAGTCTGACATTTTAAGTTGAAACAATGGTTTCTCAGCCATTCCATTCTTAAGTGTCTACCCCAAAGAAATGAAACACATGTTCACATAAATACTTGCATGTGAATGTTCGTAGCAACTTATTCATAATAGCCCCAGACTGGATACAACCCAAATGTCCATCAACTGGTAAATAGATGAACAAATTGTGTGACAGTTACGCAGTGAATTTCTACTCAATAAAATGGAACAACTCTTTTTTACATGGAGAAGAATGAGTGAATTTAAAAAGCATTTTGCAATGTGAAAGAAGCCAGACACCAAAGACTGTATACTGTAATATGAGTCCATTAGCTGAAATTCTAAAAGGGCAAAACTATAATCATGCAAATTAGATCAGTGATTCCTGGGGGTGAAGTAAGGGAATTAACTGCAAAGGAGCAGGAAGAAACTCTTTGGTAGGAATGTTCTATATCTGGACTGCAATGATGTTTGCACAACTGCATACAATTGTCAAAACTCAAGCTTTACCATATTTCAGTTTAAGTTGAATTTTATCAAATGTATACTTCAATAAAGCTGTTCAAAAGTAGGAACATAGTGGTGCTTTTAAATTAAAAAAAGAGGATTAAAAAAGCAAAAACATAGCCCTCAAAAGACAAAAGAGACCCTTCAGTAGTCTGCTATCTACACATTTAGGAGGAATTTTAGCATTTATAGGACCACCATTTTGAAAATCCAAAAGTAGCAATTGGTTCAATCAAGAATCATCAGTAATTGCTAAAACCACTTGGATAGATTGTAGAAGGACATGACATTTAGAAAGATTACAAACTTTTAACTGCTTTTATTGGCTAAAATGTGCCTTTCCTGTGGCGTTCATGCTTGTCACCAAAATATGCATTACCAGCAGTGGGTATAACCTGACACCATGAGCTACTTGATGTGTGCCTGGATGAAATGTTCTTGCCCAAACTGCTTAACTGGAATCTAATCTAAATCTAATGTCCAATTTATGGGAGGTATGAGGGCTAGAGGAACACTTTCAATGACATAAGTAAATAATTTGGCCAAATTCTAAATGTAGGACATTCTACAAGACAATTGGATTGGGTTCTTCAAAAAGGTACATCAGAAAAACACAGAACTGGGGAAACAATTCTAGATTTAAAGAGTCAAAAAAAACCAACCAAATGAAACGTGTGAAACTTGATTAGATTCTGGTTATGTTATAATCAGAATAAAAGAAAGGTTATGAATGATCTTTTAGGGCAAATGTGAAAATTTGAAAGTATAAATGGGTCACTAGACAAAATGGGATTTTGTTGATTTTTATTTTTGTGATGCAAATATTGTGGTTATGACCAGAGTGTTCTTAGGATAAGAATGGTGTAGTATCCTGTAGTTTCCAACTTACTTTTATTCAGAAATGAGGAATGTTATACACCAACACATGGATGAAGCAACTGTGACAGAACATTTGTGCCTAGTCGCTCAGTCGTGTCTGACTCTTTGACACCCCATAGCCCACTAAGCCTCTCTATGGGAATTCTCTAGGCAAGAATACTGGAGTGGGTTGCCATGCCCTCCTCCAGGGGCTCTTCCTAGCCCAGGGATTGAACCCAGGTCTCCTGCATTGCAGGCAGATTATTCACTGTCTGAGCCACCAGGGAAACCCAAGAATACTGGAGTGGGTAGTCTATCCCTTCTCCAGGAGATCTTCCCAACCCAGGAATCAAACCAGAGTCACCTGCATGTCATGTGGATTCTTTATGAGAGTTCAGTCTAGGTGGAAATCATATGAGCATTCATTTTAGTCATCTATGTGCTTAATTTATATTTTTGATTTAAAAAGTTGAAAAATGAGATTTGTATTCCCCTTTTTGGAAGCAGAGTTCTGAAAAATAGTGCCTCAGACTCTGAAACTTCTAGTTCATAAAAGTATGGTCATTTAAGAAGATTGAGCACTATTTTTCTCACTTTTTCAAGCATGAGATCCATTGTGTTACTAGGAATTACATTTCTTCATAGAGGAGGATGTCTTTGAATATTGTAAGTTTTTTTTTCCCCCAAAACTAAAGTTTGACTTACTTTAAACTTAGTTTAATTAAAGAAATCCCAGCATGTTAAAGCATAGACTTTAACCTCATAAGTCCCATATAGAGAAGTAGATTTAAACTCCAAGGCTAGTTGCTGCCTGATGAGTTATTTGAAACTTCACTACTTCAGACCAGACCGCTTGCTCACAGCTCTGCAGTTCAGCAGTCTGGGAAGAATGAATTGTTTTCTTTGGTTGGGTTTTTACAAGGTTGAGCCAGGCTGAGCTCTTATCTGGGAAGCTCTGTTGGAAGAATTCAGTTCCTAGGGTTTATTGTGGTTCTGAGGTCCTTCTGTCCTTTGTGGCTGTCAGCCAGGTTTAGCTCTCTAGTCCTGGAGGGCCACCTGCACTCTTTCTTACATGTTATTCTCCACCTGCAGACCAGTAGCATCGTTTTTTTCTTTTTCCTTTTTTTGCTCTTCATACTTCACCTGTTACTTTCTCCCACTATCATCAAGAGAAATGTTCTGCTTTTAAAGGGCTGGTGTGATTAGATGAGGCCCACTAGAAAATATTGTAAGGTCAACTGTGTCATAGAACATAAAATAATTATAGGATCCAAGGCAAAATGATTTTCTGAGGAGGCCTTACAAAGAGCTTTGAAAAGAAGAGAAGCAAAAAGCAAAGGAGAAAAGGGGAGATATACCCATTTGAATGCAGAGTTCTAAAGAACAGCAAGGAGAGATAAGAAAGCCTTCCTCAATGATCAGTGCAAAGAAATAGAGGAAAACAACAGAATGGGAAAGACTAGAGGTCTCCTTAAGAAAACTAGAGATACCAAGGGAACATTTCATGCAAAGATGGGCTCAATAAAGGACAGAAATGGTATGGACCTAACAGAAGCAGAAGATATTAAGAAGAGGTGGCAACAATACATAGAAGAACTGTACAAAAAAAGATCTTCCCGACCCAGATAACCACGATGGTGTGATCACTCACCTAGAGCCAAATGTCCTGGAATGTGAAGTCAAGTGGGCCTTAGGAGGCATCACTACAAACAAAGCTAGTGGAGGTGATGGAATTCCAGTTGAGCTATTTCAAATCTTAAAAGATGATGTGATAGTGCTGCAGTCAATATGCCAGCAAATTTGGAAAACTCAGCAGTGGCCACAGGACTGGAAAAGGTCAGTTTTCATTCCAATCCCAAAGAAAGGCAATCCCAAAGAATGCTCAAACTACTGCACAATTGCACTCATCTCACACGCTAGCAAAGGTAATGCTCAAAATTCTCCAAGCCAGGCTTCAACAATACATGAACTATTAACTTCCAGATGTTCAATCTGGATTTACAAAAGGCAGAGGAACCAGAGAACAAATTGCCAACATCCGTTGGATGATCAAAAAAGCAAGAGAGTTCCAGAAAAACATCTACTTCTGCTTTATTGATTATGCCAGTGCCTTTGACTATGTGGATCACACCAAACTGTGGAAAATTATGAAAGAGATGAGAACACCAGACCACCTAACCTGCCTCTTGAGAAACCTTTATGCAGGTCAAGAAGCAAGAGTTAGAACTGGACATGGAAAAACAGACTGGTTCCAAATAGGGAAAGGAGTATATCAAGGCTGTATATTGTTACCCTATTTATTTAACTTATATGCAGAGTACATCATGAGAAACGCTGGGCTGCATGACGTACAAGCTTGGAATCAAGATTGCTGGGAGAAATATCAATAACCTCGGATATGCAGATGACACCATCCTTATGGCAGAAAATGAAGAAGTAAAGAGCCTCTTGATGAAAGTGAAAGAGGAGAGTGAGAAAGTTGGCTTAAAACTCAACATTCAGAAAACTAAGATCATGGCATCTGGTCCCATGATTTCATAGCAAATAGATGAGGAAACAATGGAAACAGTGAGAGACTTTAATTTTGGGGGCTCCAAAATCACTGCAGATGGTGACTCTAGCCATGAAATTAAAAGACACTTGCTCCTTGGATGAAAAGCTATGACCAACCTAGACAGCATATTAAAAAGCAGAGACATTACTTGCCGACAAAATTCCATCTAATCAAAGCTATGGTTTTCCCAGTAGTCATGTGTGGATGTGAGAGTTGGACCATAAAGAATGGATGCTTTTGAACTGTGATGTTGGAGAAGACTCTAGAGAATCTCTCGGACTGCAGGGAGATCCAAGCAGTCCATCCTAAAGGAAATAAGTCCTGAATACTCATTGGAAAGACTGATGCTGACACTGAAACTCCAATCCTTTGGTCACCTGATGAAGAGAACTGACTCATTGGAAAAGACCCTGATGCTTGGAAAGATTGAAGGCGAGAGGAGAATGGGACGACAAAGGGTGAGATGGTTGGATGGCTTCACCAACTCAGTGGACATGAGTTTGAGTAAACTCCAGGAGTTGGCAATGGATGAGTATCCCTGGCGTGCTGCAGTCCGTGGGGTCGCAAAAAGTTGGACACGACTGAGTGACTGAACTGAGCTGTACTGTAAGAACAATTATTCAGGAGTGAGTGTCACTGGGATTGTCCCTAGAACTTTACTTTGATTTCTGGGAGACAACGTGTTTTGTATAATGATAAATTATCTATTTTATTTGTATTTTTAATAGAAAAGTATTTTGATGACGAAAGACTTTAGGTTCTGATGCTACTTAAAATGGTCAGCTTTGTTTTTTTTTTTTTTTAATTATTGGGAGTATGGTTGCGTTATAGTGTTGTGTTTGTGCTGTGCACAAAGTGAATCAGCTATACATACACATATTCCCTCTTTTTTAAGGATAAAACTTCTCAGCTGTATTCTCTAACTATAATACGTATAGAAATACAGTGCTGTCTGTAGCCCTTTGCATTTACTTTAAACTTATTCCCTAAGTTCTAATTCTTTTTAAATGTTTGCCACTTTGTTTTTTCAAAATTGCTCTATATCAAGCCCAGCTATAACTTTAGTGCTAGCATGCTCCAAATACCTACTCCTGCTAATGAGCCAGTCCAATCATAATAGTATAAAACAAACCATTTTGTCATGCTTGTTCATTCAGTGATTGAGGAATTCAGCTGGGACACAGAAGGGATGCCTTTTCTTCATGATGTCCAGGGCCTCAGTTGCAATGGATTCTATAGTCAGAGGTGACTTGGAAGACTGAGTTCTAAAATCATCTGGAGGCCTGTTCACTGTCATGTTTGTATCTGGGCTGTGATGACTCCAGAATTGGGCTCAGTAGGACTGTCAAATAGAGTGCCTATACATGGCCTCTTCGAGTGACTTGCGCTTCCTCATAGTATGGTGACATCAGTAGTCAAATTTCACACATGTTAGCTCTAGACTCACAGCACAAGTTCAGTGGTCACCTAAAAATGTTTTTTTCCATGTTTAAGTAAGATACAATACAACATTATTTTCTATGTTTGAGAGTTGACACTTTTAAAGTGTGTTCTAATATTCTAGGATATGATTTTTGTCTCTAGAGAAAAAGTCTATAACTTCCATATTATAAAATTTTAGACTCTTGAGATGGATGAAAAAATATATTACATATATATGTATTATTCATAGCTAAGTAGCATTTGTACTTCATTTTAAATAATTGGCATCAATTTGAATGATAGTGTTTTTTGTTTTTTTTTTTTTTTTACCATTAAGATTACTGTAGCATCATTAAAGATGACAGGGTTTGTTCTGTTTCTGTGTTATCACTGATGAACTAACGTTAGAATTTTTTAGAGAAGCTACCTATCAACTTTTGGAAGTAAGAAGGTAGAAAATGAAATAGTGATATAAAAGAAAGGAGAAAAACAAGTTTTTATAAAGTCATATTTCCCTGTTCTTGGCTTTCTTACAGAAAAGAAAGGGAGAACTTGTTTTTGTGTTACCCAGACTGAGATCTGATGATGCTGAGTTCTGTATTTATTCCTATGAAAGACCTCCAGAAATTGACTTCATTCATTTAAATCTTCAAGGGTCTTGAGCTAACAGAAACGTGTTAGAGCAGCCTGCTGCCATACTGACTCTCCTCACAAAACCCCTGGTGGTACACCCAGTTAGTTATTCAGTATTTTTTGATGTTTATGGGGCTTCCCTGGTGGCTTACGCAGTAAAGAATCTGCCTGCAATGTGGGACACCGGGGTTCGATCCCTGGGTTGGGAAGATCCCCTGGAGGAGGGCATGGCAACCCACTCCAGTACTCTCGCCTGGAGAATCCCCATGGACAGAGGAGCCTGGCGGGCTACAGTCCATGGGGTCACAGAGTTGGACATGCACAATGACTAACCACAGCACATAGTGTTTTGTTTAAGCTTCAAACCCTGTATTCTTCCACACCTGTGGGTTAAGACCATGTTTATTCTTACTAATTTGAGAGAGAATGTCTTGAAGAATTTCCTGGAGAAATTTTCCATTTTTGCCGACTTATTAAAAAACACTCAGCTCTTGTTTTTTGGTTTCTATCCTGTAAGTGTTTAATACCATAGCATTAATTGATAACATTAGGCTCCATGACACTTAGCAGATATAATGTCCAGTCGATTCAGGGAACTTTGCCAGGAGAGAGACAAGCGCATCTGGCTCCAGGGAAATCCCATTCCTCCTCTCAACAGGTACTATTCTTCCTACCCATTATATACTGGGCTTCTGTGAAAACCACTTTTTCCAAGGATTCAGGGAAATCTGAACTAGGATTAAGTGATGCTGACACTCCACGTTCAGAGGTTCTTAGTGTGGTCCGTAGATCCAACAGCTTCAGTCCTTATTACCTGGGAATTTGTTACAAATGTGTGTTCTTAAACCTCAGACTAGTCCTGCTTACTCAAAAGCCCTGGGCTTGTATTCCAGCAGTCTGTGTTTTAATAAGCCATGCAATGGATGTGCAAAGTCTAGTAGCTATTGTCTAAGATTTTTGCAGTTGGTGTTAAGTCAGTCTGTTCAGTCGCTCAGTCGTGTCCGGTTCTTTGTGACCTCATGAATCGCAGCACGCCAGGCCTCCCTGTCCATCATCAACTCCCAGAGTTTACTCAGACTCATGTCCATCGAGTCGGTGATGCCATCCAGCCATCTCATCCTCTGTCGTCCCCTTCTCCTCCTGCCCCCAATCCCTCCCAGCATCAGGGTCTTTTCTAATGAGTCAGCTCTTTGCATCAGGTGGCCAAAGTATTGGAGTTTCAGCTTCAGCATCAGTCCTTCCAATGAACACCCAGGACTGATCTCCTTTAGGGTGGACTGGTTGGATCTCCTTGCAGTCCAAGGGACTCTCAAGAGTCTTCTCCAACACCACACTTCAAAAGCATCAATTTTTTGGTGCTCAGCTTTCTTCATAGTCCAACTCTCACATCCATACATGACCACTGGAAAAACTATAGCCTTGACCAGACAGACCCTTGTTGGCAAAGTAATGTCTCTGCTTTTAAATATGGTGTCTAGGTTGGTCATAACTTTCCTTTCAAGGAGTAAGCATCTCTTAATTTCATGGCTGCAATCACCATCTGCAGTGATTTTGGAGCCCAAAAAATAAAGTCTGACACTGTTTCCACTGTTACCCCATCTATTTCCCATGAAATGATGGGACCAGATGCCATGATCTTAGTTTTCTGAATGTTGAGCTTTAAGCCAACTTTTTCACTCCCCTCTTTCACTTTCATCAAGAGGCTTTTTAGTTCCTCTTCACTTTCTGCTATAAGGGTGGTGTCATCTGCGTATCTGCAGTTGGTGTTAGCATTTAACAAATTTGGCCAGATTATCCTTCTGCATGCACAACTTTCCCTTGTTGCTCAGAGGATAAAGAATCTACCTGCAATACAAGAGACCCAGGTTCGATCCTTGGTTCAGGAAGATCCCTTGGAGAAGGGAATGACCACGCACTCCAGTATTCTTGCTGGAGAATTCCATGGACAGAAGAGCTTGGCGGGCTACAGTCCATGGGGTCACAAAGAGTCAGACACAATGGAGCAACTAAAAATTTATCCTTCTGCAAAAGTATTATCTATGTAAAAGACAATTTTATGTATATCATTTTTAATAATTGTGTTCATTACATACAACTGTTTATATACATAGATATTGACCTACATGTTTCTTGATTCTGTGTATTAATGTAAAAGCAATGCAAAGAGCTGTATCTCATCCTTTGTCCCCTGCAGAGTTCGATTCAGATAGAAAGATCACATAATGAAGAGAGAAGTAGATCAGGGTAGAATACTATAGAGCTGGAGGCCAAAGGGCAAGAGGTGAAATGCAGGTAAGGAGAAAAAGGTGGAGGAAAAGTGGGACCTAGGTATCTAACTTGTTTTGGGAGCTCAGCTGAAGACATCATCAGAGCAGCTGAATGGGACTATGGCAGAAGCTGATGCTCTGCCACATGGTTTTAGGCAGGAGTGTTCCCTTTCAGGCATAGGGAGGATGTTGACTCTACGGGCTTTGCATGGCAGATTGAATCTCCTGACTGTCAAGAACTATCTTTGCTTTCATTGCTATTGTTTGGTCACATCTGACTCTTTGTGACCCCATGAACTGCAGCACACCAGGCTCCCGTGTCGTTCAATATCTCCCAGAGTTTGCTCAAATTCATGTCCATTGAGTCAGTGATGCCATCCAACCACCTCATTCTCAGACACCCACTTCTCCTTTTGCCTTCAATCTTTCAGCCCTCTGTAAACTCACTCTTGCAGTAAAATAAGCTGCCTTTTTGATGATTGCCATTTTTGCAACAGTTGACACTAATTTTTTTGTAAAACTGCATACCATACGTTATAGCCCTGAAATGTTATGATAGTGTTATATTATTTAGAATGCAGTTGTTATTACTGTTAAACACTGAAGTGGTGTCTATCTAAAGAGAGACTTCAGTTGCTTTCTTCAGGAACATAATATCATTGTTTTGTCCAATAAGAGATTTCACTTACATTGTTTCCACTTGAAAGCTTCTTCTCAGACTTTGTCTTACTGGAATTCTACACTTTGCAGTAGCTGAGAAACAATATGGCTTTCAGTAAGTTAACCATATTTTAAATTTATTTCTTTATCAATTTCTTGGAATGATAACTTCTTTATAATGTTTTAAAGGCTTTATTGAAATTGTTTAGTTTTGGTATATGTATCCATAGTAGTAGATGCCCACAAAATACTGGGTAAGAGAATGATTGTCAGCTTTGTTACTTTGAGGATTTTTTGAGAGCTGGTTCTGTATTAGAAAGGAGCTTGGAAATAGTATTTCTTTATTTATTTTTTTTTTTTTTTTGCTATTGCTCTGAGTTGAATTTTGTATTATATTTTTATGGTTAAATATTGATCTCTTTTTTGAAATTCTTAATTGCTTATAGATTTTTTAAGTTGATCTTTATTTTATGGTTCTTTGCTTTAAATGTTCCACTTAATTTCAAATGGAAAGGATTTAAAACAGCTCTAACTAGGACAGACTGCATGTACATGTCGTGAAAAATGTTTTCAAGTTTTAAAGTTGTAGTGCCACTATAATGGCATTTACTGGTAAGGTTTCTCATCACGTGCTCAGGAAAGGAAGCAGAGAATCTTACCATATTGCTTTCATGACTTTGTTACAAAATGCAGGGACCTCGCTGGGCTTTTTTTTTTAATCTAGAAAACTCACTTGGGTTTCTGACATAATTTTTATTGTTTCTCCCCGTAGCTTCCTTAGTGGCCTTTCAAGTTGTTTTTCTCTTATATCATGATACTCTTACTTAAACCGCACCTTCACAAGAGGGTCTGTCACTACTGACACCACCTGTTAGGGGCTCTCAGACCCCTCCTGGCTTCCTCTCCCTCTTCTTCACCTGGCATTTCAGAAGGGCTAGTGTGATGAGGCAACAGAGAGCAGCAGTCCTGCTTTCCTTCACTGAGAAATGTCTTGACTCTTTGGTCATAATGACTATCCACTATCAACCTTACTTCAGAGTGTCTAAGGGCACGCAAGGGCAGGCAATTAATACCTTGCCATTGCAGAGGGAAGTATATTATCAGGAGACCTTATCCTATCCGTATGTCTCCCATTCTTTTCTTCACTTAGCAGCTGTTTTTGGAAAGGATAGCTAGACCAGAATAATTGAATCCTGAACTTACCTTCTTTCTCAAGACTGTTATTGCCATTGTTGTTTAGTTGCTAACTCATGTCAGAATCTTTTGCAACCCCATGGAGTGTAGCCTGCCAGACTCCTCTGTCCATGGGATTTCCCAGCAAGAATACTGGAGTGGGTTGCCATTTCCTGTTCTGGGGAATCTTCCTAACCCAGGGATCGAACCCATGTCTCCTGAATTGGCAGGTGGATTCTTTACTGCTGAGGCACCAGGGAAGCCTTTTTCTCAAGACTGGGCCTGACTAAATTAAGATCTTTGTTCTAGACGAGTTACTTAGATTGACTGGTTGTGTATTATATATTTCCTCATATCCAACACACTATGGATAGGATTGGGGTTTACAGTAAAACAGAGGGTGGTCGCTCAGTAACCCTCTTCCACAGTGAGGTCGTAGTTGTTCAGGTTCAAGCTGGGCCAAAACAAATAAAAATCAAGGTTTGTGGTTTCACTGATACAAAACCTTTTGAATTTTACATCGTATTTTCCTAATGATTGATTGACCGTTTCACATGGAGACTTCTTTCATGTGAAGAAAGAAGAGACAGCTGCTTGGGAGAGATAGCTGATTTTTTTTTTAATCATGAGGAAAGAGAAACTGGGAGGAAGCAGCTGAAAGAATGTGAAAGAGAAAGTTTAATGGCTAGAGCAAGGTTTAAGAGGATTCAGGGAGAGAGAGGTCCAGGGCCAGTCAGATGTAGCTTTTGACCTAGGGAAGAAGAGACACAGTGTTGTCTGGGGCCTGGAAGGATCAGTGTGACCTTGTGTCTGAGTTCAGAGAGTTGGCAAGCTTCATTCCAGAGTAGAGGTTGAGGGTGAGTGATGGGATGAGGTGGGATCCGGAAGAAAATGGTGACGTTTGTGGTGCCTGAAGCGTGGAATAGAACCACGGGTGAGATAAAGGATTTCTGAGGGTAAAACTGGGGGTGGCGATCAGTGTCTGTCCGGGGAGGCTGCCACGGTCCAATCTCCTCAGAACTTGGCATTTGCCCTTCGAAGCAGCAAAAGGAGGTGACTGGTTAATTTGAGATGGACCGTTCAGTCACATACAACAGAACAGTGAAAGGAAAAAGGTTGACAGATAATTGGCAAGTGAGAAAGTTGAAGTGCCAAGTCCAATGGGGTCCAGTCTGAGTAGGAAAGGAAATGAAAACAGGAAGTAGGGGAAACTGAGGACCAGGAAAGCTTTGAAAGACCTTGAGGGTCTTCATGCTCCAAGCTCACAGGAAGTGATAAAGAAAAATGGAGGCTGGAAGATGGAATTCCAGACCTGATGATGTGATAGCAATGCAAACGTCCAGGTCACAGTCAGTGATTTTCTCTTGATGGTCACTCCTTTTTTGGATGTGGGACTTGAGGGGATCTTAGCTCCCTGACCAGAATAGAACCCATGCTCCCTGCAGTGAATGTGTGGAGTCCTAACTACTGAACCACCAGGGAAGTCCCCAACAAGTTCTTAAGTAATCTGATGATCCAGGTCAGAGCCCTCCCTTGTAGAACCACTGCTTTGCAGGCGGGAAGTAAAGTGAAGCTGGATAGTACTTAAATATTAATGCTAACCATCTAAATTAGGGGAAAAGCTTAGATTCATTTTTCAAAAATTTCTTAGTTATTTTTCGCATACCCATGATTTTGTTAGCAGGCTGGTGATAGAGAGTGGGTCCAAAGCCAAATCTAACAGGACTTCTTTAGTTTGGTTGGGATTATTTGTTACTAGTGGATTTGATCTTTTGTATGCTTATAATTTTGTGTACTTGAGCCAACCCCCTTTCCACCAATAATAGCAAAGATAAATGGCATGTGCATGCACACAAGCTCAGTCATGTCTGACTCTTTGCAACCCTATGGACTGTAGCCTGCCAGGCTCCTCAGTCCATGGAATTTTCCAGACAAGAATAGTGGAGCAGGTTGCCATTTCCTTCTCCAGGCCATCTTCCCTACCCAGGGATTCAACCCATGTCTCTTGTATCTTCTCTATTGGCAGATGTGTTTTTTACCAGCTGAACCACTGGGGAAACTCAAATTTCATGTAACCTGTGTCAAGTTCATAATTAATTGAAATTCTAAGATTTTTCAGGGAATTTCCCCCCCAGACTGATCTGTTAATTATCTGAAGTACAAAAGTGCAAATATTCTGGCCTCTACTTTTAGAATGGTGATACCACTGAGGGCCATTTGAATGTAAAATAAGTAATTTCTCCATTAGTTCAGTCAGTGTTGCAAAGACGTGATTTCTAAAGATATTGAAATAGCCCATTTTAATGACATTTTCTCCCCAGTATCAATGGGTCTTTCCTATCAAATTTTGGCCTAGGAGAATACTTTTGGTTTATTAATAAAACTCTTAGTATCTAACCTTGAGCTCTGAGAAATGCTTTATGGATTTTTGTAAAGCTATCTCACAATATTAGTAAACACTGGGATCCTACAAACTCAATTTTGATGCAGTAAGTCCACAAAGTAGGCTTCATCTCTTTTTTATTCCAAAAATAAAGCCAATTTGGAGTCCATGTTATAAGCCAAAAAGAGCAAAGAGATGTGACTTATGTATATTTTTTAATTCTTTGTATGGTTAAAGGATAACCAGGAACATGTGTAAGAACTTCATATATTTACCTGATAAAAGTATGCAGGTTACCTGTGCTTGAGAAGTTTCTATTATAATACCCTCTACACAATAGCTAATAGTTGATAGCGGAACTTCCAGAACATAAATATTAATTTGTGTCCAGCTGATAATCTCACACAGAGTGCTGATGGCTCTGATTTTTCCTTTTTAGACATTGTTTTAATGCCTAATAAGATAAAATTCTACATGTGGAAAATATTAAAGTAATTAAAAACATTTGGCTTTTTTGCATATATTTTCTAAATTTAACTGTCTTGTTAACACTCATCTCTCTTGTCTCTAATTGAGTTGAAATGTGTGAAAGAAAAAGTGCTTTGATATGGAACTATTTTTCAAAGGATGGCTCCACTATGATACACATAGAGGGAGCTAATAGATGAAGCTTTGAAAAAAGTTTCTGATGTCAACATTCTTACTTTGGTGGTACAAGATTTAAATAAGAATTTGCTGCATCCCAATAAGTGAAGTTTTTTTAATGTATCATTTGGAAACCTAATAATCACTTTAGATATGAGTTAAAAAGTGATACACCAAGATTTGATTCTGCAGAAATACTTTATCTTTTTTTAAATAGTTGCAGTATTGTATAACTTTCTCATCCAGAAGAGGGATGATATTTAGTAATTTGCTTTTCTAAAGACAGATAAATACTATTATTTCCTTATTTTGAGTGTTATATAGCTGGATGGTTTTTTACTGACTTTAAAATTGTTAAAAAGAATTAAGAAAACAAAATTGTATATAATATCTGGCTCATATTAAATTACCGTAATTTGAATAATTCTTCCTAAGGCTTTACATTTAAAAAATTCTTATAGACCATCCTTATTCGAAAATTTCACTGTAGGCAAACACCTAGTGTATTGAGACAGCTCTTAGCATCTTTTGAAGGTTGAATTTTACATAAAAACAAGGTTATATTGTATGCCTGTGGAAAAGTTAATATTCATTCCTTTCCTGTCATCCTGTGAGTTTTATTAAAGCTGCTACCCCCTGTCAGTGAGAGGTAGATGAGAAGCACAGTGAAAGGAATTGGTATAGAAGTAACTTCCTGAAGGAAAACAGAAGCGGCTTTTTTTTTTGAATTGTGATATGTACTGTTGGAGAGAAGGCAATGGCACCCCACTCCAGTACTCTGCCTGGAAAATCCCATGGACGGAGGAGCCTGGTGGGCTGCAGTCCATGGGGTCACTAAGAGTCGGACACGACTGAGCGACTTCACTTTCACTTTTCACTTAAATGCTTTGGAGAAGGAAATGGCAACCCACTCCAGTGCTCTTGCCTGGAGAATCCCAGGGATGGGGGAGCCTGGTGGGCTGCCGTCTATGGGGTCGCACAGAGTCGGCCACGGCTGAAGTGACTTAGCAGCAGCAGCAGCATGTATTATTGGGTCTTGGCTAATCAGTATTGCAAAAGTTTGAGAGGATTCACAGTCTTAAAGGAGGAAGGTGGGGCCATAACCAGGTTTGGTGGAGTCTGAAGCATGGATAATTTGGAGGGTTTTCTTTAAGCGGGGGAAAAAAACACAAAAATATTTTCCTAAGTAAATTTATAAAAACCTAAGACTAGGTGAAAGCATGAGTCCTCTTAGGTCCCTGGAAGTATCTGTGGCAGGAGGGGCCCTTAAGTCTAAGCTTTTACTAACTTCAAGGTAAGTACTGCTTTGGGACAAAAAGGAGGAATGTAGGTTTTGCCCATGTGCAGGAGTTGACCTCCAAACTTCCTCCCAGAACTGGACATATTTTTCAAACCCCATGACCAACTGAAGAGAAGTTTTACTTTGTTGCAGATTTTCCATTCCACCTTCTTTAGTCCTGTTTTCCACAGTATCTACCCCAAACCTGGCATCTTTGGTGAGATTTACTGAGTAGACATTTTTTAGCTGGTCAATTAAGACTTGACCAAATTCTAGTCCTTGGCCAGTATTGCTGAAAATTGAGAGAAATCATGTCATGGATATGGTTGGCAGTTTATTGACTTTCCCCATATTTTAGTGTAGCAGTAAGTTAACATACTAGTGAACAAAGTACCTGAATGCCATTACTCCTAAGGGGATGTGACTGTTGATTTATAGTTTGCTGTTGTGTTACACAGGCTCAGTGGGAGAACCATCTGTTGGGACAGCATTTCTGTATCACACGTTATTACATGATATGTACTGTTCATCAGATCTTACCTGTCAAGAAGTATGTATCTACCTTGCTGATCCCAATGTCTGGTGGCCTTACTAGAAACCTGCTTAGTGGCACAGAGAAGTGTTGTGTTAAAAAATATGGGCTTTAGAACCTAAATTGTTTGCTAAGCATAATCACCATCCTCTGGGCTATTTTCTTATATTTATGTAAAATATTTAGTAAATATGCTAATTTTATATATTCACAAAGAAAGATTATCTTTTAAAGGGTGAATTTGGGAGCCTGCCCAATGGTTCTGCATATATTATTGCTAACTCTGTGCCATTGGACTCTATGTGTTTGTACTTCCATTTTCTTGTCTATAAGTTGGGGTTCCCTGAGGTTCTTATAATGATTAAATGGTGTAATAAATGTGGGTGCTTGGTGACATGTCTGGAAGATAGTAAGTGCTTCTAAATGTTTGCCTATTGCTGCAGCTGCTGTTTAGCCGTTGATGCAACATTATACAAGTGCACATCTGATAAATTCCTACTTTTAGGAAACAAATAAAAACTGTCATCTTTTTAAGCCTGAATGTTTTCCCTTATCAGAAAATTAGAACTGTGTAACACACCCTATTTTCATTTTTGCCTTAGATATCAGTAAGCTTAGAGCTAAATTCATTATTCTGATGGTGTAATTTGTTCAAGTCTGAGAACAACTACTTCGCTTTCTTCAGCTGATCTCTGTTCTCTTTGATCTTTTAATTTATAATTTTATACCATCTTAATCCATAAATCACTGCCAAGTCTTTTGGAATGGGAATAATTTATATAAAATGGTCTATCTCCCTTTCCCCATTAACATCTTTATCATATTCAGCTGCAGATGGTTTTGTGTGGTTTTAGTGGTAGCATGCATTCTTCTAGGCTTATTTGAGAAAGGGATCCATCCTTCATACCATCTTGTTGTTATTAAGTCACTAAGTCTAGTCTGACTCTTTGTGACCCCATGAACTGCAGCACGTCGGTCTCCTCTGTCCTTCACTGTCTCCCAGAGTTTGCTTGAATTCATGTCCACTGAGTTGGTGACACTGTCTGACCATCTCATCCTCCCCCACTCCCTTCTCCTTTTGCTTCCAGTCTCTCCTAGCATCAGAGTTTTTGCCAATGAGTCAACTCTTCATGTCAGGTGGCCAATGTTTAGGACCTTCCATAGTGCATCATGCAAAGAGTTGGACACGACTGAGTGGCTTCACTTCACTTTATAGTGCACCATAAAGGCTAACTGATGTGTTATATTTTATGACAGGTTTGAAGAACAAAATGTGAGGTACCTGCTTGCTCAGTACATGGCTTAGAAAATGACTTATTTGGGGTAACTTTTAGACACAACTAAAAGTCCTGTTATGTAGTTTAGAGCTAAAACTGTGTTGGAGATGGTCAAAAGTATCTGGCCTAACTTGCTTGTAGTTTATGTTCAAGAGTAAACCAATCACCATTAAATGAGATTTTAGGTTTTGCTGAAAGTGAGAGATGTCCACTGAGAAGTTTTGTTACCTGTGGTTCTGTAAGCTGGAAACCTTGCATTTTCTCTCTCCATCTTTTTTTCCACATTATACCTGGTGGTGGTGGTGGTGTAGTCGCTAAGTCGTGTCCAACTCTTGCGACCCCATGCACTGTAGCCTGCCAGGCTCCTCTGTCCATGGGATTCTGCAGGCAAGAATACTGGAGTGGGTTGCCATTTCCTTCTCCAGATATTATACCTAGGTGCCCCCAAATGCTTTGAAAACTTTGTACTACTAAATTGTAGTATGAGTGAGTCATTATTAAAGAAATATATCTGCTATCTGACAGAAACAAGCCATCCTAGGTAGAAACAAAACTTTGAAGACACAAAGTTCTGTGAATTTATAGCTTAGAATACTGCATGTAGTTAGTAGAAAAATTTTCCAACTCTGTCTCAGAAAAATTTAGCTGGCTTATTTATTTATTTTTTAAGTTGAGCATCTACAGGTTACTTAGATCATGAATGAATGGATGGTACACATAAAACAAAAACCCCAAATCTGTTATTGGTACTTGAATAGGAGGATCTCTTAAAATATCAACCCCCATGGCCTAGTACCAGCTGTGTCACTCAACAGGTGATTTTGAGCAAAAAAATTAATCTCTGTGCCTAGATTTTCACATCTGTAAAATGAGGACTGGATTCAATGAATCTATAATTCCCAATTCAGCTTTGACAACATTTGATTCTATTGTCACAAAGCAGAATGTAATTAAATGCTTTATTCAAAATCTGGTGGTATAGTGTTCTTCAGTCTGGGCCTTGGAATATATTCACTGGTCAGGGATGAAGTTCACAGTTAAGTGTATTCTGAGTTATCCACTTGAACCCTTGAAGACAGTGACCAATATCTGTAACATGCTTGTGACACTTCTGTTCCATAATCTGTAAGAGGCAAGTGATGGTCCAGTCTGCTCTGCGTGTGTGCTAAAAGCAAGCCTCAGGCCACACACAGTTGGGCACATGTGGATACAGGCATCTGTAGAATTCTGTGGCTTTCTGCTTGCCTGCTAGGAGTCTTGCAGTGAGGGTAGCCAGGACACAATGCCCATGTGAGACAGTTTCATCTTCACTGAGAAGAAAATTGCTTTGAGAACCTGAGGTGTGGTCCATGCCTTTTTGTGGTCCACTGGGGCCCAGCAAACACTGCACATATATATTTGGCAGCTGGGAAGGGAAGAAGCAGACAACTTTGCGTACATTCCACAAATTTTAAATGTTAGTAATTGACATGCAGTATAGCATATTGAATTAAGAATAATTGTAAGAGATGATGGACCCCATAATGGTTTAGAGATGGAAGTTGGAAGCTGCTATGAATGTAGAGTCCATGTATCTACTTGAATTATAGTTTTCTTCTGCTATATGCCCTGGAGTAGTGCTGCTGGATCATATGGTAACTCTATTTTTAGTTTTTTAAGGACCCTCCATGCTGTTCTCTATAGTGGCTACACCAGTTTACATTGCCCTTCCATTTTAAGCACAAGCTTCAGAGGTCACACATGACCTTTAGGCTTACATTTTGTTGACCACTTAATTACAGGGCCACACTAGGCTTCAGAGGAGAATGTAATGTGCTCATTAATATGATGAGTCTACAGTGATGGGTTTCCTATTGAGGATGAGAGTGTCTAGCATCTATCCATACACAGTACATTTTCAAGACTGGAGTCCTAGATTTTCTCAGATAAGCTGCAAGTTTGTTGCTAAAATATTTATTTGCATATGACTTACATGTTTAAATATTCAATTTCTGTTATTGCTGTTTTAATTCCTATGTACACAAAAATGGATTGATGTCTCAGATGTGATTAAATGATAAAAATAGAATTAAAATATTAGCATCAGAACTTTAATTCGAATACTGAATTTAAACCTATGTAAAACATATCAGAAGGGATTCTGGTAGTGTCATAATGTACCAGAGGCTTCTAAATAAGGAGTCATGCGAATAGCAAGTATGACAGTATCTAGCATTCAGATTTTGTTGGATTGGTGATCCATTGACTAATGCTCACCTGATATAAACCTGTTAAAATGATTTTTGCACTGTGAAGTTGATGATCTTTTTTTCCTAAAGCCAGAATCTAAAACCCTAGAGCCATCACTCAGAATTTCAGTCTTTTTTTGTGGCATAAAGTCACAGTACTATCATGAAACTTGTCATCTTGCCCAAACACTAATAACAAATGTATGTAGAAGGGAAACAGATTAATTATTGGCAGAATTCCCTTGTTAAATGACCCCCTCACGCATCAGTGGCCTGCAGTGAGTAAAAAAGCATTTGTTATTTTGTGTACTAACCTTTTCTTCACAGTGAGGCAAAAGAACTGAGGTGTGGAGACTGAATCTAGTTTGGAATATATGAAATATATATATATTTATTCATTTATTCACTCAACAAATTTTTTCAGAGCCTACTGTGTTAAGAATTGTTCCAGACAGACACTGGAAACACAGCAGTGAACAAAAGGGACCAAGCCACTGCCTTCATAGAACTTACTTTCTAATGAAGAGTCAGTGACTGTTAGCATTATCATTTAAGACCATGTGCTGCAGGAAGCGGTAGTGATTGTTTTGAGAATTCTGCTGTAGACTGAACACGGTGGATTAGAATCTACTATGAAATCAGGAAAGTAAAACAGTTGTTTTGGCAGAGGGCAGGGGTGGGCTGAGGGTTGGTGTTGCTTTGTAAGTAAGAGTTTAACCCCATTGCTTTTCCATATGCTGCTTTATTCTTGAAGAGTAGTTGCTTGTCAATAATATGCGCCCCACTTGAGGATTCAAGGATGAGGCAACTAGTGAAAATTGTGACTAGGATGAAATTGGAATCACTAAGTATATATCTTAACATTCTGGGTGAAGAAATGAAAGACTGTATTTTTTTTTTCCCCTGTAAAAATATGCTTCCTGGCTGCCCAGCAGTAAAGGGACTCAGATGTTTATCTGAAAAATGGAATAAAAACATGTTTCATTGGTAATGGATTCATTTATTTAAGTGGCTTGCTTGGTTGCTATTTTTTCATGACATTCAGTTTCTTGGATACCTTGGCCCTACCTTTCCATGAGGCTTCTTAGATGGCTCAGTGGTAAAGAATCCACCTGCCAAGCGGGAGATGTGGGTTCAGTCCCTGAATCAGGAGCATCCCCTGGTGAAGGGAATGGCAACCCACTCCAGTATTCATGCCTGGGAAATCCCATGGAGAGTGGAGCCTGGAAGGTTACAGTCGATAGGGTATCAAAAAGTCAGACACAGCTGAGTGAATGAGCACACACTCACCTTTTCATGGCTGCATTACCAACCTGCCAATCATGGAGAGTAGGTTATGGGGGTTTTGAAGAAAACTGACTACAAATATTTCTTATTAAGAATTTTATTTTTCCCCATTACTTTTATAATTTTCTTTAGTGAGATATTGAACTTGAAAGCCACAATTAAAAATCTATAGAAATGCTGCAGCAGAATATAAAGATTTATTTTTTGTGTTAAAAGAGATCATTAGCTTTTAAGTGTGACAAGTGTTTCAACTGACACTCTGAAAGCACATGTAAATAAGATATCTCTCCACAATTCCATGTGCATTAACTCCAAATATCCTGAAGTCTGAGAGAATTGCCAAACATACCTTTACTCCTAATGTTCTGTGATGATACAGTTTCTAATTTAGATGAAGTAGTAAGAAAATTAAACAGACATGAAGTCTGAACTTTAGCTCATGTCATATAAAGGTAGCTTAGTTAAAGATTTAAGCAGAAATTCATCTCTCACTGATATTAAACTATTGTTAATTTTAAAAATTTTAATTTTTACTTAAAAATGCTGCTGGTTTTTCTTTGCTTGTCTAATAAGGTTGGTGTCTGTGTGTGCTGAACTTTTTAAAAGTGGATCAAAGATTCATTAAGTTTGAGAAAAATCACTGTCTCCAGAGGAACAGAAAGACGCACAAAGAACAGGCGAGGGTGGGATGTTTCAAGAGAACAGCATCGAAACATGTATATTATCTAGGATGAAACAGATCACCATCCCAGGTTGGGTGCATGAGACAAGTGCTCAGCCCGGGTGCACTAGGAAGACCCAGAGGGATCGGGTGGAGAGGGACGTGGGAGGGGGGATCAGGATGGGGAATACATGTAAATCCATGGCTAATTCATTTCAATGTATGACAAAAACCACTGCAATGATGTAAAGTAATTAGCCTCCAACTAATAAAAATAAATGGAAAAAGAAAAAAAGCAAAAAAAAAGAAAGTCAATAGAGAGAGGAAAAAAAAAAAGAACAAGATGATGAAACAAAAAAAAAATTAGTTGGACATGTAGTGGTCAATGACCTTATAAGACATATAAGACTTTTCTCATACGTCTATGGGCTGATTTGTTGTTTGGGGAAGTCACTCTATCTGTGTTAGCTAGGCTTAGTTGGGGGCACTTGATTTTCTTCCATGTGGATTCTTTCCAGTTCAGTTCAGTTCAGTTCAGTCGCTCAGTCGTGTCTGACTCTTTGCGACCCCATGAATCGCAGCACCCCAGGCCTCCCTGTCCATCACCAACTCCTGGAGTCTACCCAAACCCACGCCCATCTGGTCGGTGATGCCATCCAGCCATCTCATCCTCTGTCGTCCCCTTCTCCTCCTGCCTCCACCCCTCCCAGCATCAGGGTCTTTTTCAGTGAGTCAACTCTTCACATGAGGTGGCCAAAAGAGTTTTATTTAAAGCATAGCAGTTGGGTACCAAGACGGATTTTCCAAGAAAACTGACCCCAAAGTAAAACAACAGGAAAGACTGGTTCAATGGATTGACATTATAAATACCTACTTCTGTTTTCAACCTAGATGGCTTTATCTTGGTGGCCACTCCTTCAGCAGAGAGACTGAATGATTTGCCTTTGAATGATGCTGCATTCTAAAAAAAATAAAATAAAATGTTTTCATTTTATGTTTTCAGCTTCTGGAACATCATGAAATACAAGTATTAACACAAAGGTTAAGGAAGATGATAGAAGACTAAAATAAAATCTTTGGAATCCTGACCTGTTGGCCAAAACTCAATCTCATGAACCTCATTGTGAAAATACAATGATTGTGGACTTAGGGTCAGGTTTACACACTAGCTCTGCCTCTAATGAAGTCTATAATCAATGGCCTCTTGGCCAAAGCAAGTTGAGTGGCCATGCCCAGAGTCAGAATGAAAGAAGACTGCCCAAAGGAATCAGTCACCCCCGTATGTCTCACTGGGACCCCCCAATGAGACAGTCTACCGCAAAGGTAGAAAGCAAGAAGCCTCTGATTTGTAATGTTTATATTTCAGATGATACTTTAAGGACTTGTTATCTTGAGAGGTGGGATAAGTTTAAATTGTGAAAGTTTGAATTACTCTATGAATGTGAGAAGCTGGCTATCTTAGGGCTGTGGTTCTCAACTTTGGCTGCACGTTAGAATCACTTGGAGAACACTGAAAATTGTATCCCAGGCCAATTAACTGAAACTTCCTAGGAGTTGAGTCAGGCGTGAATATGTTTTAAGGTTCTTTGGCAGCATTCCAAAGTGCAGTCACAATAGAGAATCGCTGGCTTGGGTGTATATTTCTGTTGAGATGGACTAGAAGGAGAATATCTGTGTCTTCTCTTGGCATCACTGATGGAGATAAAATGATTGCCATGTGTGCAGTGAATAAAGGGTCCAGCATGGCATGCTGTATGATTTTTGTCAGGCTCCCAGCTTATGACTTCTGGTTGTTCCAAAAACCTGTTTTTCCTGAGGTATCATCTGGATCTCATTTCTGCTCTCCCCCAAACACTAAAGTGGGTCGGTATTTTTCCCTTAAGTGACATTACAGTGTCTTAAATGAGTGTATCTGGTTTGAGGTCCTCAGTTTTCCATCTCTGATGTTCCTCTTCCTTACTCATGTCTCCTGTGGACTTGTCGCCATCCTCCTATGACTTTCTCTCTCCAAACTCTGACTCTTAACTGTGTTTTCACTTCTCAGAGCAGATGTCTTGCTAACATCTAAGCTATATGACAGTCTCCTTCTAACATCTCAGCTGTATGGCCATCTCCATCTTGTCCTTTCTCCTTGCATTTTGCTTAGACTAATTCTTTATGACTGCAATTGTATTTTTGTTCTTTCCACAAGATTAAAACTTAGTTGTATAGGTTTGTCTATCTGTAGATAGCCATACCTTTATTTTTTATGATAATTTATTTCAAAATGTAATATATGTACCTGATAAAACTTTGCACATAAGTATAAAATAAAAACTTTTTTCATGCCCACCCACACTCTAATTCCATCAAAGAAACTCTTAGTGCTTTATCGTATGTCCTTCTAGAAAAGCTCTAGATATATACAAAAAATTATATACATATTTAAAAATACATAGCAATGGGATTAAGTATAATGTTATAAACTTTGTTTTTAAATGTAATAGATCTTGGGGATTTTGTCGTATTTTGACTTTTGATAATTTATTGTATGACTATAGCAGCATTTATTTAAACTATCCCTTTATGTAGCCTTTACTCTTTTCCCAGTTAACTATTATTTCCAATGTATATTTTCATGAAAATGTATATATTAGTAGCAGGGGAATTGCTTAATTAAACTGTACATGTGCTTAAATTTTGATAGCTATTGTCAAAGTGCCTTCCAAAGAGATACTAATAATTTTACGTTTCCACAGTAGTTTATAAGAATACCTGTTTTCCCACATCTTCATCTGCACTGGATTTTAACCAACTTTTTACATTTTGCTTTAGGTTAGGCCCTTATCTCGTATGAACTATTAGAATAATCTATTTTCTCTGCTTACCCTCTACAGAGACATTAGCAGAGTGTGGCATCCATGGAAGATTCCCTGCAAATGTCAGAGCAATAGACTTGACAGGATGAAAGGACAGAACACAAAATATCTGCTCTTATTAATCACAGTCACAAAAATCCAACGTAATATAAATATTCCATGGTGCTACTTTGGAACTATACCCTATCCTAAAATAAAAGTAACCAGATACCCTGTACCAGGCATATATATATTTAATATATTTAAAAAGCTGAACAGAATACGAGAAATCTACCAGTAGTTACAATGCTGGGATGATACTTTATACCCTGTGGGTTGTAGCATTTTTTGAGTTATGTACATGTAATTAACATTTCCCTTAAAACCGTGTTTGAAAATATCTTTTTTATTTGGATTCTGTGGGGATTTCCTCTTGTATACAGATAATATAGTACACGATGCATGAAAAAGATAGTCTGACACATGGAGTGGAATACTTAGAAAAGTCCGAAAAATTACTGCTTGTATAATGAAAACTGACATTGAACAATATTTTATTATATTGTGATTAAAAAATCATGACTTTATGAATTACATTTTATATCAGGCCACTGTAGTTTTTCTTTTAATATATTGAAACTATTTTATTAATGAGGAAATTTAATATTTTGAAGTTTTTATCAAAGGGCAAATATAATTTTCCTGGTTCTTTGTTAAACTTACCTGCCTCTTAAATACCTAGCCATTTTTTAACAGTGATAGAAAATGTGGAAAACTGTATTATGCTCTTTAGGATTGTAAGAGATATTTATTGTATTTGAGTATATTAATAGGACATTATTGACTTAGTGGGTAAAAGATTAGTATGCGTTTCCTTTTCAAAACATTCACTGTTCATTACAGATGAGAGTTAAGTTGTATTTTCACATGTATTCATGAAGCTGAAGGCATACAATCTCTACCTATTGATAAATACCTAATTCTCTTCAGGGGTTCTTCTTTCTACCTGTCAAAGGAGAGCTTCTAGATAGCTACCTAAATTATCGACTGTCTTCTATATTCTAGTATTTGTGCTAGGTATTGCCTAGAGAACGCATTGGTCATAGCAAACACCCTCTTCCAACAACACAAGAGAAAACTCTACACATGGACATCACCCGATGGGAAATGCCTAAATCAGACTGATTATGTTCTTTGCAGCAGAAGATGGAGAAGCTCTATATAGTCAGCTAACACAAGACTAAAAGCTAACTGTGGCTCAGATCATGAACTCCTTATTGCCAAATTCAGACTGATATTGAAGAAATTAGGGAAAAGTGCTAGGCCATTCAGTTATGACCTAAATCAAATCCACTGTGACTGTACAATGGAAGTGACATATAGATTCATGGGATTAGACTTGATAGACAGACTGCCTGAAGAACTATGGATGGAAGTTCTTGACATTGTATAGGAGGCAGTGATCAAAACAATCTCCAAGAAAAAGAAATGTAAAAAGGCAAGATGGTTGTCTGAGGAGGCCTTACAAATAGCTGTGAAAAGAGAAGTGAAAACAAAGGCAAATAGGAGAAGGAAAGATATACCCATCTGAATGAAATGTTTCAAAAAATAGCAAGGAGAGATAAGAAAGCCTTCCTCAGTGGTCAATGCAAAGAAATAGAGGAAAACAGTAGAATGGGAAAGACTAGAGATCACCTCAAGAAAATTTGAGATACCAAAGGAACATTTCATGCAAAGATGGGCACAATAAAGGACAGAAATGCTATGGACCTAACAGAAGTGGAAGATATTAAGAAGAGGTAGCCCCAGAAAACACAGAAGAACTATATAAAAAAGATCTTCATGACACAGATAACCATGATGGTCTGGTCACTCACCTAGAGCCAGACATCCTGGAATGTGAAGTCAAGTGGGCCTTAGGAAGCATCACTACAAACAAAGCTAGTGGAGATGATGGAATTCCCGTTGAGCTATTTCAAATCCTAAAAGATGATGCTGTGAAAGTGCTGTACTCAATATGCCAGCAAATCTGGAAAACTCAGCAGTGGCCACAGGACTGAAAAAGGTCAGTTTTCATTCCAACACCAAAGAAAGGCAATGCCAAAGAATGTTCAAACTGCTGCACAATTGCACTCTTCTCACACAATAGCAAAGTAATGCTCAAAATTCTCCAAGCCAGGCTTCAACAGTAAGTGAACCATGAACTTCCAGATGTACAAGCTGGATTTAGAAAAGACAGAGGAACCAGAAATGAAATTTCCAGCATCTGTTGGATCATTGAAAAAGCAAGTGAGTTCCAGAAAAACATCTATTTCTGCTTTATTGAATAGTCAATAAATATTTTTTGTTTTGAACAGAAAAGGAGAGTTTATTGAAAACAATATACAGTTGGTCCAGCCCCTACCACAGGCTGTAATCTGGGCAGGTCCTTCCCACACCTCAGGCAGGATCTCAGCCCCTGATGGTAGAGACCAGGGCTGGGGTCAGGGCTCAGACTCCCTTGGGAAACTTGACTGCCAGACCCCACATGGAGCTTCATCTGTGAATTTACAACTCTGAATGGCCTGTCGGTGGTGGGCAGAGGAAAAGCGTGGATAGGGGATCTCTATTCTGCAAAAGCCAAAGCCTTTGACTGTGTAGATCACAACAAATTGTGGAACAGTTTTAAAGATTTGGGAATACCAGACCACCTTACCTGCCTCCTAAGAAATCTGTATGCAGGTCAAGAAGCAACAGTTAGAACCAGGCATGGAACAATGGACTGGATCCAAATTGGGAAAGGAGTATGTCAAGGCTGTATACTGTCACTCTGCTTATTTAACTTATATGCAAAGAACATTATGCAAAATGCCAAGCTGGTTGCAGCACAAGCTGGAATCAGGATTGCTGGTAGAAATATCAATAATCTCAGATATACAGATGACAGCACCCCTACTGAAGAAAACAGAGAGGAACTAAAGAGCCTCTTGATGAGTGTGAAAGAGGAGAGTGAAAAAGCTGGTTTAAAACTCAACATTCAAGAAACGAAGATCATGGCATCTGGTCCCATCACTTCATGATAAATAGATGGGGAAGTAATGGAAACAGTGACAAACCATATTTTCTTGGGCTCCAAAATCACTGCAGATGGTGACTGTAGCCATGAAGTTAAAAGATGCTTGCTCCTTGGAAAGAATAACTATGACCAATCTAGACAGCATATTAAAATGCAAAAACATTACTTTGCCGACAAAGTTCCATCTAGTCAAAGCTTTGGTTTATCCAGTAGTCATGTATGAATGTGAGAGTTGGACCATAAGAAAGCTAGGTGCTGAAGAATTGATGCTTTTGAACTGTGGTGTTGGAGAAGACTCTTGAGAGTCCCTTGGATGGCAGCGAGATCAAACCAGTCAATCCTAAAGGAAATCAGTCCTGAATATTCACTGGAAGGACTGATGCTGAAACTGAAGCTCCAATACTTTTGCCACCTGATGTGAAGAGCTGATTCATTGGAAAAGACCCTGATGCTGCTAAGGATTGAAGGCAGGGGGAGAAGGGGACAACAGAAGATGAGATGGCTGGATGGCATTACCAACTTGATAGACATTTGTTTGAGCAATCTCTGGGAATCAGTGATGTACAGGGAAGCCTGGCATGTTGCAGTCCATGGATTGGCAAAGAGTTGGATATGCCTGAGCATCTGAACTGAACTAAATGGATTTTATATTATACATATTCTTGTTTTTAATCTTTACAAGGTCCTCTTCAAGTGTTACCACATTTTTTGGCTAACATGATTAAGCCTCTATTAGTTTAAGTAACTTGGCCATTGATTATAGACTTCATTAGTGTCAGAGCTAGGGTTCAGTCATTGTATGTCCAGAGTGATCGTGGGATGGAGTTTTGGTCAACAGGTCAGCATTCCAAAGAGTTTATTTTAGCCTCCCATCAACTTCCTTAACCTTGTGTATCACTTGAGCTTCATGATATTCCAGAAGGTGGAAAATGGGAATGGTTACACTTTTTGGCTCTTTTTAGAATGCAGCGTTATTCAAAGGGGCGTCATTCAGTCTCTTTGCTGAAGGAGTGGCCACCTGCGTTGAGAGCAAAAGTAGTTATTTATAATGTCAAGCTATTGAATCAGGCTTTCCTGTGGTTGACTTCTAAGGAATCAGATTCAAGAGAGAGAGAGTTCAGTGTGTGGTTAGTTTTGAGCTGGCTATTATTTTCCTTTTATTAAATTCTCTCTCAGATTTTCTTTGATAAAGGGAGCTTTTATTTCTGTGTGAGAACTACAAAAAATAGATTTCATAGTTTCTTTAAAATGTAATTTCTTACCACCACGATTTTGATCGTGGTTGAGATGTATTAAATGGTTTTTAAAAATTTTGTTTGTAATAAATGATTGTTCATCCAGCTTTTGTATGTAAGACAAGGTATTTTTCCTTATTTCAGTTTTAATGAAACACCATATCAAATACAAACTTATCTGGAAAGTAGTTATAAGACCTTTACATTTTGTGATGTTTTGAAATAGAGTGCATGATATAGTTATAATATCTATGTGAATCAGGCTCTCAGTTTCAAAAATCTGTTGTTTACTCTCTGAGGCTCCTGGGATGGATATTGTCATTATCTTTATTATCTGAGGAAAATGTCTTATCTTGCCATTGAGCCCACAATCTTCCTTTTTAATCAGATAACACTTATTTATTAAATAAAGATTTTTCTAAGGCTGAATCAAATAAATTTCTAGAAACTCACAAGAGGCAGGATTTACATTTATTTATACTTAACATTGAACTTTAAAACATCTGTAAATATAATTTGCATTGAATTAGAAGTGATCTGCATGTTGATTTTTTTTTTTTTTAAAGATGTCAATTCCAGTAGTATGGGCATTGGAGTTTTAGTTTATTTCTTTGATGTTTTGGATCAATGACTTTTTTGCATTTACTACTATTGTTACATATTTTCTTTAGTATGCTTATGAGGGAGCTTAGCTGTCAACCACTCCTCTTTCTTTTTTTTCTTTTTTTTTTTTTTAGTTTTATTTTTTATTTATTTATTTTTCCATTTATTTTTATTAGTTGGAGGCTAATTACTTTACATCATTACAGTAGTTTTTGTCATACATTGAAATGAATTAGCCATGGATTTACATGTATTCCCCATCCCAGTCCCCCCTCCCACCTCCCTCTCCACCCGATCCCTCTGGGTCTTCCCAGTGCACCAGGCCCGAGCACTTGTCTCATGCACCCAACCTGGGCTGGTGATCTGTTTCACCCTAGATAATATACATGTTTCAATGCTGTTCTCTTGAAACATCCCACCCTCGCCTTCTCCCAGAGTCCACAAGTCTGTTCTATACATCTGAGTCTCTTTTTCTGTCTTGCATATAGGGTTATCGTTACCATCTTTCTAAATTCCATATATCTTTCTTTGGTTCACAGGTTCCCTGCACTACCCCCTGCCTTTAATATTTGTTGCAACCCCATGTGTGAAAGTTACTCAGCCATATCCAACTCTTTGCAACCCTTAGAACTACACAGTCCATGGAATTCTCTAGGCCAGAATACTGGAATGGGTAGCCTTTCCCTTCTCCAGGGGATCTTCCCAACCCAGGGGTTGAACCCAGGTCCCCCACATTGCAGGCGGATTCTTCACCACCTAAGCCCATAAGGGAGGCCCAAGAACACGGGTGGGTTTCCTATCCCTTCTCCAGGGGATCTTCCTTAACCAGGAATTGAACTGGGGTTTCCTGCATTGTAGGCAGATTCTTTACCATCTGAGCTGTGAGGGAAGCCCAGCGACCCTATAGCATTGCTGTACTCTGTCTTTGTGGATATGTATCTCTTGGCTTCACTCAGCAGGAGCATCATGTACTGGAAAGTGCATTTCACTGTTGACAACACTTCTGCTGTTCCATCCAGCTAAATCTGATCTAGTTAAAACAAAGCCAAAATATTCCCCATGTAAAGTTTCCACATACAGGGGAAGTTTGCTTTGTGTTTGTCCTTTTAATTTAATTTTGTGGATTAAAGGCTTAACTCTGTGTATTTTGAGTAAGTGCATTTTTCAGGACTGACACGTAGGCAACTTTGCCTGGGTAAATTGGTTTCCTGGCTACATGAGCAAAAGACTCAGAATTCTTCAAAATTCAGGAGTTATATTTCTTTTTCAAATGGATACGTTTTCAGTGAACTTAAGGTGGCTCTTACTGAAAGTAAAATTGATTTTAAAAGGTTTTAGGACGTCATGAAATTACTTTTTTAAAGGAGATAAATGGTACATTCTTACTGTCAATAGTAGAAATTCCTGATTGATGCATAGTATGAGTTTTTTTCTTCAAGATATTTCATGTACACAAATTTTCAGACCATGAGCTCTGAAGAATATTTGTGGCACTCTCAAGGATAACCCTGCTTAAGTCTCATTGACTTGGTGAAAATATGTAATAGTGTACACCAGGCTATGCATTTTGGTTCAGTAGTTTTGTATTTATAATGGTTGAAGGTGATATATATCAGTTGTTTATTAGATCAGCTTTTCTTCCTTGGTTATAGAATAATTAGTTTCTGTTATCAACATAATACTTAGGAAATGAATATTTGGCCTGTACTTAGAATATTTACTTTTCTAGCAATCAGATTTCTTTTTCTGTGGAAAGGTTTCTTCACAGTTTTAATAGCTTTTATTAAGAACTTTTTTTAAACCTTGAATAACTGGAGGAACGTACCACATACCTGGATATTGATACTAGATTTTATAATAACTTAAATTTGGGCAAGTAGGCTGCTTGACTTGCAGGCTGAATTTGGCATACAGGGGTATGTGTGTGTGTGTAGTGAATTTTTCATTAAATTTAAAATCTGTTTGGAGAAAAATATAGAAAAATATGTTTGGATATAGCAAACATTCTGTAACTGCAAAAGTTAACTCCATTTCCTCTCATGTAACACAGTTTTCCTTCATTCATTTATATCACCTTCCTGACTTCTAGAATCAGTGGAGGTTCTGACAATTAAGATCAATTTAGATGATCTGATGTGTTTTATGTAATGCTAGTTACTATTCCAGTGAGATTTAGTGGGGGAAGAGGATGCATTTAAAGGTCATCTCCTGGATCATTTTCTGGATTAATTGAGGAAAAGGGAAATGGAGATTTACCACCAGCCAGCTTTTAATTTTTTCCTTTTTTTGATTAGCAAAGTGAGTTTTAACTGGGAAAATAGCCTACTGTGTAGGATGTAACTGTCTTGACTCTAGGGTAGAATAGGAATAAATTGGTTCCTCTGGGGGAATGGTGATTATGCAGGGGGTTCTCAGTATATGGGCACCAGAGCAGCATCAGCATCATGTGGTAACTGCTTTTGTGGGAAAATACTCAGCTGCCTACCAAACCTACTGAATCAGAAACTCTGGGGTGGAGACCAACAGTTTGAGTTTTAACAAGCCTTGCAGGGCATTCTGCTGCTGCTGCTGCTGCTAAGTCGCTTCAGTCGTGTCCGACTCTGTGCGGCCCCATAGACGGCAGCCCACCAGGCTCCCCCGTCCCTGGGATTCTCCAGGCAAGAACACTGGAGTGGGTTGCCATTTTCTTTTCCAATATGTGAAAGTGAAGTCGCTCAGTCATTTCCGACTTTCTGCGACCCCATGGACTGCAGCCCACCAGGCTCCCCCGTCCCTGGGGTTTTCCAGGCAGGAGCACTGGAGTGGGGTGCCATTGCCTTCTCTGGCAGGGATTCTGCTGCTCTCTAACACTGGAAAGCCACTGGCGTGTTGAGTCTTCTCAGTGCAGTAAGATGAGTAGAATGGGATGGTCCCTGGGCTGAAGAGTCTGGTTTGAGTTAGCCTGTTGTCACCTGTACTGCTGAGAACCTCTGTATCTCTGTTCTTTGATTGTAAAATGAGGGAATTGGATTCTGTACCTTTCTTCCAAATGGTCCAAGGCATTAGTAACTTCAAAACTTTCAACTGTATTATTTCTTCTCTCCTGTTGCTGTGCAATTAAAAATAAAAAGCCTGAAAGAAGTACCATTCAATCTTCCTTTGTTTAAGGAGCTGTGGGAGATGGAAATAGAGCACTTGTCAGGTGCCCTTAGGCTACAGAGTAATAACGGAAGAAATGTCCCTGAATCTTCCTAACACCTGTAGACCTTGCCTTAGAAGACACTTGACAAGGGCAGTTGGAACATTTAGTGGTACTTGATGTTCTTGAGTATGAAACCAAGTATAATTTAAGCAATTTAGAGCTCATTGAACTTGTCTAGCTAGTGCAATTGGTATAGCCAACAAATGGTTATGAAGGAAGCAGTTAATATAAATGGCTTCCTGAACTACTCAGCATGTTTTATAAAATTGCAGTCTCAGTGATGGTTTGGTATGGATTTCTTTCATCACAAACTTGGTATTTGTGTTTAAACTGTGCTATAACTTCAAATATAATTTCATGTATTTTATATTATGGCCAGAAAGGTCTATCAAATAATAGTTTATGAGAACAACAAAAACAGAAGCAAAAGTTCCGCTTTATCTGATCAGTACCTGAAAATTTTTGGAAACTTTCTTCTGCATCTCATTGTTTTGTTTTTAAGTAGTATCTGTGATTAAAAACGTTTAATATTCTGATCACAGAAGCATAACTACTCACTGTAGAAAATTCACATATTATAGAGGTATGCAATAAAAATTAGAAATTCCTTGGAACTCACTTCCCATACTTTTACCTACTACCCAGAGTAACCATTGTTTTTGTGTATTCCTGCATATATTTTTCCAAAGTGCACTCTTAAAAATATTAGTGTTATACTTTATATGTTATTTGCACAAAGTTTCGATTCTTTTGACAAATCTGGGACAGAACTCTAGTATATTGGTGAAATCTTCACTTTATTCATCCTCCTAAAAGGGAAATACAAATATGAATGCCACTAAAACTAAGAGCCAAGAGGAACTAATTTTTTTTTTAAATGAGGAAATAACCAGCAGACTAATTTGTCTCTAGAACTTATGAAGTAGAAAGGTGCCCTTTTGTAAAATAATAAATGGTTGTTTAGTGACTAAGTTATGTCTTCTGCGACCCCATGGACCAGAGTCCGCCAGTCTCCTCTGTCCGTTGGATTTTCCAGGCAAGAATACTAGAGTGGGTTGCCATATCCTACTCCAGGGGATCTTCCCGGCCCTGGGATCAAACCCATGGCCCCTGCCTTGACAGCGGATTCTTTAGTGCTGGGCCACCAGGGAAGCCCAAAATAGTAGATTATGAGATTGTAATAAGGGCTTAGTTGAAGTAAATGATTTTGTTTAGTTGGTTTAGAAATTAATGGTAATATTTCAGTAGGAAAGTCTGGACTAGAGTATTCTATTGTGGCTTATGTTTTCAAATAATGTGTCAATTTCTTGAATGTGCTAGGTTAGGTTACATCAGAAATGATCATCATTCATTAAGTCAGTTAGTAAATACTTTTGCAAATCTGCTATGCTTCAGGCGTGAATTTTTTTGAGAAACTTATGCAATGTTTTTATTCTTCTGTCCCTTTGAAAGAACAGATCTCCTATTCCCAACTGCTCATACCCTGTGATACCACCTGGAACCAGCTGCCACCGCCCCTCCCGACTTCATACCCCTCCCATCTTCCACCTGCATTAACTCCTGACAGGCCCTTATTTCTCGGTCAGGGGTCTCTGTTGCTGTTTTGTCCTTGACCAAGCCATGTTTAGAGAAATCTAATCTCTTGTGTGATTTTGGCAAACAGCAGCCGGAGCTCTGCTTTTTCAAACAAATAACTTGCAGATTGTCATGTTTCTGTTAGGAGAAGGAGAAACGGCCAATCAGAAGAGAATTGAAATGATATAAATTAGGCGCATTGTTCAGCAAATCGCTGGTGTTAGGTAAGAATTGTGGATAAGAATAGCCTGAGCCCCCTTCAGGATCAGAGCAGGCATGTGTGCATGCATGAGGAAACCAGGCCTTTGTCAGGATCCTTTCTGGAATGGCTATTAAAGTAATTACAGTAATTTATAGATTTTTTTTTCCCCCTTCTATTTCAAAATGGGTTCCATTTTTTGTCTTTTGTCTTGAGTTCCTCAGTTGAAGTGTGTACGTGTGTAAGTGTGTGTTGAGTAGCACGCCTGTAGTCTCTATGAAGTAGTCTGATGAGGTGTGGAGCTCAGAGATACCCAGAGATGGCTTTGCAGTGTTGCTGTCGGGAAGCTCCCAGGCCTTCAAGAGGAACAAGAGAATTGAACTGTACAATACCATGCCACAGTGGTTAATTGTAGTTTGTCATGGATCCATTTAAAATCGCTGTTTGATTTAAAGAGATACTTTCTCTGAATGTCTTTAAAAATACATCTCTTCACAGCTATGGATTTTACATTTTTATATCGCTGTTGCTTGTGTATACAGATAGGAATACTTTCTGTATACGACTTTTAGAGAGTGGCTTTAAAAATCTCTTGACTGTATTAAAGTATGTGCTCACTGTGCAAAACTTAATTTTTGTATAAGAGATAAAAACATTATGCTGTAGTCTTTCTGTATTTAATTTTTTAAAACTTTTATAGACTTGATTTTTTTTATAGCTTCAGTAATTACAGATACTAAGAATTTCTTATGACAGTTAATGGTTATTTTACCTTGTCTTTGCCTGAATAAAACAAATTGGTTAAGAGTGATTTTCTTTTTAATAAGTTCATACTGATTATGGAGATTAGGCTATTTCTAAATAAGCCATGGCATCATTATTGTTTACCACAGTAGTTAGTTTTGTTTATATATAACGTATGTTGTGAATTTCCTTAAATGAGGGTGTTTATCCATGTAATGACACTTCACAAGGCACTAAGGCATAGCATATGTTATATCCCTTCTTAGAGTCAGAACTGGAAGAGTCAAGTTTTTCCTATTCTGTAGATCAAGCTTTGTAACCACAGTAACCAATTTACTGTTATTTGCTTACTCCTAGCAGAAACAGAAAGTCAGTGGTAGAAAAAGTCTACTTCATAGATAAGCACAACTGCAGTTGATCCCAATGGGTTAAGATCCTGAGGTATAACTAACTATTTGCATTTAAGGCCTATGGTTTTAATATAAATAAATAGTCTTTTATTTTTCAGGTGTTTCAATTCCTAAGCAGCCACTCAAGTTTAATATAAAGGAAATTTGTATAGTTGATAGTTTGCACTTTTATAAGGGAACAATGATATTTTTTATAAAGCATGATCTAATCACCCCCTTATTAGAATGTTCAACCTTCTAGTACCATCATTGAATATTAGATTTCAGCATATGTATTCTGAGGGCACACAAACACTGTCTATATCATATGATGTGTCCTCAGAGAAACCTTCCTCCACTAACATGTCTCAAATTGCAGCTTTCTCTCTGTTTATTTTCTTACGTTTTATTTATTGCCCTTACTACTGCTTGGTATTATATATTTTGTTCCATTGTAAATGTTACATATTTTGTTTCATTATAATTCAAACTTTATGAGGATGGGGAGTTGTTATTTTGTCCTTTTCTGGACTTATGGGAGGCACACAATTGTTGATGTAGTTGTTTAAAAAATGAATATTCAAAAGAACTAAGCCTAACTAGGTATAGAGATCACATTTTCAAATGAACGAGGGAAGCAGGCTTAGGATACCAGTAGGGGTGCAGCTTGGGATCAGGAAATGGTGCTTATTTTAAACTCCTGGAGATCCTTGAGCAGCTCGAACAACTGCCCCTACTGTTTCCGTTCCTGTTTGTGCCTAAACTCTGTTCAATCCCACTTTTCGATGGCTTGTCTCTTGGATCACCTTTTAGACAGTGCTTTTTGATGCATAACCTGAAAAAAACCTTAGTACCTTTGCATAAGTCCTACTATGAAAATTTACTGTTTTATCATGTTGTATATTTCTAAAACCCCACCCACAGGTGGAATTTGCCCAATATTTCTTTCATTTTCTGTGTCTACTGAGTATTACTCTTCAGTTATTTACACTTAGGAGTAAGAAAAGATAGTGTGCCTAGTCCTTATGTAAGAAATCATGGAATTTGTGTACACTTGTAGACATTAGTAATTCTTTCCATTTACAATGAAAATTTAGTATGAAATATTTAACTGAATCATCTCTAGAAACCTAAAAATGCCAGTGTATATATCCTCAGAATGAGTAATTTCCTTTCTTTTTGTCAGTGGAAATGCCTACTGCCTGAATTTCTGGATTACAACAAACTTGAGGGTCTCAGATCTGCTTTGATTGTTTATTGAAGATGATTTCATGGAGTAACTTAAAAATCCAATGGTTAAAATAATTCAGTTGGTAAACACTAATAAGAAAAGCCTCATGTATCAGCTATCAGGAAATGAGTGATAGTGCGTAAAAGCATTTTGGGGCTGTCAGAAGTTTAAGCTCTAGGATAGTTTCACAAAATGTTCTCTTTTTCAATGAAGTCTATTATATCAAATATTTATCATAGATATAGCTGATAATGATAGTAATAATAATTGAATGCTTATATGACAGAAACTAAGACTTCACATAATATCCTCTCTCTTAATCTCCAAAAGGTTTTATAAAGTCAATCTTTTTATCCTTATCTTGAACTGAGGAAATGAAGAGTTAAGGCTAACTTGCTCTGGGTTATGCAGATTGAGTTGGTGGAGACAGAATTTAAATCCAGGGACTTCTGATTCTCAAACCCAGAATATCAGCCCAAGGAAACTCCCGTGAATTGTCTGAGGTTCACAGTGATCATCACAGTAGAATGTTGCCCTCAGAGTTTGTAAGCCTCTTTGTTCATCCCCCCTATTTAAAGCCCCAGATAGTACTTTGGCTGACTCAGCTGTCTCTTCTGGTTATTTCTTAGGGCTTCCATTTCTGGCAGATGTGCTCAATGCATGGATTCTGTTAGCATTTGAGAAGGGAAATCAAATAACATGATTAAATCAGGAAGACTAATTAGTGCTATTTTAAATCTTTCTGATTTGCAGGTACCTCCAGTTCTCTTGGGGAAGATTTTCTGATTGCTTATTTCCCATGCTGGAGTAAGAATGAGCACTATCACATTTAGCTTTTGCAGTAGAAGGTGTTCCCCACTCTCCCTGCACCCCCCCACCCCCCCGCTTGTTTTGTCAACAGAAACTCTGGAGTTTCTATGACTTTATTAGCTAAAGACATCTGCCAGTATCCAAATATGTGATCTGATGATGTTCAAAACAAACTTTTGTTATTATTTAACCTTTTCTGTTAGGACTGCTATTGAATGACACAGCCTCTTGGGAAATTTTGCTGAAATGCTGAAATACCCTTCAGATAGCAATTACAGTTGTTGGTATGTTTTCTAGCTTTGGGACAAACACGAGTGAGTAGAAGGGGAGTTGAAAGCCTTGAGGGTTTGCAAGAGTGGTTTGATAGGATGACAAGCATTAATTGAATGAGCTCTTGAATATAAAAGTGATTTATTGGAAATACATTCTGGACAAGTTGTTAGCCACAGAGATGAGGTAATAGAATAGCTTCTTCTTCAGGTTACCTGTATGAGCACAGAATAGATTATTCCTGATAGAATATCTTTATTAATTTGTGGTAGTCTGGTTGAACAGTTGTAAAGTTTTATTATGTTAGGTCCTAAGTAGGCAAGTGGTCATTTCTCAAATATTTACGATTCCTTTTACTAAGTGTATTTGTTTTTTCCCTTAGAACAAAATTGTGAAACTTTCCCTTTTGTGTAATAAAACTTGGCTACCATTTTAGAGTTAGAAAAATGGGAAGTGTGCTAACCATTGCCTTGGGCCTGAGCAGGCAAACCACAGAGGGACTGTGGTAGGAATCTAAGTTGAACCAAATGTACCAGACAGCATATTTGAGAGGTCCGGGGTGTGTAGTTCTGAGGTGTTGGGCTTACTTTGTTGAGTGTATCTGAAGTTTCTAGTGTACTTGAGTAAATAGCAGCTCTTCAGGACTGAAACAGTGACATTAGTTGGGGCAATCCCTCTTCTCCTTTGCCTATGGAGAGAAATTTCAAGCCCAGCAGAGGAGATTTATGTTGATACTTATTACTTATACCTAGACTAAGGTCTAGAGATCTCAGGGAGAAAAATGGCAAGTGAAAGTAGATAAAGCGGGAATTGGTGTGTAACATGGAAAAGGGAAGCAACTAGATGATAATGTCCCAGTAGGAACGAGAAAGAAGCCAAAGGTTTACATCCAAGCTTTGCATGATGGACCTGTGGCAGCAGCTTCACCAAGTGGCTGCTGCTGCTGCTGCTAAGTTGCAAGTAGAGGTGAGTAATAAACCCAATGAGATGTTGATTCTTGTTGCAGAGAAAGCTGACTTTCAAATTTGTGAAGACTAAGAAAATCCAAGTCCAAAAAGATATCTATAAACAAGTTGCACAGAACATTATCAGTTTACCCAGTAATGATCAAATAAATTTGATTAGAAAGCATTTTAAATAAAAGTAGAGAACTCATTTTTTCTTTTTTGGAGCTAGAGCTCACCAGAACCTTCAAAGGCATTGTACTATTTTGTTAGCACACAGGGCTTCTAATTTCAGGCCAGTACTCACTCACTCTCTGTCACTCTCTCTCTCTCTCTCTCTCTCTCTCTCTCTCTCTGTGTAGGTGGAGAGAGGGAGACAGAGGTGAGAGGAATGGAAACATGAAGGTTTATATATGAATTTAAAGAATGGTGGCTAAAACCATGTCTTATTCTGTACCCTTGAAATGGTCATCGTATTATGTACTGCTTGTGACTTTATTAAAATACAATTTTGCTAAACATTTCTTGCTGACTTGCATGTTATCATGTGGTAAGTCTACTGATGAGAACTACTGAACATTTTGAAGCAGTGAAATAACATAGTCACCTCTGCATGTGGCTGAAAGGTAGAGATGGTATTGGAATTGAGAGAGATTTTGGAGATGTAGAATATTTAGTGCAATTGCTAATAAGAGCCTGGACCAAGGCACTGATGGTGAAAGTAGAAAGGGATGGTAAACCCAAGACGTGGCTTTGGGTAGAATCTATATACAGTGTTAGATGGTTGAACTTAGACAGCAGGAGTGAATGGTTGAGTGACTGTACAAAACTAGAACTAACAATGGCATCTTCTCATCACTTGCCAGCAACTCACTGCCAAGTCCTGTTGATTCTGGTTCTGAAGTATAGCGTGAGTTCTTCATACTGACTGCACTTCCATCCCTCTAGTCCAAGTCGCTGTCTCTGCCTGGATTGCAGCAGTGTCCTCTTACTGGTGCCATAGTCTCTGTTTTTTCCCCCTTGCCATCTATTTTCCTTATGACAGTGACAGTGATCCTTTTAATATGCACTTCTGATCATTTACTTTCCTGCTTCATTCACCTACTCCATGATTTCTTACTGCTTTTAAGATAAAGACCCAAACCTTTGATGTGACCTACAAAGTGTTAGATTGTGGGCCCTGCCCGCTGTGTCGGGCTCATATCACTCCGTTTCACTCTGTCTTCACGTGGCTCCAGCCATTCTTTCCATCCTTCAAAGCATCAACTTCCCTTTGACTTGCTTCTTTGGCACATGCACTTCCATGCTTGAGATGCTTCAGCCTCTCCTTTTCCCTAGGTCACCTTCATCTCCCCTTCTTTCAGCCTCTGATTTATTTTTTCTTCATTGCATCCTTCCTTGATACCCTTGACTAGATTTGTCCACTTCCTTCAATAGTCCACCTTCCTCACATAATTTTTCAGTGAATGAGTTTTCATTACACAAGGGATTCTTTGCAGTTTTTAAAAAGTTACTATTCCCAGTACAGTGCCTGGTAGACTAGATAGCAGCTGTTTAATGAATATATTCTAGGTCAATGAATAGTGGTTTTAATTGATGAGATGTGAATTGATCATATGGGTTATTAGAACTACTTGGTAAACTGTCTAGTAACTAGTCATTTATTATCTCTCTCAGCTAAACAAAAGATATACTGTAGGTCATGTTTTGGTTGAAAGTTTTTTTGAAGACCAGAATACTATAGTCAAACATGGGAACATTTCTGATAATCTGATAGGAAAGCACATGAACTAGGAAACTTAGAGAATGAAGACTTAATATGTCTGGCAATCTTTGTTCTTTCTTATTTCCTACTAACCACTGTGTTGATTAGCCGGGATTAATTTTGTTTGTTTAGTCACTGAATTGTATCCGACTCTTCTGCAACCCCATGGATTGTAGCCCACCAGGCTCCTCTGTCAATGGGATTTCCCAGGCAAGAATACTGGAGTGGTTGCTGTTTCCTTCTCCAGGAGATCTTCTGACCCAGGGATCAAACCAGTGGATCCTGCATTGGCATGTGGATTCTTTACCTCTGAGCCACCAGGGAAGCCCCTAATAAGTCCTAGGGTTATATGACAATGAAAATACCCTATTAATCTCAGAGTCCCATGGCTGATAAATGACAGAGTAAATGGTATTGAGGCCACATTGATTTAATTTGCAGTCCTGGACTCAGTCACTTACTGTGAAAATCAGGTATGAAGTATGCAAAAACTATTTTCTAAATTGTTAAACTCTAAACAATGTGAAGTTTAGCACATTGGTGATGTATCCAACCTTTTCTCAGGAATAACTATAAATTGTATATTTCATTAAATGGTAGAGAGGAGGATGGTGAATTCTGTGTGTAAGGTAGCATTGAATGAATCAAGTTGAGCTATTTTGCAAAGGCTTCAATGTGATTGTATGGCTGGATTTGGCAAGCAGGGAAGTCCTAATTTCTTCTGCTGTGAGACTCCCAAGGAGACATTTATGTTAGTAATACTGAATTTGCAAACCTGCATTTTAAAATTTAGCTCTATTTGTATTCTTTGTCTCTCTGGGTGTTCACTGCATTATGAAATTCTGTGCTTTTACCTCCTGCTAAGGATTTGAGTTCTTAGCCTAATTAATCATTAAGTGTTGTCAGTCTATCATGATGTGGTTAATTATCAGAGAGTGTATGTGTTTCAGTCATGACCCTTTCCTGGGTAACTATAGAAACCTTAGCAGTACTAGTTATTATCTAGAATTATAGAATTTGGTTTTTAAAGAATTTTAGCCTTTGATAGTTATAGGCAAATAATTGGTTATCATCTAGGAAGAAAGAAAAGCTTGTGTGTAACTAAGATCTTAAAATAATTTATACATAGTGGACATGCATTCTAAATAGTTTATAAATAATAGGAATGTGTTTATAGAATATTTCTGGCTATAATGCAAAAGGCCTTTGTTAAACAATTTTGTATGCTTTTTATACAGATTTTTCACAAACTGTATTTTTCTCCAATAATGTTTAGAAGCATCTTAATATAAATGTAAGGTTTTTCCTGATTTTCACTAATATAGTGATTTTATAGTGCATAGCAGCTGCACATCTGGGTGGAAAATAGCTGAATTTGGGGGCTTAGAAAGCCCTGTGCACATATACAGACAGTATTGATACTGTCAAATGTCATTTGAAGGGAACAGAAGTAAAAACAATTGTTTTTCCTGTTCTGAGAAATTCCATCTCATCTAGAAAGAAAAACTAAAATATATATCTTTGCACTTTTAAAATTGAAGCTCAACAAGGATTATAGTCTGAATGGAGTTGAATATTAACATGGAAAGTAGAAATCTGGCAAATATGTATTGTCCTCAGTCTAAACACATCATTCAGAGAACAGGTAGCATCTCACCTGGAGAAGGCAGAGTGTTTACAGGATGTTACTGGGGAAGTGGTGGAGGAAGATGGTGGAGTAGGACATGTACTCATCTTCTCCTGTGAGAACTCCAAAATTACAGCTCGCTGCTGAACAACCGTCGACAGGAGAATGTTGGATCCCACCAAAAAAAGATAGCCCACGTCCAAGGTCAAAAGAGAAGTCCCAGCAAGATGGTAGGAGGGGCGAAATTGCATTTAGAATCAAACCCCATTCCCGCTTGAGACACTCAGAGGGCTCAAACATACCTTGTGCACATCAGGGCCCAGAGGCCCCACAGAGACTGAACGAGACATGTGTGTGAGTGTCTCCTGTGGAGGTGCGGGTCAGCAGTGGACTGCTGCGGGGGCAGGGGCTCTGGGTGCAGCAGACCTGGGTGTGGCATAGGTCCTCTTGGAGGAGGTCACCATTAACCCCACCATAGAGCTGCCAGAACTTACACAGGGCTGGGGAAACAGACTCTTGGACTGCACAAACAAAACTTTGTGCATACCAGGAACCAGGACAAAGGAGCAGTAACCCCAAAATAGACTGACCCAGACTTTCCCATGAGTGGCCAGGAGTCTCCGGCAGAGGCGTGGGTCGGCAGTGGGCTGTTGCAGGGTTAGGGGCACTCAGAGCAGCAGTGTATGCTGGGACCTTCTGAAGGAGGTCGCCATCATCTCCATCACCTCCACCATAGTTTGGCCTCAGGTCAAACAAAAGGGAGGGGACACAGCCCTGCCTATCAACAGAAAATTGGATTAAAGACTTACTGAGCATGGCCCTGCCCATCAGAACAAGACCTAGTTTCACCTTCAGTCAGTCTCTCCCATCAGGAAGCTTCCATAAACTTCTTATCCTTATACATCAGAGGGCCAACAGAATGAAAACCACAATCACAGAAAACTAATCAAACTGATCACATGGACCACAGCCTTGTCTAACTCAATGAAACTATGAGCCGTGTCATGTAGGGCCACCCAAGATGGACAGGTCGTGGTGGAGAGTTCTGACAAAACGTGGCCCACTGGAGAAGGGAATGGCAAACCACTTCAGTATTCTTGCCTTGAGAACCCCATGAACAGTATGAAAGGCAAAAAGACAGGATACTGAACGATGAACTCCCCAGGTTGGTAGATGCCCAATATAATACTAGAGATCAGTGGAGAAATAACTCTAGAAAGAATGAAGAGATGGAGCGAAAGCAAAAACACCTAGTTGTGGATGTGACTGATGATCGAAGTAAAGTCTGATGCTGTAAAGAACAATATTGCATAGGAACCTGGAATGTTACGTCCATGAACCGAGGCAAATTGGAAGTGGTCAAACAGGAGATGGCAAGAGTTAAGGTCGACATTTTAGGAATCAGTGAACTAAAATGGACTGTAATGGGTGAATTTAATTCAGATGACCATTATATCTACAACTGTGGGCAAGAATCCCTTAGAAGAAATGGAGTAACCATCATAGTCAACATAACAGTCTAGAATGCAGTACTTGGATGCAATCTCCAAAACAACAGAATGATCTCTGTTCGTTTCCAAGGCAAACCATTCAATATCACAGTAATCCAAGTCTATGCCCTGATCAGTAATACTGAAGAAGCTGAACAGTTCTATGAAGACCTACAAGACCTTCCAGAACTAACATCCCAAAACGACATCCTTTTCATTATAAGGGACTGGAATGCAAAGTAGAAAGTCAAAAGATATCTGGAGTAACAAACAAATTTGGCCTTGGAGTATAAAACGAACCAGGTCAAAGGCTAACAGTTTTGCACTGGTCATAGCAAACACCCTCTTCCAACAACACAAGAGAAGACTTTACACATGGACATCACCAGATGGGCAATACCAAAATCAGACTGATTATATTCTCTGCAGCAAAAGATGTAGAAGCTCTATACAGTCAGCAAAAACAAGACCGGGAGCTGACTGTGGCACAGGTCATGAAGTCCTTATTGCCAAATTCAGACTGAAATTGAAGAAAGTAGGGAAAACCACTAGACCGTTCATCTATGACCTAAATAATATCCCTTATGATTATTTAGTGGGAGGGATAAATAGATTCAAGAGATTAGATCTGTTAGAGTGCCTGAAGAACTATGGATGAAGGTTCGGGACATTGTATACAGGAGGCAGTGATCAAGACCATCAAAGAAGAAAAAGAAATGTAAAAAGGCAAAATGGTTGTCTGAGGAGGCCTCACAGATAGCTGTGAAAAGAAGTGAAAGGCAAAGGAGAAAAGGAAAGATATACCCATCTGAATGCAGAATTCCAAAGAAGAGCAAGGAGAGATAAGAAAGTCTTCCTCATGATCGATGCAAAGATGTAGAGGAAAACAATAGAATGGGAAAGACTAGAAATCTCTCCAAGAAAATGAGAGATACCAAGGGAACACTTCATGCAAAGATGGGCACAATAAAGGATAGAAAAGCTATGGACCTACCAGAAGCAGAAGACATTAAGAGGTGGCAAGAATACACAGCAGAACTATTCAAAAAAGATCTACATGATCCAGATAGCCATGATGGTGTAGTCACTCACCTAGAGCCAGACATCCTGGAATGCAAAGTCAAGTGGGCCTTAGGAAGCATCACTCCGAACAAAGCTAGTGGAGGTGAGGGAATTCCAGCAGAACTATTTCAAATCCTAAAAGGTGATGCTGTGAAAGTGCTGCACTCAATACGCCCCCAAATTTGGAAAACTCAGCAGTGGCCAAGGACTGGAATAGATCAGTTTTCATTCCAAATCCCAAACAAAGGCAATGCCAAAGAATGTTCAAACTACCGCACAATTGCACTCATCTCACACGCTAGTAAAGTAATGCTCAAAATTCTCCAAGCCAGACTTCAAAAGTACGTGAACCGTGAACTTCCAGATGTTCAAGCTGATTTTAGAAAAGGCAGAGAAACCAGAGATCTAATTGCCAACACCCTTTGGATCATCAGAAAATGCACAGGAGTTCCAGAAAAACATCTACTTCAGCTTTATTGACAATGCCAAAGCTTCTGACTGTGTGGATCACAACAACTGTGGAAATTTTTTCAAGAGATGGGAGTACCAGACCACCTAATCTGCCTCCTGAGAAATCTGTATGCAGGTCAAGAAGCAACAGAAAGTATTAATGATTGTTTTGAGAAAAGAAGGTATTAATGATTGTTTTGAGAAAGAGGTGCTTTTTAAAGGTTTGTAATCTTGTGGATGTTATCACCGATTCGATGGACATGAGTTTGAGTAAACTCCGGGAGTTGGTGATGGACAGGGAGGCCTGGCGTGCTGCAATTCATGGGTTGCAGAGAGTCGGACACGACTGAGCGACTGAACTGAACTGAACTGAATCTTGTGGTAGTCTTCCCAGGGGACTCAGTGGTAAAGAACCTGCCTTCCCATGCAGGAGACGTGAGTTTGATAACTGGGTTGGAAAGATCCCCTGAAGAAGGAAATGGCAACCCACTCCAGTATTTCTTGCCTGGGAAATCCCATGGACAGAGGAGTCTGGCAGGCTACAGTCCACAGAGATGCAGAAGAGTTGGACACAACTTATTGACTAAACAACAATGAGCATCTTGTGGTAAGGTCAGTAGGTGTATGTAATAGCAAATCTAGCTGAAGCAACTATTTGCTTTTTTTTTGTTAATGTGTTTTTTCAAATGATTTTCCTTCAGCAAAAGTGCCTAATAGGCAGTTTTTGTTGTTGTGACGTCATGGTTTGTGCTGTTTTAATTCTCTTACTACATGCTAATAGCTTTTTCTTCTTTGATTATCAGACTCTGCTCTTAATATATTTCCCTTTTGTTACTCTACAAGTTTGCAGGCTAATAATCAGAAGTAACAAATTTTCTTATCTGAGAGTGTTACAACTCCTATGAAGAGTGTAGTGTCACTGGTTTCTCTATGCTGGAATGTTGATCAGCCTAATTATCTAAGAATCTTCTGGTTCTCCAGTATCTTACAGCTGTGACTTTCTATTTATCTTTGAGATAGCTGTTTTCTGCACTGCACATACACATGAGAATGTATTTCTCCAAAAGATAATTTTTTTTTTTATATTTAAGTGTCACTCCTTTTTGAAATGATTCTGGTTACTAAATATATATTAAGGCATTTCTGGTTATTAATCTTGTCCAGTAAAACCACACCAGTCATTCACTTGTGAAATATTTTAAATCAGCCATATAAACAGGAAATTTAGTGCAACTTAAACTTTTGCAAATAATTTCTGCAGCAATTGCCTTTCTTTACTATATCTTTCTAATTTGGCAGTGCATTATCTTTTTTACAATTTCTGTGCCCTCATTAGTTAGGTATGGATATTTCTGACACAGTTTTTATTTGTTTATTTTTGGACTCTTGGCTTTGTTGTTTTTTAGTCGCTCAGTCATGTTTGACTCTCTGCAACCACATGGACTAAAGCATCCCTGGCTTCCCTATCCTTCACCACCTCCTGGAAATTGCTCAAACTCATGTCCATTGAATCTTTGATGTCATCCACCTGTCTCATGCTGTCGTCGCCTTCTCCTCTGGCCTTTAATCTTTCCCAGCATCAGGATCTTTTCCAGTGAATTGGTTCTTCACATCAGGTGGCCAAAGCATTGGAGCTTCAGCTTCAGCATCAATCCTTCCAATGAATATTCAGGATTGATTTCCTTTTGGATTGACTGGCTTGATCTCCTTGCTATCCAAGGGACTTTCAAGATTCTTCTCCAAGACCACAGTTTGAAAGTATCCATTTTTTGGTGTTCAGCTTTCTTTATGGTTCAGCTCTCACATTTTACATGACTACTGGGAAAAACCATAGCTTTGAATATATGGACCTTTGTCAGCAAAGTAATGTCTCTGCTTTTTAATACGCTGTCTAGGTTTGTCATAGCTTTTCTTCCAAGGAGCTAGCATCGTTTAATTTCATGGCTGAGTCACTGTCCAGTGTGATTTTGGAGCCCACAAAAATAAAGTCTGTCACTATTGTTGCCCCATTGATTTGTCATGAAGTGATGGGACTGTATGCCATGATCTTTGTTTCTTGAATGTCAAGTTTTAAGCCAGTTTTTTCACTCTCCTCTTTCACCATCATCAAGAGGCTCTTTAGTCCCTCTTCACTTTCTGCCATAAGGGTGGTGTCATCTGCATATCTGAGGTTATTGATATTTCTCCTGGCAATCTTGGTTCCAGCTTTGATTCATCCAGTCTGGCATTTTGCATTATGTACTCTGCATATGTTAATGAAGTGTGAATACACAGCCTTGATGTACCCTTTCCCAATTTTGAACCAGTCTATTTTTCCATGTCTCTTTCTGACTGTTGCTTCTTGACCTGCATAAAAGTTTTCTCAGGAGGTAGGTGAGGTGGCCTGGTATTCCCATCTCTCTAAGAATTTTTCAGTTTGTTTTGATCCACACAATCAATTACTTTAGCATATTCAATGAAGAAGAGGTATATGTTTTTCTGGAATTCTCTCACTTTTTCTATGACCTCACAATGTTGGAAATTTGATCTCTGGCTCCTCTGTCTTTTCTAAATCCAGCTTGTACTACGGGAAGTTGTCAGTTCACGTACTGTTGAAGCCTGGCTTGAAGGATTTTGAGCATGACATTGCTAGCATGTGAAATGAGTACAGTTGTATCATACTTTGAATATTATTTGGCATTTCCCTTCTTGGAGATTGGAATGAAAACTGGCCTTTTCCAGTCCTGTGGCCACTTCAGAGTTTTCCAAATTTGCTGGCATATTGAGTGCAGCACTTTCACAGCATCATCTTTTCGGACTTGAAATACTCAGCTGGAATTCTATCACCTCCACTAGCTTTGTTGTGATGCTTCCTATGGCCCATTGACTTTATCCTCCATGATGTCTTGCTCTAGGTGAGTGATCACACTATCATGGTTATCTGGATCATTAGGATAATTTTTGTAAAGTTCTTCTGTATATTTTTGCCACCTCTTCTTAATGTCTTCTGCTTCTGTTTGGTTGATACCATTTCTGTCTCTTATTGTGCCCATCTTGCCATGCAATGTTTCCTTTATCTCTAATTTTCTTGAAGAGATCTCTAGTCTTTCCTGTTGTATTTTTTTCCTCTGTATTTTTGCATTATTCACTTAGGAAGGCTTTCTTATCTCTCCTTGCTATTCCTTGGAACTCTGCATTCAGATGGATGTATCTTTTCTTTTCTCCTTTGCTTTTTGCTTCTTTTCTCAGCTATTTTGTAAGCCCTCCTCAAACAACCATTTTGCCTTTTTGCATTTCTTTTTCTTTGGAATAGTTTTGATCAACACCTCCTGTACAGTGTTATGAACCTCCATCCATAGTTTTTCAGGCACTCTGTTACATCTAATCCCTTGAATCTGTTTGTCACTTCCATGGTATAATTGTTAAGGGTTTGCATTAGGTCATACCTGAATGGCTTAATGATTTTCCCTTCTTTCTTCAATTTAAGTCTGAATTTTGCAATAAGGAGTTAATGATCTGAGTCACCATCAGCTCTTGGTCTTATTTTTGCTGACTGTATAGAACTTCTCTAACTTTTGCTACAAAGAATATAATCAATCTGATTTCGGTATTGCCCATCTGGTGATGTCCATGTGTAGAGTTGTCTCTGTGTTGTTGGAAGAGTATGTTTGCTTTGGCCAGTTTGTTCTCTTGGCAAAACTGTTAACCTTTGCTCTGCTTCATTGTGGTCTAAGGCCAAACGTGCCTATTACTCCAGGTATCTCTTGACTTCCTACTTTTGCATTCCAGTTCCCCATGATGAAAAGGATGTCTTTCTTTGGTGTTAGTTCTAGAAGGTCTTGTAGGTCTTCATAGAACTGCTCAGCTTCAGCTTCTTTGGCATCAGTGACAGGGGCATAGACTTGGATTACTGTGGTATTGAATAGCTTTCCTCGGAAGGGAACCAAGATCATTCTGTAATTTTTGAGATTGCACCCAAGTACTGCATTTCAGACTCTTGTGTTGACTGTGAGGGCTACTCCATTTCTTCTAAGGGATTCTTGCCCACTATAGTAGATAGAGTGATCTATAGTAGATAGAGTGATCACCTGAATTACATGCTCTCATTTCTGTCTATTTTAGTTTCCTGATCCCTGAAATGTCAAGTTTCAGTCTTGCCATCTCCTCCTCAAGGGAGATGTTTAAGTCTAGAACATGCTTCTGACAGTTTGGAGCCATCAACACTGACCTGCATGGAGAAAAGTTGGTGGAACCACGATCATTGTCTATAACTTGGGGTTGGTTTTGGTGAGGCCTCCTCCCTCTTGCTGTCTTGGAGAGAGCCACCTTCTTGCTATGTCCTCACAGGGCCTCTTCCCTGTGAAATCTCTAGGCTCTCTCCCTCTTACAGGGACACTTGTCCTTTTGGATTAGGGCCCACCCTTGTAATCTTGTAATTGTAACTAATTGTAATTAGTTACAATCCCTTGTAACTAATGAGATGAGCTGCCTTAAGACCTTCTCTCCAAATGCAGTCATGTGGTGGGTGCCAGGGTTTTCAACAGATAGATTTTGCGTGCATATAGGTCAGTGTCACACAGTTCTATTGCCTATGCAACCCTCTCTGCCAGACACTCATTTATGGACAACTCATTTCACACATAAGGAAACTGAGATCCTGAGAGATTAAGTGTCTTACTCAGTATTATCTATGATACTGAGGGCCAGAGTTGGGATTCAAACTCATGTAGTCTGGCTCAGAACCCTGGTCATTCTGAACCTGTTAGCCATTCTGTCTTTAGGAGCAATGTGTTTACAGTTTTTCCTTTCTGAATATTGGATGATTTCTTTTGGCTTTTTTATGTAGAATATATAATTGGTGTTTACCCTTTTTTATTTTTGTAATTGACTTTTTACCTGTTGTAACAATTAAAAGAGCAGACTCCAGAGCCAGAGTTTATGGGTTCAAAGGTTTTTGTTTTTTTTTTTTTTCTGGGTAAATAGAGAATTGAGATCAACTACATATTTGGAATGTTGTGATAATTAAGTGAGAGAACACTCATTAAGAACTTAGAAGTGAGCCTGGTACACAATGCATAGTAAATATGAGTGTGTATTACAGATAGGGCAGTAAATAAAAACTGATCTCGGACAAGAGTTATTTTCCCTCCCTGTCTTAGGGAAGGCTTGCCTTACGGAAAGTGTTTTGTTATAAATCTTACACACCTGCTAACCAGTGGCAGCACAGGGTTTTCACAAAATTTATATGCCTTGGTAAACTTGCCAGATAGGCAAGTTTTACAAAGTGAATATTATTTTCAGTCTTTTCTCTAAATGTTTTGAAGATAGCATTAGAATATTATTTCTTTTTGAACTGTAGGTTATTAAATTCCTTTAAGCCAAAAGATCTTTTGACGTTCCATGCTTAAAGGACAACCTGTGGCTTTCTGGTATAAAAATAACACCCCAAATATCTAAAATATACACATCCTCAGCTCTCATTGACTCCTGATACAGTTACGCAGCTGGCGTGCTCGCTCTGCGCCTGGACACTTTTTAGGTTTCCTTTTACCACCAGGACTTCTTTTGGCTGCAGCAGCAGAACTCTCGGGCCTCGGCAGCTCTTTCCTCTCCCAGCTGACCCCCAGTTCTGGTTCTGTGTGAGCCTGCTGTCATTCACTTTTTTTTTCCCCCATTTATTTTTATTAGTTGGAGGCTAATTACTTTACAATATTGTAGTGGTTTTTGCCATACATTGACATGAATCAGCCATGGGTTTACATGTGTTCCCCATCCCGATCCCCCCTCCCACCTCCCTGTCCACCCGATCCCTCTGGGTCTTCCCAGGTGCCGTTCACTTTTGAAGGCAGGACCTGCAGTAGTGGAATGGAGCTTCGGAAGGGGAAGGCACGCCCGGCAGATGCTTCGTGCTCTTTTCCTCTGTTCTAACAGGTTGGTCGGCAGCATGAAAGCAGGAGATACTTCCCGGACATCCCTTAGTGCCCCCAGTAGACATGTCATTCTGGAAGCCTTTACTAGTTGCTGTGCCAGGATTCAGGCTTAGCCCTGGGTTCAGAGACCAGTGAAGGGAAATGGCATGTAAACATCCATGCCCAGCGTGTTCAGTGCCGGGGTAGGGGAACTGATGCTGCTTCGGGTATGTCGGCAGTCACTGACACGTGGAGAAGTCATTTGCGTTGGGTCCTTCAGGTTGAGTGCCTGGGTTACTGGTTGCTAGGTATAGCTGATCTCATTCTCAGTTGTCTTATGTGGCAAGTAGCCCTGTGTGGGCTAGTCAGGGAACCAAACTGCCAAAGATAAGATTGCTTCTGGGGGAAATTGTTTGTTTTAAGCAACTGATTTACAAATGTAACTTTAGTACAGAACCCATTTATAAATTGCTTTGATTGTTTATTTTTGTAACAGCTCATGTATCCATGCTTCCTTGATAAGATTTCTGGTCAAGTTCACAATGAGATGTTTTCAGCAGTGACAATGGAGTTGCACTAGTGGTCCACTAGTGTTCTTGCTCAGGGCCTACTTTGACCATTAGCATGCATTTGTAGGACTTGGGTTAAGCACTCAGTGTGGCCATGTGAAAGAGTCAAGCTGTGGAACGCACATGCAGGTCAAACCTACATTGCTCTGACAAACTAAATAATTAGTTAAGTACAATAACTGTCAAAATCAATAGTGACAGGTAGTATATGAAAATAAATCACACAAGTATAGTGAAAGAATAGCACCCAAACTCTGAAAATACCTACTGTTCATACTACAGGAAATGATATTTCTAAAAGCTTAATTTTTTTTAATACAAATTTGCATTAATCTATGATGATTCCTTTATATCTTGTGATACTTTTCTCAACATTAGAACTTCTTTCTAATTTACCCATTTCCCTAGAAGTCACGTAACTACTTCTGTTCCCCATGTGATCTGGCTGCTCTTTATTGATTTTTCTTTTTTCCGGCCTCTCCCATGAGTTCTCAATTTCATTGTACTGAATGAAGTGCCAGTAGTTCCTTAGATGAGCTAAGCTCACTCCTGTCTGGTCTTTGGTATCTCTCCTTCCCCATGCCCAGCTTGGGAACTCCTCCTCTTTTGGGACTCAGCTTAAAAGTCAGGTATCAAAAAAAAAAAAAAAAAAAGTCAAGTATCCTTGGCCTGATACCAAGGATCAGGCCTTGACTTGATACATCAAGGCTAGATAGATGTTTCTGCATGCGCTACCAAACCTACAAAAATACTTGGGTGTGACCTTGTCACAAGGAGTTATACCTATTTGTCCCCTTATCTAGACCTTGAGACTGCTTTTTATCCATTATTTCATCCCAAGCATTTTAGCCCAGTGACTGACATTTAGGAGGTATTTGATAAATATAAATCATACATATATATATGTATATGTTGAATAAATTAGTAAGTTTTAATAATTTTTACCTCATCTCTCTCCGAACTGTTTTAATTAACTGATAGTCTTCAGTGTCTATCATTGCTGCATCAAAATGTATAGATGTGTGGAACCAACAAATGAATACTTTTTTAATTTGGGTCCTCACATAATCATATGAGGAGCAAGTTATTCAAGTGGCAATAGAAACATGGCATATTGTGACAGGCATAGCTTGGTCCTATGACATCTTTCATTCAGGAAACTCAAAGTGTGTTTTTAACATAAACTTAATTTACTCCTCCTTGAAGCCTTGTATTTTGGATTCTGTTTGACTGGGACTCATTTTACAAATTGAAGTATGTCCTCGTGCTAAGGTGCTTTGTGTTTGCCTTTTGTTCGCTTGTTTGCTTTTAGTCCTTTCTCTGAATTACTGGAGCCCAGCGCTCCAGTGACCTACATGCACTTGAGACTCTAGGCAGTGGCCTGAATTTACTGCCATCTCCTTGGATGGCAATAAGCTAAACATTTGAAAAATTACTGCATCTCAGAGTACCAAAGGAGGTCACTGGAATTTAGTCCAGCTGATAAGTCTCTTTTGTCCTATTTATTTTCTCTTATCAATGTTGCTCTGGACTCCTTAGGAATTTATGAAGAGTATGGTACTTTTTTTTAGCTTAAAAACCATCTACATTGATTTTCTTTAAGGAGCAAATAACAAAATATCACATCTAAAAATAAGTTATTTCAGAGATGGTACATGACAGTCCCACCAATGCAATGAAAGATTATATTCATCATAATATAGATACTCTGAGTATCAAAGACTGTGAAAATTGCAAGCATTTTGCTCCCATTCTCAATATAATAAAGACAAAAAATAGCAATAAGACTCAAAAACATTTTCCAGCCAGGCGCTGTGAAATGATTGTGACTCAGAACTGCTTAGGTCTCTGGGCACGTAGACTGCCAGTGTTTTGTTTCTGCAGAGTCTAGAGCAACTCAACACACACATGTTTCTTGTTTGTTCAGGGAACTTTATAGCTGTTGCATCATTTCATTAAAGTTAAAAGGAGAATTTTGTTTTCATAACAGCCAAGGCACTGCCGATAATATTTTTTTGAATTCCTACTACGTACCACTTCCGAGCACTGCTCACCTCATGAGTGCTGCTGCCCTTCATCTAGGGGGGAGGGACCCATTTACCCGGGAGATGTTTCGTTTCTGCCTGGGCCCTGTTCTTCACCCCTAAAAGTACCTGATATTATATCTCAGCTTTTGTCTCAATCTCTCCCTCTTTACAGACTTCCCAGCCTTTCTCCATCTCTCCTATGTTAGAGAATCTGCTCCCTAAGTGGTGTCGGGTCTTGAGACACTGTTAAAAGCAGTGTGGCTTCAGCCGTATTGTGAGTGACATAGTCTCAGCACTGTGGCCACTGAGGTATGATAGCAATTCTGGAAGGCCACCCCAGCTCAGTGCTGAGTTCATCCCGTCTAGCCAAACTTGATGCCCTCATGGTAAATAGGATTTCTGGAGAGCAAGTATGATACTAAGAAGAGTACACCTTGTTTTCCCTTGATCACATGAGTGAGAGAGTTTTGCTGTTTTCTCACTTTCGTGTAGCCCTTTCAAGTTCAGATATTAGTATTTTGAACCCTCATTATATTGTTGTTGTTCAGTCACTAAGTCATGTCTGACTTTCCAACCTCATGGACTACAGAACACCATGTTTCCCTGTCTTTCATTATCTCCTGGAATTTGCTCAAATTCATGTTCATTGAGTTGGTGACACTATTCAACCATCTCATCCCGTGTTGCCCTCTTCTCTTCCTGCCTTCAATCTTTCCCAGCATCAGGGTCTTTTCCAATGAATCAGCTCTTCCCATCAGGTGGCCTTAGTATTGGAGCTTCAGCATCAGTCCTTCCAGTGAATATTCAGGGTTGATTTCCTTTAAGATTGATTAGTTTGATCTCCTTGCTGTCCATGGGACTCTTAAGAGCCTTCACCACCACCACAATTCAAAAGCACAATTCAAAAAGTTCTTCCATGGTCAGCCTTCTTTATGGTCTAACTCTCATACCCGTACATGACTAATGGAAAAACCACAGCTTTCACTATATGGATTTTTGTCAGCAAAGTGATGTCTTTGCTTTTTAATATGCTATCTAGGTTTGTCATAGCTTGTTTTCCAAGGAACACACGTCTTTTAAATTCATGGCTGCACTCACCATCCACAGTGATTTTGGAGCCAAAGAAAATAAAGTTTGTCATTGTTTCCATTTTTTCCTCATCTATTTGTAATGAAGTTATGGGACCAGATCTTAGTTTTTTGAATGTTGTGTTTTAAGCCAGCTTTTTTACTCTCCTCTTTCACCCTCATAAAGAGGACTCTTTAGTTCCTCTTATATTCCTCACTATATTAATGGGTCTAAATTAATTTTTTCTACTACTTCCCAAGGGGAAAACATGTTTTTAATTTGTCAGTTGTCTTGAAAGTCTTAGGGGAGACTCTGAACACCAGCTTTACAGACAGAGTTGAATAAATGGGCAGTGATATACTCTGTGTTCCTTCTACCTCTTGCTGACCTTGGGTGGGTATCTCCCCTCAAGTTATGTGTTTTAGCAGAGTATGGCTATCATATTGGATTCAGCCACTGATCTTGGGAAGCTGAGTTCCTTTGGCATCATGACTGTCACCACTGTACTTCCATAAAGTACTTGGAGTGTAGTAGATGTTTAATGGACAGGAATCTGGTGGGTACAGTCCACTGGGTCACAAAGAGTTGGACACGATTTAAGGACTAAACGACAGCAACAACACAGATCTTTAATACATGATTTATGAACAAATTTGCTTTTATAATGTCTCCTGAACAATTTGTGTGACAAGTCAGGGGACAGGAGCATGCACATAAATTAATAGAGCCTCTTAACTTGGGAAAGGCACACACTCTCATCAGAGAAGATTAAACTGAGATATGCTGATATTAGCCAAAGAAATTAGCCACCCTTGTCTCGCCTGACATTATACTTGACCAGAATCTCTAGGATGCATTCTTTTGTTACAGCTCTGCTTCAGTTCTTCATAGGGACTGTTAAATTCCCTGCTATATACAGAGGAGTAGAGCCCAGAATGTACAGAAATAATGACAACTTATGAGAGTATTAACCATGACGGTTTGCTGTAATTCTACAATGAAGCTAAAACTACCAGGAAAGCCATCAAATACAATTCCGTAGTTTTGTTTTTTTTTCTTACATGACAATTAAATGTTTAAACTTTAGCTACAATAGCTTCCTAAAGCTAATCTATTTATATTTATTCTTAGAGGTTTTAATAACAAGAATTATTGGCAGTGGTTTTAGTGCTCCAAGAATCTTGTGGCCTCCCCCAGGTCTTTACATGAGGTCCCTAACTTGGTGAAGGTTAATTTTCAGCTCAATCATATTTTTGAAAAATAGAAAGGTCACAGAACAATTTGGACCTCTTGAGTTGTGTCTTTCTGCTAGCTCTCTATCTCATGTTAGTTATTTTGCAGTCAAGCTGGGGGTGGTGCCACTCCAAAAACTTTCCTTATAGTCTTGGGGCAAGAGTAAAGTTCTACCTTAAGTATTTTATAATGAAGGTTTTACTATCTCTTCAATTGAAGTTATTTAAGTCACATTCTTTTTTTTTTTTTGACAAAAACCAACGCTTCGAGTCATTAAATAAATCTAAGCATTGGGAATCTGTTAATTTATAGTCAAAGTTCAGAGAAAAGATGAGGACTTGGTATGTTATAGGTGGTCCTTTGAGTTCTGATGTTTACAGTCTGGTCCCATTGAGTACCTGGATAAATTTTCTGACATGGAGTTGACATCAGCTACTCCCAAAGCAACGTGTAAGAACCTAGCAATATTGATGAAGCAACTTCCACAGTAAGTGGTCAATATAGGAAAGGGTCAGCTTTTCCTATTGGAGAAGGCAATGGCAACCTACTCCAGTACTCTTACCTGGAGAATCCCATGGACAGAGAAGCCTGGTGGGCTACAGTCCATGGAGTCGCTAGGAGTCGGACATGACTGAGAGACTTCACTTTCACTTTTCACTTTCATGCATTGGAGAAGGAAATGTCAACCCACTGCAGTGTTCTTGCCTGGAGAATCCCAGGGACAGGGGGGCCTGGTGGGCTGCCGTCTGTGGGGTCGCACAGAGTCAGACACGACTGATGTGACTTAGCAGCAGCAGCAGGAGGAGGTTTTCCTGAAGCCATGGCCTCTAGGTGATTGTTTTTATTTTTATTTCTTTTAGTTTTTGTCAGTGTCTTGAAGGGACCAGAAAATGGAAAGCCTTGTTCTTAACTTTTATGACTTAAGTTTATAGTGTTAGAGAAAATGCTCACCCAAAAGAAAATAGAAAATAGAACACTATCTTAGAATAGGATGTAAGCTTAAAGGCTTTTCTTTAGTCATTTTATGACTGCTATGGAACGGTACACCAAAGAATTGATGCTTTCAAACTGTGGTGCTGAAGACTCTTGAGAGTCTCTTAAACTACAAAGAGATCAACATTTTCTAAAAGAAATCAACCCTGAATATTCATTGGAAGTACTGATGCTGCAGCTCAAGCTCCAATACTTTGACTATCTGATGTGAAGAACCAACTCATTGGAAAAGACTCTGATGCTGAAAAGATAAAGGGAAAAAGGAGAAGGGGGTGGCAGAGGATGAGATAGTTAGATCTCATTACTAACTCAAGAGACATGAATTTGAACAAACCCTGGGGGACAGTGGAGGACAGGGGAGCCTGTCCTGCTACAGTCCATGAGATCACAAAGAGTCAGATAGGACTTAGCAACTGAGCAATAACTCCAGAATGGAATTGTGAACATGTGAATGGAATTGGGTATCATAGCAGTCAAACTCTAACTTAGCCTGTGATCAGAGTGAAAATGATAGCAATTCACTCTACATTTAGGCCTTGTTTTCTATGTGCGTGCCTGTGCTTAACTGTTTAGTCATGTCTGACTCTTTGAGACCCTTTGGACTATAGCCTGCCAGGCTTCTCTGTCCATGGGCTTTTTCAGGCAAGAAAACTGGTTTGGGTTGCATTTCCTCCTCCAGGGGGTCTTCCTGACTGAGGGATCAAACCTTTATCTCCTGTGTCTTCTGCATTGCAGGCAGATTCATTACTTGATGAGTCGCAGAGGCAATTTGTTTTCTGTAGTATTCATAATACCATTTTCTAAAGCACTGTTTCTCATCTCTTACCCATATTTATATAATTCCTCTTATTTAGACATATAAGATAAATGCCTTTCATCATAATCTTGAAACTCATTTGTAATAGCTCATAATTTATGTTTAATAATCTTATCACAACAGTAAGAAAACATTGTCTGTTTTTTAAAATGAATTTCTAAAATATTTCCCACTTTCCACTTTGCTTTCTGAAAGAAGAGTTTTGGAGAATCAGAGGATTTTAAGAGTAGAATGCATCTTGGAAACCATTTTGGATAAGGAGGCTCATTTTGTAGTTGAGGAAAGTGAGACTCAAGTTTCAATGGCTCACCTGAGAGTGTGATTTCATGAGATAGTGCAGTGGTAACTACAAATCTCAGCTTTCTGATTACTTTTCACTGCATCACTTCTTCTTTTGATTGTATCAAATGGCTTCACTCTTTGAAACCAAGTTTTGTGCCAGTAATCAGGTTTTACTTGTGTCAGGGCTATTATATCTTTGAGCTTGTCTGTCATTTTTCATTCAAGTCTGTCCAACTCTTTGTGACCCCATGGGCTGTAATCTGCCTGGCTTCTCTGCCCATGGAATTTTCCAGGGAAGAATATTGGAGTGGGTTGCCATTCCCTTCTCCAGGGGATATTCCCGACTCAGGGGTTAAACCTGGGTCTTCTGCCGTGCAGGCAGAATCTTTACCCTCTGAGCCACCAGGGAATTATACCCAGCTTATTCCAGTATAGAGGACCGATAGATAGATGTGCATGCTCAGTCATGGCAGATTCTGTGACCCCATGGACTGTAGCCCGCCAGGCGCCTCTGTCCATGGAGTTCTCCAGACAAGAATACTGGAGTGGGCAGCTGTTCCCTTCTCCACAAAGTTTCCTGACCCAGGGATTCTTGTCTCTTACATCTCCCGCATTGGCGGGTGGGTTCTTTACCACCAGTGCCACCTGGGAAACCCAGCATAGAAGATGGACGTGCTTCATTATGATCCTTGCCTTGGTTTTCTCCATTTCTGTGCCTATGCTTATGTATTTATTATCTCATGTACTTCTGCCCTTCAGATCTGAAAACTAGAAACTCTGTGTTTGGTGGCTTTACTGTTCATAATCTTTTGCCTTACAGTACCTGAAACTTCTTTTTTTTTTTTTTTTTAAATCCCACTTACTGAAATGTATACAGGGATATGGTTTCAAAAAGAATGCTGGACTTTTTTACATCTAGCAAAAAGTTCTTTCGTACTGATGCCCTTGGGATAAATGATAATGAAAAGTCAGAAGGGTGTTAAAAATCTAATTTAGAAAGCCTTCACCAATTTGGTAAATAGAAAAATTCTGACTAGTGAGTCTGATAGCAAATATACATTTATTAGACTTTTGATTGGACATGGATATGTGCTGAACTTTATGGGTGACAGCACAAATATCAGAACATATTGTATTCTTCTCTCTTATATTTTTTCTTAAAGTGCTTAAAATATTATCCCTGTGAACCTACTTCACAGTTTTTGCTTGTTAGAAATACAGCAATAATGGCTTTAAACTTGAAATCTTAAAACACATTATTGGGAACAGAGCTTTCATATTTTTAATCAAGTTTTATATTGACCAAAGAACAATAATATATACGCTTTATTTTCATAGTGCTTGCCATATTGTAGAGAAAACCAGGCAAAGTCCTGAGTTTCTTCTTAAAATAAGACTGATATTTTTAATAGCTAGAGAAGATGAAGAAAAAAATAACCACAAAACTTGAAATTAAAAATTTTTTCAGCCTATAATTACATATTCTTTGTCTAGCACTGCCCATCCTTGTACCCCCAGCACTATCACATTTACCTGACACCCCCCAACCCCAGCAATAATATATGTATTTCACATATTATCTAAAATACAAAAGTAGTCCTATGGTTAAGTCCTAGATAGTGTTAAGTACTTAATTAGAAAGGCCCATGGTTTCCAATGCAGAAAGTTTACAACCTGGTGTGTTTCAGCTAATTTTAATTCTTTAAGATGTCTTGAACACAAATTACTTGATTACCTCCTACATCTCTCTTAATCTGGGTTACTGAACATAATAATAAGATTTTGCTTTCTTTCTTTTTTTTTTTTTTTTTTAAATAGACCCATTCATCACTGGAATCTTTTAGCACTTCACAAGCAGCTGGTGGCAAGCAGTATCACTGACATTCTTTTAGAGATTTTTGGTGCTTTTTTTTTCCTTCTGCTTGATTGTCATGAGCTTGAATAAGGAAGGAAAAAGGAAGACCAGTTTTTGTTTAATCCACGGTGATCAAAAGACGTCCCCAATAATTGTATGAACTGGTTTTTGACAGTATCTTGTAAAATATGAGGCTCACTCCAATCTTTTTCCTTTTTAAAAAAATCTCTTCTCTTTGATGGGGATGGAGTTTTAGTTTTAGCCAGAATATTTTGTTCATATTTGGGATGACTGTTCCTTAGCTCTTTTGCCTTCGTCATAATGGGAGTGGGCTGTGAATTCTCCTCTGCCTCATTTGACTTGTAAAAAAATTACCAGCTTCTCTTGAAAGTGAGCAGACTCTTTAATTAGCCGTGCATGTAATTTGGTTTTGTTTCAGTGCTAATAAAATATATATACATAGTTTTAGGATTATAAATCTAAAAGGTCTTCCTTTAAGTGAGGATACACTTCAAATATTCCCCAAAAAGATCATTTTATATTTTCTCTTATCAATTTTTTTTTAACCGTAAAGCCCTCCTTCCTTTTTCATCATTACACATGTCAAAATACCTTTCTGAGACTGATTTTTTTTCTTTACTTTGACTGAATATAGTCATATGGGGAGCATGTTTGCATGTAGTTGTTATGATATGTAACTTGTTTCTGGTACTATACAATTCTGGACATCACCCTGGTTTTGTATGATCCCAGTATGGATGTGTTCAAAGGTGATGGAATTTATTTGGAGATAGGGAGATTGAAAGAAGCTAAAAATACTCTGCTGCAGGTGATGAGTAGACTTGGTTAAAAGCAATGAGGATACTTTGGGATTTTATAAATGTTGTTTATATTGTTCAAAACATTTGTCCTATTCTGAAGGTCAGAACTTATATAAGATTTTTAATCAGTCTTCAATATTAAGTTTCAAATTTTTGTAAATTCCATGTAAACAAGGAGATGTATTATTACTTAAGGGGGGGGAAAATATCACAGTAGTGTAAAATTGTTTTCTTAAATTTGGTATTAGTATTTTAACAAAGGTAACTTACATTCTTTATACTGTGGTTCACAATACCATGGTGCTCAATTCACTTTGGTTAAGTGTCTGAAGTGGTCTGTTGGTAACTGTTTATCAGCCAGCATTCAGGGCCAGGGTTGTGCCACATACCATGGTGAAAATACTCCTTCGGACAGTTCTAGCCCGCCAGTATGAGGTTACTCAGCAGAGGATCGGTCAAGGCTGGGCAGTAGCACACCACCATATAATCTTCCCACCTTGCAGATTACAATGGTTATCAGTTTAGTTCAGTCTCACAGTCGTGTCCGACTCTTTCCGACCCTATGGACTGCAGCACACCAGGCTTCCCTGTACATCACCAACTCCCAGAGCTTGGTCAAACTCATGTCCATTGAATCAGTGAGGCCACATAACTGTCTCATCCTCTGTCATCCCCTTCTCCTCCTGCCTTCAATCTTTCCCAGCATCAGGGTCTTTTCCAATGAGTCAGCTTTTCGCATCAGGTGGCCAAAGTTTTAGAGCTTCAGCTTCAGCATCAGTCCTTCCAATGAATACTCAGGACTATTTTCCTTTAGGATGGACTGGTTGGATCTCCTTGCAGTCCGAGGGACCCTCAAGAGTCTTCTCCAACACCACAGCTGAAAACCATCAATTGTTCCATGCTCAGCTTTCTTTATGGTCCAACTCTCACATCCATACATGACCACTGGAAAAACCATAGCTTTGACTAGATGGACCTTTGTCAGTAAAGTCATGTCTCTGATTTTTAATATGCTGTCTAGGTTTGTCATAGCTTTTCTTCCAAGGAGCAAGTGTCTTTTAATTTCTTGGCTGTAGTTACCATCTGCAATGATTTTGGAGCCCAAGAAAATAAAGTCTGTCACTGTTTCCATTGCTTCCCATCAATTTTCCATGAAGTGATCATATGCCATGATCTTCATTTACAACAACAGTTGAAAATAGGCTCAAGAATATAGTTCACTGTAAAATGTCATGAAATATTTAGAAAGTGATGTGTTTTTTTATTACAGTATGTTTGTTTTTAACATAATGTATTGAATTCTTATTTTATATAATTAGATATTTGATAATGGCTATGATTTAACATGTGGCTCACAAAAATGCCTGAAATTTAATAGCCTGCTCCCTTAATTGGTATAAGCCATCCCTAGAAGACCCTTGCAGAGAAGGCGATGGCAACCCGCTCCAGTACTCTTGCCTGGAAAATCCCATGGATGGGGGAGCCTGGTGGGCTGCAGTCCATGGGGTCGCTAGGAGTCGGACACGACTGAGCGACTTCACTTTCACTTTTCACATTCACGCATTAGAGAAGGAAATGGCAACCCACTCCAGTGTTCTTGCCTGGAGAATCCCAGGGACGGGGGAGCCTGGTGGGCTGCCGTCTGTGGGGTTGCACAGAGTCGGACACGGCTGAAGCGACTTAGCAGCAGCAGAAGCAGCAGCGGAAGACCCTTGACAATGCATTGTGCCCCCAAGTCTTCTTACACGTGTGATTTGTCTCTTTGATTATTGCCCTTACCTTTGAAAATACTGCTGCTTACTCTGTTATAATGTATTTGTATCATCATCATTAATATAAATATTTTAATAAGTTGCTTTGGTTTGTTATATGTTTGTTTCTACATGAAGTAAGTTACGTATAGTTAGTCATTGTTCCATAGAAACTTAAAACCCAAGAAAGATAGTACTAGTCATGGAGAAAATAGAAATATATAATATGTAAACATTGAACAACTGAATTAAATCTTCATATTTGCTCAGACTTAGGTAATGAAAAGATGTTCCATTCCATTCTGATTAGTCTAAGAATGCCTTTGGTGGATTAAAGTTTATTTCGGTTGAGCACTGGCCTTGTCTCTTTCAATTTTTCTATGAATAGATACTGATTTTGGAGACATTCTTTTGCATTCCAGATGAGAAACAATGTTAGTCATTATACTGCTGTATGTTAGGTTAACTTCAAAGAGCAAAGGACACTCCAATAGTCCACTCAGGGTGGACTTCTGGACTACTGGGCACACATGAAGAATGTTTAGCGCTTGTTGGCAAAGGACAGGAGAAGAGGTTTCCTATTATTAATGAAAACTGCTCAGCAGGCTGGTCAAGGTTGACAGTGACATGCCAGACTTATGAATTTCTCTTCTGTTACCAACAGACAATACTTGGTAGCATCCCAAACTGTCCCCAAAGACAGGCATACAATAGAATGTCTAACCTTCTTAGATCATTAGAGGACTTATTAGCTGAGCCTGTCAAGAAATGCACTTGCTGAACTGTTTTCATATTTTTGCTCTTACTTAGAACATTTACAAGCAGCAGTTAAGAATACTTTCCTACTTTTATTTCATATTTCTTCTATTTCAGCCAATGTGATGAATTAGTTTTAGAGTTTACTAACAGGAAGGGAAGCCTGGCATGCTGCAGTCCATGGGGTCGCAAAGAGTGGGACACGACTGCGTGACTGAGCAACTTCAGGAGTTCATTTCTTTTCCTTACAGCACACTTTTCTTTTTCTTAAGGATTCTTAACCTTTGAAATGGTGAATCCCTGAACATGGGAGATTCAAGAGGGAAGGAATATGTGTGTACATATCGCTGATTCACTTTGTGGTACAGCAGAATCTAACACAACATTGTAAAGCGACTATACTCCTATAGAAAATGGTAAATCACTACACTATACACCTGTAACATATACTGCTGCTGCTGCTAAGTCGCTTCAGTCGTGTCTGATCTGTGCGACCCCATAGACGGCAGTCCACCAGGCTCCTCCATCCCTGGGATTCTCCAGGCAAGAACACTGGAGTGGGTTGCCATTTCCTTCTCCAGTAACATATACTACCGTATATCAACTACACTTGAATAAAAAAGCAAAAACAAACAAGGATTCTGTGTAGCATATTCATCTTATTATTTTATCTTGGTGATCAGGAATTGAAAGTTAAATTTAAGAGATGTGTACTGGTGTAACTGAAACTTGTTTCCTCATCAGTTTGCATGTTTGTCTTTCCTCTCTCGTATCTGTGTCATTCTGTGCCCAGTTAATCAGCCATGTCCTACTCTTTTCAGCCCCATGGACTGTAGCCCGCCAGGCTCCTCTGTCCATGGGATTTCCCAGGCAAGAATCCTTGAGTGGGTTGCCATTTCCTTCTCCAACCTATGTCATTATATATAAGCAACTGCAGATCTTCTGACAGAAGGTAGGGTATAAATAATGAACACTTCAAAGAGTTGTTCATGGAAAAAAGTAATAGCCGTATTTGTAATGGAATATATGTCATGCTGGTAGGTACTGTTGGTTGACTGTGATCCTATTTACTGTTCCCAGTCCCCATTCTCTTCTCCATGCCTTCTTCCATCAGTATTATCTTGATTTGGGGCATGTTGTGATTGACCTGTTGTATTCAGAAATATTGGGTTGGCCAAAACATTTGAGTTTCTCCATAAGATGTTATGGAGAAACCCGAATTAAGTTTTTTGCCAACTCAATCCATGATCGGATTGAGTAGTTATGTCCAGAACTACTATTGCCTGGTGTTTCACATGGAGGAGCACGGCACTGCACAAACAGGGCCAGCATCGTAGACAGGAAGAGATTACATGGCCAAAGGGTGGTCCTGCCTCTCTTTATCACAGCAGGAAGAGCAACATTGGCCCAATGTGATCCAACACACAAGTCAGAGAAAGGAATTATATCACCCTTGCACTCAGAGAGTGACTGGTGGACAGGGAGGCTTGGCGTGCTGCAGTCCATGGGGTTGCAAAGAGCCGGACATGACTGAGCAACTGAACCGAACACTAAGAAGCTATTTCAAAGATTAACAAACTGAATAACAACTTCGTCCTCTGAAAAGTTCAACACAGATCATTCCTGTAACGCTGGGGACCTTGTACATAGGAAACCATTAGGGTCCTTTATTCTCATTAACAGAATTCAGAAATGCAGAGTGAGCATAGCCAGGGAAGCAACTTCCTACCATTACTAAGATTAATTGAATCACATGTCAAACAAGACCACTTTGTAAAGTCTGTGTGTTGAATCACTCGGTCATGTCTGACTCTTTGCAACCCCATGGACTATAGCCCACCAGGCTCCTTTGTCCATGGGGGTTCTCCAGGCAAGAATACTGGCGTGGGGTTGCCATGCCCTCCTCCAGGGGATCTTCCCAACCCAGGGATCGAACCCAGGTCTCCCAGATTGCAGGTGGATTTGTTACTGTTTGAGCCGCCAGAAAAGCCTGTGACTACTGGACTGAGTAGCCTATCCCTCCTCCAGGGGATTTTCCTGACCCAGGAATCAAACCAGGGTCTCCTGCATTGCAGACAGATTCTTTACCAGCTGAGCTACCAGGGAAGCTCTTGTGAAGCCTAGCAGGTGTGCTATCTTCCAGATGGTCCCATTCCTGGATGACATTTGTGGTCAGCATGGCAATACAGTTGATAGAATAACTTTCAATTTCTAGTCTCACATATTCAAATCCTGGTCCCATGTTTTGAGTAGCCATATGCATTTGGCTAGCCTGTATTGAGATACACTATTATATTTGTATTGTCCATTGATCATATGCCTTTTAAATTATTCATTAGATTTTAAAAATTATACTGTGGAATGGTTGAAACTTTCACAGGAAAATAAGCTGGTTTGTATATCATTAACTATTTAACAGCTCACAGAGTTATAGCATATGAAGGAACTTTTTTCAATTAAAATATAGTTATTTTATAAGAGTCCAAGTATAACATTCTATTCTGTTTTATGTTAGACTACTGAAATTAATTCTCACATTTTGTTGGTGAACAAGTTTATTACCTAAGAGAAAGTTTAATGAGTTTCTTTTTTTTAATTGCACCAGGAGAACCTAAATATGTCTCATTTTGCATGGTTGTTTTGTTGTTATATTATTCTCATAAAGGAAAGTTATTAAAAGAAATATTGTACTAGGGTAGTATACCTGTAAATAACATAGACTTATGGGAAAATTACATAAAAAGTGGATGCAAAGAAGAGAGCTTGGGCAAATATATTTAAAAATGATAACATATAAACAGACATCACTATTTCACTACTCTTGCTATTTTATTTGACTTCCTTTATTTGTGAAATAAATATATTTTATATTACCATATGAGCCATCTTAAATTTCTGAGCTTTTTAAAATGAAATTTATTGCCGTATCAGGGTTTCTAAAAACAGAAGAGTTTTTTTGGAAGAATGCCATTGGCCCAATGAGATAGGAAAAATGCTCTGTGTAATTTGAAAACATATTCCTTCAGGTGAATTAAAAGGCTAGGGAAGCCATTTTAAAAATTAATATAATTCTCTTGAGAGATACCATTACATTCAAAGATACTGAAACTATCTCAAAATGTTGTATGAGAAATTTATTAAGTTTTGACTCATAAAACCTCCTGTATGTGAGGTTGCATTTCTATTTGTATTTGTCTTTATTAACCAGTTTTATTTACATTGGGAAAGGTTTTCAGGTTTATCTTTATTGTAGTACTTGAGAAGAAATCTCAAGTTTGTACACTCATTTTTGCAGAATTATGTATCCCTTGCATGAATCTATTTGTTCTTTGTATTTGCATTTGAGGAGTTCTACCTTGGTCTTTCTGGATAGGGAGGAGGGTAATGGGATTTGTTTCTGTTGCTGTCACAAAATATTTTGAAGTACTTAACACAAATTGCTCATTTTATTCTATGTTTGCATATTGCATTGTACTTTCACAATGTTTGAAGTCCTTATTTTATCTCTCAACGTGCCTAACAGAGTGTTGGGAGCAACTGATGGAAATAGAACATGACTTGTAGATTTCTAAGCAATTTGGACCATCAGTACTGTGGAATTTGATGCTGAGATTTTTTTAGGGGCTGGATTGATGTGTTGGAGGTGACTTCTGAACTGAGGGTATGGAAAAGGATGGGGTCAGAATCTGGTCACTGGATAATGGTTTATATAGAATCTGAGCAACTAAAGAAGGTTTGTTTGTCCATAGACTTCAAACTATTGTTGATAACTACTGTGTTCTTTGTATTATCATTTCCCCTCTTAAACAGATGATGAAATTAATTTGTAAAATTGAACTATTTAAATAAATTAAAACTATTGTCCTATTAATATATGTCTTAGTTATAGTTCCTCTTTTATGCTTTCTCCTACTTAATAGGGTTCTAAACTTGTATCTTTTCTTTTTTTGCTTTTACCTGTTTTTGTTTACCTTTTCTTTCTCTTAGGCATTAAATTGAAAGCCTCTAACTCTGCTTCATGCTGTTGCTTTTTCTTTCCTCCTTTTCTTTCATTTTTTCTTGGTGTTTTCTTATTTCTTTGATACTCAAATTCTGTGTGTGAAATTAATGCTAGTGAGGTTTACATCAAAACTTGGTTAAAATGGCAAATTGTATGGCATGTATATTTTACTCTAATACAAAAATATATTAACTCTCTGATAGAACACTAGAAGTACTATGAAGATGGATAGCTCCCAGTATAGCACATAATAAACCTGAAAATGAAAATATAGTGGAGTGCAATCCAGAGGCCATGTCACTGCAAGCCCCAGGTATTCTCACACAGTGAGCCCGTGTCAGTGCTACCAGCCCTAAGCCTGAACAGGTTAGCAAAGTTTTCCTCTAGCTTCAAAATGCCTTTTCCTGTGTGAAAGGATCCTACAGGAAAGCATGTCACATTGTTTGATTTTATATTTATTATGTAAAATATTGACAGAGGGGTATTGACATTTGTGGCTCTAATTGTGGGTTTATCTATTTCTTCTAGTTTATCAGTTTTTACTTTATCACTTTTGAGGATCTGTTGTTAGGTACATCATTATGAAATGATCTCTGTATCTTTATGAAATTATCTTTGACAGTATTTCTTTGTTCTGAAGCCTACTTCATCTGATTTAATGTTGCCACCCTAGCTGCCTTTTGATTACTGTTGGCATGGTGATTTTTTTTCCCATCTTTTTACTTTTAACCCATCTGTGTATTTATACTGAATGCAGATTTCATGTAGGCAGCATGTTTTGTTGTTTAGTCACTCAGTCATGTCTGACTCTTTTTGTAATCCAATGAACTGTAGGCCACCAGGCACCTCTGTCCATGGGGCTTTTCCAGGAAAGAATACTGGAGCAGGTTGACATTTTCTTCTCCAGGGCATCTTCCTGATTGAGGGCTTGAACCTGCATATCCTGCCTTAGCAGGTGGACTCTTTACTACTGAGCCACCAGGGAAGCCCCTGCACCCTGCATGTACATGAGTTTTAACTTTAAAATTTAATCTGAAAATATCTGCTTTTAACTGGAGTAATTAGATCTTTTGTATTTAATGTGATTATTCATATGTTGAGACTTAAATTTATCATCTTATTACTTGGGTTCCATTTTCCTATTTTCTGCTTTCTTTTGCATTAATTAAGTGACATTATGATTGTTTTATCTCTGTGACTGGTTCATTAGGTATAACCCTTTATTATGTTAGTGGTATCTTTAAGATTTATACTCTTCCTCTCCACTTTGACTCATCAGAACCTAGCTTACAGGTGATATTTTATTAAAAGTAATTTTTTATGGGATGTCAGACATGGTAAGTTCTATCTTGTTGAATACTGGTTGTTATTTTTTTATCCTGTATATGTCCTTGATCATGGCTGTGGCATACACATTTCTTGGAAACAGTTTAATCCTCTTAGGTGTTTGTCTAAAATTTGTCCGGTAGACCAGCACTGTGCTCAGTCCAAGTCTAACTCTTCCCTAATAATGAGCCGTAAGCCTCTGTGTCATCTGCCCAGTGTCGAGGCATTCAGCATGCCCGCCGGGAGGAAGCACTGGCTTGGCCTCGCGTGTGGTCTGGCTGTTATTTCTAATCCTTCCAGGTTGTTTTCTAATAGACATTTGCTGATCAATACTCAGCTGAATATGTGAGGGAGACCTGCAAACCTCTGGATTTATTTCTTTTTGCTCAGCTCTCTCCTCTTCCCTGTGAACAATTAGACTCTCAGTTCCATCTTCTAAATGCAGGAATTCTGCTGGAGCTCAATTTGGATGCATCTTTCTGATCGATAGCCTGGAAAATCTATTTACTGGGGCTGTGAGCTGAAGCAGTTGTAGGGTTCAGCGTGTTTGTTTCTTGTGTCTCAGGCATCCTTTATTGCCTGACAAGCATCCTGCAAGTTGTTGTGTTGTTTATTTTGTCTGATTTTTTCCCCCAACTTTTAGGCAAGGAGTTTAATGTCTAGTCCCTGTTGTGAAAGTTGCTCAGTTGTGTCTGACTCTTTGAGACCCCGTGAACTGTAGCCTGTCAGGCTCCTCTATCCATGGAATTCTCCAGGCCAGTATACTGGCCATTCCCTTCTCCAGGGGATCATCCCAACCCAAGAGTCAAACCCAGGTCTTCCACATTGCAGGCAGATTCTTTACCCTGAGCCACCAGGGAAGACCCTAATCCCTGTCACTTAAAATTTTGGAGCTAAAGTCTACTAGGGGTATTTTTTTAAAGGTGAAATTAACTTTAAAGGTTATACCCCCAAGCTGTCTTATTTTGTTGGTCAGTGTAGATATGTTCTAATAGCATAATCTTCCTACTGATGAGAATAATCTCACTAGACATACACAGCATCTGCATTGATATTTATCAACCTCTTAGATTTTGGTAAGAGTTACCTAGTGAAAGGTTTTCAAATGATTATGAATTCAAAAAATATAAAAGTAAAAACTAGTAGTTCTTGACTCAGTAAGAAAATTTAGAGTAAAAGAAATTGAATTTATGGCCTAACTTTCATTTAAGAAGTGAAATGACCTTGAGAGTACTGTTTATTTTACCTATAGCCCTCAGTTCTCTCAGGAATAGGTGGAAATGTTGGTTTAATCAGCTAATGAGCACAAATTAGAGTAGACATTAGTTATTCACCCTGATTTTTTATTTTGGAGATGTAAGATATTAATGTACACTATTTGTTTCTCTTCAAAATAAAGTTTATAGAATCAGAGTTTTCCAGATATCTAGAATACAGTATTGTTTTTATGTTGATCCGAATGTGCTAGTGTAGTTTCAATTTTTCCTGTGGGATGATCACACAGTAATTACCAATTTAAGTAGTTCGTGTGTCTCAAAATGTTATCATTGCATATATTAATGCTATTCAAAATGCAGTTGTAAAAAGAAATATGAGGAAAAGTATTAAATAATTATCAGAATGAAGTTGAGTTAATAGGTGTGACATCCAATTATAACTTGCCCCGAGAGAAATATCTAGTGAAGGTTGAACATTTCAGCCTTAGCTAAGATCCCGGCTTAGGCTAACTTAGGCGAGGTAGGATTCATAATGAAAAAGGGAGTCTTCGTGAGTATCCTATGCCATTAATACTTGATATAATTTATTCAATAGAATGGATGTATTATATATGTTGACTAAACTATCAAGTGGAAGAACATTCTTTATTTTAAAATCTTGCTATTTTCTGGGGATAATATGCTAAAGTGTGTTTTAGGATGTTTTAAAATTACATAGCCCAGAGTGTGGGCGGTATTGACAAGCACAGGAGTAGGCTAGAATAATCCATGTGGTAATGGATTAGAGGTGGAGACTCTAATCAGTATTGGACTCATATTTAGCTTACTGTAGATATAAATGGAGATAGATGTAAACACACACATGTATATTCATACATATAGGCATGAAGATGTACATTGTATGTATATTGGTTAGTATACACATTTCATACATTTCCTTGCTCTGGAATCTGAGAGTGCCCAGAAGCAATGTCAACAGACCAGTAGCAATAAACATGCCTAACAGCCAAATTTTCTGTTAATAATTCCACATGAAAGTAAGAGGAAGTGGATGTTTTAGAGAAATGACTGATGCTAAGCCCAGAAGTGAAAATGTACAAGATGAGCCCGGAGCATCTTGAGGTGCCAGAAAGTAAGTTTGGTTTTAGTGCTCAAAAAAACTGCATAATGATATTAATAGGAGTATGTCAAATGAAAGATACCCAGTGGCTAACACTGGAATAGTTTGAGCAGCAAAATAAAAATATGCTTTGGGAATAGAGTCCACAGTTAAAAAGAAAAAAAAATCCATGAGTCTATACTGATGTAAATGAATTAGGGATTAAATGAGAGAAATACAGTCTATGCAGAAGAACTGCAGATAATGCCATCAAAGGGGTGAAATATAGATCCTTACTCCTTGAGTTTGAGTTCATGTAGAGATTTCCTTTTGGAGTGGAGAAAACTGACAGACACCACCTTAGCCAGATGGTCATGATTTACGTACAGTGATAAGTCATGTTGCTGGTTCCCACCTTCCACACTATGTGATGAGGCCAGCACTTTACTTCTGTTGTCGTCTCTCTCAAAGCCCATAAACACAGTCTAATCATAAGCAGTACTGCAGGTAAATCCAAAATAAGGGACATTGTCTAAAATATTTGATTGGTATTCCTCAAGCCAAAACCAAGAAAAGTCTGAGAACCTAAAATAGCCAAGAGGAGTCTAGGAAAACATGAAAACGAAATGTAATCCTGGGTGCAATCTTGGAACAGAAATAAGACATTAGGTGAAAAATGAGGAAATACATTTTCAGTGTGGGCTGTAGATAATAATAATATGTCAATACAGGTTAATTAATTTTGACAAATGTGCCACACTAATGGGATTCCCAAGTGGCTCAGTGGTAAAGAATCTGCCTGCCAATGCAGGAGACACGAATTTGATCCCTGGGTCAGGAAGATCCTCTGGAGGAGGAAATGACAACCCACTCTAGTATTCTTGCCTGGAAGAGTCCATGTACAGAGGAGCCTGGTGGGTTACAGTCCATGGGGTTGCAAAGAGTTGAACACGATTGAGTACAATAACACATCATACTAATGCAAGATGCTAATAAGTGGATACTGGGTATATGGGAATGCTGTCCTATATTCACAATAATTTTATAAATCTGAATCTACTTGAAGTTTTTTTTTTTAAGTACTTAAATATGTTTGGTTTATTTCTAGCCTTATTTCAGCAGTTATCAGTTTCTGTGGTGAAACAAAATATGAGCAGTATACAAATGCACTTTAATGTTCAAATCAGATGATATATTTATTTCAATGCATTTTTATCTATCTGTGTCATAAATATCTTTCTTAAATTGTACAACTTGTTCCCAGTTGTTTCGGGTTGTGTACAGCACCCCCCACCTTTCTTTATTGATGGTACTGAGTAAATACTGAGAGAGAAGAAATGAGGAAACAGATTTAGCTCATTAAAAGTTGTCTCATGCTGTGTAATATGAAACATAATTTTTATACGAACTTGCTTGATTGAGAATAAAATACTCAAGCACTTGTGTTGCCTTTTTGAGAATCATTGTGCAGCAATGGAGCTGCCCATTTGTCTATCCTTTGCAAATACCAACTTTCTTAATTTTTAGGGCAAAAATATTAATTAACTGCATATAAACTCTTCTCATCAGCTTCATTCCCTCTCTTTCTGCATAGCTTTGAAATCCTCATCGTCTTCTGAAGCAATAGAATTACCAAATTTCAAAATTTTTGTCCCTTTGTCATTGTAGCTAGTTTTTCCTTTAGTTTTATATTCATCTCTTTTCTGGTGAAGCAGAATGGTATCCTGTGCAGTTTTTGTAGGTCAGTTGGATATCTTGTGCACTTATGTTAGCCAACTGATCTGGAGTTTGTGGGAAGTAAGGATGTGTAATGTTTAGGAACTATCGTGGAATATCACTTACTGTTTTATTTTTTAAAGGTTTATCATTTATATAAAATATATACCGCAGTAGATACAGAGATAACAGATAACACTTCTGTCTTCATTGACCTTGCAGTATGGTAGCTAGATACATCAATATAATTAATACATGATAAGAAAAATAGTATAGGCCACGAGATGCTGCTTATTGAGTTGCTTGTGGATGCTTATTGAGAACTTGTGTTCTTATTACCACTGATACTTATTTCCTTACTGATGTCAGAAAAAAAAAATGTGGAACTGCAGGGAGTAGCAAGTACTGAAAAGAAGAAATAATGAAAGTGAAAAAGATGAAGAGGAAAGGAGTTAGAGATGGGGATTCTGATAAGAACCTGTCTGTACACATCTGAGCCAAAGCTGTGCACCGTGTCAGGAATCACAGTTTGCCCATCAAATGTCTGTCCTTTCTCCTCTGGACCCACTATCCACCCTTTTCTACTGTCCCGTTTGCTCAGGGCAGCCGAACTGTCTAGATCCCATGTTGTACAGTTTCCACTTGCATTTCACTAATAGGGAACCCCAAAAAGAAATGAAAAAGAGAAGGGGAGGGAAGTTAGGTTATTTCTCCCTTGTTGCCTTCTGCGGGGGTTCCCTCAGTCTGGCTGTGTCCCTCTGCCAAAGGTCAGACTCACTCTAAGCTGGCTCTCCTCTCTCCATCCTAGTTCTGGGAACACTTTCCTCTTGCTGCTTCAGGCTTAGGCCTGCTAATGGCCATTACACACCCAGGAGTACTGCCTGCTGTCTCGTGGTTCTCCTATACCTGCCCACAGCTCTGTAAGTATTCCCTAAATTTAGCTCTTCTTGAATCAGCCTTATTTGAGTGCATCACAGGCTTCCTGACCAGCACACCCAGAAAATCAGAGCCACAAGAAGGCAATCATCACTCAGCTTTCTTCCCACTTCATTTTACGAATGATGGAAATGAGGCCAGAGAGAATCAGATTTTCCTAAGAATGTGATCTAATGGTAATGACTGGTCTAAAATCTAGACATGCCGATTGCTGCTCTTTCTAGTTCTCACTTCCCATTTGCTTTGAAATTATATAAATACTATTTTTTTTTTCAGTTTTCAAATGTAAGACCTGTTGCTTCTCAGCCTTTTGGCTCAAATCAAGTGTAGTATCCAAATGCAAGCCTTATAAAACTGAGGCAATGAACATTCCAGCATTCAGCTTTTAAGCATGTGGAAATAAATGAAGACCACTCAAATGAGAACAAAGGCTGTTTATCCAGAGATTGCTATAGCAAGGGAGTCAGCCACCATGACTTCTGTTTGGCAGAGATTCAGTGCAGGCGGGGGAGTGGGAAAGCCTTAATGGAAAGAAGTTTTAGGTGTGCTCTGATTGGGGGTTGTTGGCAAAGTGGAGCTGGAGACAGGAGTTAAATAGACGTTAAGACATCCTATCTGATTGATTTGAAAGCATATCTGGCTTCCTCTGCTTGGTTCTGAGTTGGAAGCAGAGGCAAAAAATATATATAGGGAAGCTGGTAGTCACTGAGTCCTGACTGTTTGGGGTGATAACTACAGAGTTTGTAGATCAGAGTTGTGTTGCCACATGTGAGGAGAAGGAAATGTCAACCCACTCCAGTATTCTTGCCTAGAGAATCCCGTGGACAGAGGAGCCTGGTGGGCTGCTGTTCACAGGGTCGCACAGAGTGGGACACGACTGAGCGACTTCACTTTCACTTTTCACTTTCATGCACTGGAATAGGAAATGGCAACCCACTCCAGTGTTCTTGCCTGGAGAATCTCAGGGACGGGGGAGCCTGGTGGGCTGCTGTCCATGGGGTCGCACAGAGTCGGACACGACTGAAGTGATTTAGCATGCATGCATGCATTGGAGAAGGAAATGGCAGCCCACTCCAGTGTTCTCTCCTGGAGAATCCCAGGGACAGGGGAGCCTGATGCGCTGCCGTCTATGGGTTCGCACAGAGTTGGACAAAACTCAAGAGTAGCAGCAGCCACATGTGACCAGCCATTATCTGTTGTATGATCAGGCTCTTAAGCTTGAAAGCACTTCATTTGCTCTGCAGCTTTTTTTGCTCATCATCTGAATGAATTTTGGCCTCTGAGTAGAAGATTAATTATAGAGTACTCAGGGTATATAGGAGGAGAAAGTGTGGCCAAATGTTGGAAGAAAGAGGCAGATTTGGCATACTTTGGAACAATTCTGTTGAGAGTTTGCTAGACTGAAGCAGATAGGAACTGTGCTTGCAGTATTTGGGGTCACACACATTTATGCCTTAAAGGTGTATTTTTGGCACAGCTGACTTTATGTAGAAGCTTTGTCAATCATTAATGTGATTAGGTTGCATCTTTGCCAATTCTTTTATTATATGGGTGGCAGCAACATTTCTGGTGAGAGCCAGCAGAGAGAGCTTTATTCTCTTCAGAGAATCTGGAGTTGGCGTGGCAGCCCCATGTGAGTCAAGTATTGAGTGTAGATGAAATCCTAAATTCCTTACTCTCATATAGTTTCCTGACACTTACTCACTGCAGCTCTCATATGGACTTCAGCCACACACTTGAGAAAGGCCCTGAGCACACCTCGTCCTCACCCAGATGAGAATACAGGAATGCAGCTCTCAAAGATGTGGTAGTTGGTGGCTGCCATTCTCCTACCTTCCTGACTCTTGCTCTACATGGTTTTCCCTTGTGTTGGTGAATCACTTCTTTCACAAAATCTTTTATCTTTGCACGAGATTGGCTGCACAGTGAAGCTGTAGAGTCAACTTCCTCCTCAGATTCACTGCTGTTGCACTGAAGTCCCCACAGGAACTCCACTTTGTTTCACAGACATTTTAAGAGAAATTTCAAACAGGATAAGTCAAATAAGAAGTTTCATTTGGGGGATAAGGTGGAGGGAAGAGAAACTTCTGAAGGATATTACAGAAATTGGGAGCAAAAGGAGCTGACACTTACCTCTTCTGATACCTACTTGGCCTTCTGGCTGAGATTGCAGGGACTAGTCATACCTCTCTAATTAGAGTTACCAGCTTTTAGAATGCCAGAGATAGAAATCCTCCTTGGGAGTTAATATTCCGTGTGAATTTTTGATTTTGCACAGGGCTGACTGTAGCCACTCTTGTCCAGCAGTTGGCAGAAGTAGAGAGTCTAAGCTGTCAAATTGGAGTGATTTCATTCCATTCAATGGTCTGTGGGCTACTAAGGGCAAAAACTGAGTCTTTTTTTTACATACCTAGGGACTACCTGGGGTTTCCCGGGTGGCCCAGGGAAAGAATCCACCTGCTGTTGCAGGAGACACAAGAGACGAGGTTTGATCCTTGGATCAGAAAGATCTCCTGGAGTGGGACATGACAACCTGCTCCAGTACTCTTGCCTGAAAAACTCCATGGACGGAGGAGCCTGAGAGGCTGCAGTCCACAGGGTTGCAAAGAGCTGGACACGACCAAGCACAACACGACGACAACAGAGGGCCTGCCTAACTCATCAGTGCATGAGGGTTACCTGCTATGGCTGTGCTTTTTTTTTTTTTTAATGTTAAAATGTTGATGCATAGTATTGTCTTTCCCTTGGGAATAAAGACCTTTCTTTATTCCTCAACTCATTTCCCTATAGAATGTGAAAAAATATTGTAGTTGTTTGTTGTTGGTTAGTTACTAAGTCATATCTGACTCTTTTTCGATCCCATGGACTATAGACCACCAGGCTTCTCTGTCCGTGGGGTTTCCCAGGCAAGAATACTGAAGTGGGTTGCCATTTCCTTCTCCAGGAGATCCTCCCAACCCAGAGAGTGAACCTGCTTGGCCTGCATTGGCATGAGGATTCTTTACCACTGAGTCACCAGGGAAGTCTCAGGAAAATATATCTTGATATAAAAATGAAGATAGTGCCTTTTATTTTGCCTTTGTTTTCTTGCAACTCCTATTCCTATAGCTTTTAGTTGTTGTCTTGTAATGTCTCATTGAGTTTTCTAGTGATTGATCTCATGTAAATAAATTTAAAAAATTGAAAAGGGAATTACTTGTGTACAATTTGAACTAAGCAATGATTCATATTCACAGTTGTTGAAATATTGTATTTGGAACTAATGTTAGCAATCCAGCATTGGCAACATTATGCCTTGTTTATTTACAGATTTTTGCAAATCAGTATAGTGATAGAAATGCATGAAATTGCAATACTTAGGGAACTTTTTGTAATGGAGAAAAAAGCTATGACAGAGGTAGGGATCTACTCATGTATTTCATGGAAATATTAATTTAATTGGTTTCCTTTAAAACTTTTGTAGAAATGGCAGTGATAGTTACAGAAGTAGGAAGATAGTTCATGCTTAGTTAAAGAGATCTGGCCTTCTCTTTTGTTAATGAATGACTTCAAAGCTAAAATTTGCATTAAGAACATTAATGTGATAATTTTAAAAGTACTCATTAGTCTGACATTTTTAGGATAACAAAACTAAATTTTAGTGAAGTTGAAACATGTGGAAGAACAGTGGTAGATTTAGTCAAGGAATAATCTGATCACAATAAAAATATACTTTTGCTTGAAAATCTGTCAAAAGGAATTCCAAGTATTTTAAAAAATGCATGTTAAATGGGCTTTGCTACAGTTTTGAAATAGATTAAAATTATATGCAAATTAATGCAAATCATGTGGCTTGAAGATTAAGTTTTGAAGTGCTATCTTCATTCCCTGGAGTAAATGGCTTTTGAAGAATGGATGTATATAAATATCTGGCTGGCTGGCTGACTGGTAGACAGAGTGAATGAACGAATGATTGAGTCTTTTTTTCTGCTTTGAAAGCTGTGATATTTTTCTTTGCCACAAAGCCAGGTTTTGATCATGTTCAAAATAGAGTCTAGAAAGTGGGAAGGTGAAACCCCAAGTTTTAGTGTAATCAATCCAGCTCAACCCAGTGAAGACCTTTTGCCTCAGAATGTTGCTGGCCCAGCTTAGAATTGCTGTGCTATCGTGTGTCTGAACCTCAAGGGGAGGGGGCGTCTTCTCAGCACTCATTCATTCCCTGTGTGTCCACTAAGCACTTCGCAAGAGCCAGGCACTGCTTTCCATGCATCACTCTTGACCTCTTATACAGCAGTTAGTACTATTTTTGCCACCTATTCTTTCTGGAAATTTCCTCTTCCCTTGGATCCTGCCATATTTTATTTTCCTGACTTTCCTTCTACTTCTATAAAATGTCATTCCATCTCCATTTCCAAACTCACCTTGCGAGTTCCCTGTGGTTCAGTTTTTGCCTTCTGTTCTTTCTCTGCTCCGGTGATTCTCAACCCTGGCTTTCATCACAGCCTCTGAGGTGAGACCCCAAGCATGGACACATTTTACAAGCTCCATAAATGATTCTGGTGCGCAGCTAGGGCTGAGAGCCATTTTTATACTGTAATCCAGGGAATTGTTGTGTCTTGAAACATCACTTTTGTCTCTCCTGATTACTGTCATACCAGCATCTTCCTTCTCTTAAATGCTTGTTCTGTGCCTCCGGCTAGCCAAGAGGATGTTTCCGTTTAGAAATATCACTTCTCTGCTTCATCTCCAAAATGTCTTTACTTCCTCATTTCTTCTTATTAGTCTTTAATGCCAATCCATAAATATTAGTATTTGACATTCCTTGTTGCCTTTATCTATTCAATATCTTTAACATCATATATCCACTTAACTCTGAGGCTACTCTTAGCTAATCTTTTGCCCAAGTGCAATTGGTTCTCTGTTACCTACAGGGTCAAACTAAACATTTTTGGCATAGAATATAAAGCTTCAAAATGTAGATGCACATGTTGACTTCCACACAGGACGTCTGTTTCAGCCTTTTGTTAGAAGGGTCTGTGCCTTTCCCCTTTTTGCCTGAATTCTTCCTTGACTGCTCAAAGACATGGCTGTCTTTCAAGTCTTACTGATAATGTAATGCACCGAATCACGTAACTCTTAGGTTGAAGTTTGGCTATCACATAGAAGACAAAATCCTGACTGATCTTATGCCAAAAGTGTCAACATGTACTTCCTTTTGTTTATCAGAGACATTTATTAATACATCAGGGAAGGTGATGAGACGTGGGTTATATATTATGGCAGCAACGAAAAGAATGTTAAAAAACAAAACACCTATAAAATACAATGTGGGGGTTAATCTTCCTATAAGTTAGAGTCAGCACTCTATCCACAGTTCCTCAGCATCTGCAGCTGCAACTAACCACAAACTATATAGTACTGTATTATTTACTGTTGAAAAATATCCACATCTAAGTAGACCCTCACAATTCAAACCCATGTTGTTCAAGGGTCAACTGTATTTCCTACAAGTTCATAGTCAATCACCATTAAATGGATGGCTGTTATGTGCTAAGGACTTTATTATTTCATCCTTTTGAAAAATTAAGTAGTATGATCTCAATTTTATGAGGAGGAAACTGAGATCCAGCCATATGAATCAGCTTTTTTCAAATTACGACCTTGACTGAGAGTCCAGTTTGGCTCTTTGGAACTGAAATCTGGTGCTTTGTCTCTCTAGTAAATTTTTTCTTTTAGAAGGGGTCAGGGGGTGGGGGTGAGTTTCAAGGGGATAGGAGGTTGTACTTTTATTCCATTAACATTTTCCTTTCCTGAACTCAGTGACCATGATAGGTAGTCATAAAGGTGAATGAAATGAAATGTGGGAAGGGTCAGAGGATAATCTGGATTTCCTGGGTCTTCTTCCAAAAGCTCTTTTAGATTCAAACTGAAGCAGAGCAGCAACTTTCAGCATTGGATTGTTAAGAGTTGTTTGAATAATGCCTTGTTTAAAGGGCTGATGCTGAAAATGCTCTAAGATTATCTAGCATATGAATTTTCTGAGAAGCTATTTTAATAAACTAGGATTTGAACTCTACTGTTGTTATCTGAGGGCTTCCCAGGTGGCCCTGGCAACCTACTCCAGTATTCTTGCCTGGAAAATCCCATGGACAGAGGAGCCTGGAGGCTACAGTCCACAGAGTCCAAAGAGTTAGACAGGATTTAGTGACTAAACAAAAAACAATTGTTATCTGAGGATTTAGACTAAGGAACATTTCAAGACCTTGTAGACCAGGTTTATTTCTTGCAAGAGGAGGAGTTAATTTTCCCACCACTGTGTCTTTGAAATGATAAATGAAGCTCCTGTTCCCATGACGGCTGTTGTTCAGCTGAGAATGATGTCATGTAGCAGTCTCCAGGGGACAGGAGCCCATGGATGCCCTCTGTTCTCTATGCAGAGAGAAGGGCAGAGCAGGCGCTTCCGGGATAGCTGCTGTGTCTTTAGGGCTCTGTCTTATTTGTGAAATACATTTCCTAATTTGGATCTGATGACTAAATGGAGGTTAGAGTACAGAATTCTAGCTATCGGGACTTCTCTGGAGCTCCAGGGGTTAGGACTGCACTTCCAGTGCCTCTACTGCTAGGGGCAAGGGTTTGATCCCTGGTCAGGGAACTAAGATCCCACATACCATACCGGTGGGGTCAAAAATAAATACATAAATCAATAATAAGCAATGCTATGTATTTAAGAAAAGAATTGTAGCTCTCTTTGATGGAATTTACCTATTATATTTTAAAAATGTAACTACTTTTACCTAAATGAGTACACTGATGCTTATATTTACTGTTTTGTGATTAACGGAATAAATAATAGGCATTAGCCATCAAGGTAACCAAATGTTGTCTGGACTCTCCGTTTCCTAAGTTTAGCCCAATAGCTTTATTTCCTTAGATGCTATGTGTTTTAAAACTTTTACTTGAACTTTGCCATATTTAATAGTGAAATTAGGAGTAGGAAGTTGCACTTCAAAGGGAAATGTAATTTTATTCTTTGAGCTATGTTGTTGCTGAGATCAAAAGCATTTGAGGGGTGACCTGGGTGGCCATTACAACTAATTGAAAAATAAGTACAATTTCTTATTACTGCATCTTAAAATGAGGACAGCATTCTTTCAATATCACTTTTATATAAAAACTTGCACAAACTCACTCTCCATGTCTTAATTAGAACCTACTATAAAAAGACATTTCATCGTTTTTATAACTTGTGTTCAGAAATGAACCTGCTCTTATTTCAGTACTACATAGCAGAGACACTAATATTCAATCTAGAACAGAGAAAAAATAGAAAATTGTGATGTGCTTAATGTAAGAACAGAGTTTCATTACAGTTGCAGGCAAACAGAAATTTCTCTGGTCCTAAACCAAGGCTACTGATTTAACTTGGCTTATTTTTCATACGTATGGGACAGCTAAAGGATGAATTGCCTTCCAGACAAATGCCTTCTTGTTCTGGTGGCTCATTTGGCAGTCTCTATTTTATATTTGTAAGGACCTTCCTATTTGAGATGGAACCATTCTAATCAACCGACATGTATGAATTTTGTGAAAGAAGCTTCCGGAATCTTGTTTTTCAATATAAATATATTGTATTGAATAGGATTTATCACTGGCTCCATGGACTCATGCATATATGTAGATGCTAACTTGCAGAGCCACAAGTGGAATGTCTCATCATTTTAATGATCATAAAAATAGTGAACTATCTGGTGAACTAATAGTGAACTATTCTGAACTACCTGGATGATTTTTTAAAGGAGTCTTATGGGGAATTTCAGTGTCCATGCTTGCTTTCATATTTAGAATCAATTCACTGATAGCTGATTTTTCTATCAGGGCAAGAATTAAATAGCCATTCAAATATGGAACGTGAGGGAGTATTAGATCATCTCTTGGCACTCACCTGGCTAGTGTGTAGTGTATTCAGGTTGAAGGTAGCTTAATTCATAGGGAAGAGCTGACATGCCACACAAAGAGAACAGGTGGGACAGAAGCTTTAAGGCCATACTTGGGAGCAGCTCTGTGTGGGGAGGTCCAGGGAGGACGGGTGAGGAAGGTGGAGTGAGTCGGATCTGCGAGAAGTCAGTGAATTCTCAGTTTTGAGGAGTGCCCTGGGCTGAGCAGTGAGAAATCACTTAAGGTCTAAGACATGGCTGTGACATAAGCAGAACTATAATCTAGAAGTGTTTTTTTTTTCTTTTAATGTGATGCATTTCCTTTTTAATGACATCTCCAACTAATAGTTGTCTTTTTTTTTAAATGAGAACAGTTAACTTTTTCATTGTAGTAAAATGTACCCAATGAATATTATACTATTTTAACTTTATTAAGTAAATATGTCATTGGCATTAATTAAGTACAGTCACTGTGTTGTGTAGCTGCCATGACCATGTATCTCAAGAGCAGTTTTCATTTTTCTAAACTGAAACATCAAACCCATTAAACAATGATTATCCATTCCCCTCTCCTCCCGGCCCTGGCAGCCACCACTCTACTTTCTGTCTCGATGAATTTGCCTATTTTAAGTACCTCATATAAGTGGAAATATAAAGCATTTGCTCATTTGTGACTGGCTTCTTTTAGTGTAAGTCTTAAGGTTTTGCCTACATTGTAGGCAAATTTTTTTAAAAACTAATTTTTATTTAAGTATAGTTTATTTACAGTGTTGTGTTACTTTCTGATATACAATAAAGTGAAACAGTTACATACATGTATTTTTGTTGTTGTTTAGTTGCTAAGTCTGGAGAAGGCAATGGCAACCCATTCCAGTGCTCTTGCCTGGAAAATCCCATGGGCAGAGGAGCCTGGTAGGCTGCAGTCCATGGAGTCGCTAAGAGTCAGACACGATTAAAGTGAGTTAGCAGCAGCAGTTGGTAAGTCATGTCCAACTCTTTGCGCCCTCATGGACTGTAGCCCGCCAGGCTCCTCTGTCCATGGGATTTCCCAGGCAAGAATGCTGGAGTGGGTTGCCATTTCCTTCTCCAGGAGGTCTTCCCAACCCAGGGATTGATCCCATGTCTCCTGCTGGGCAGGCAGCTTCTTTACCACTGAGCCACCTGGGAAGCCCACATGTACATATATCTTTACTTTTTTAGATTCTTTCCCCATATAAATCATTAGAGTATTGAGTAGAGTTCCCTGTCCTATACAGTAGGTCTTTCTGTGTGTATGTGTACCTCATTTGTATCTGACTCTTCGTGACCCCATGGATCGTAGGCCACCAGGCTTCTCTGTCCATCAAATTCTTCAGGCAAGAGTACTGGAGTGGATAGCCATTCCCTTCTCCAGGGGGTCTTCCTAACCCAGGGATCGAATCCAGCTGTCCCATATTGGAGGCAGATTCTTTACCTTTTGAGCAAGTAGGTCCTTATTAGTTACCTATTTTATATATAGCAGTGTGTCTATGTCAACCCTAATCTCCCAATTTAGTAGCTGTTTTTCAATAAATAGCTCTTCCTTATATATTAAAGTATACTGGGCACTCTCAAGAAAAATTGGCAAATGAATACCTGGTCACTATCATTAAAGAATGAAATGCTATGCAGGAGCTAAGTAGCTGTACAGATGTAAGTTAGCATTATTACTGTAGTAAAAGAAAAAGCATTGTTCTAAGCAGGCAATTAAACTTACAGAAGATTTATAGCACTGAAGATACCCTCCAAGTCTACCTTGTTAACTAACAATGTTTTCATTTACTGTGACAAATGGTGAATGCAAATTACATATCCTATTACAGTTTGATTATCAGGAATATTATAGTTACATAAATGGACGCTATGTTATAGATAAATCTTGAAGAGTCAAAATGTTCATGCCTGCATGCTCAGTTGCTTTAGATGTGTCCAACTCTTTGTGACCCCATGGACTATGTAGCCCACCAGGCTCCTCTGTCAATGGGATTTTCCCAACAAGAATATTGGAGTGGGTTGCCATGCCTTCCTCTAGAGGATCTTCCTATTTAGGCTGATTATCAGGAATTTTATAGTTACATAAGTGGACCCCATGTTTTAGGTAAATGTTGAAGATGTCCGCATTAAAAATACTTCAGGTGAAGTCAACAAAAGTGCAGATAAGAAAGTGGGACTATATCAAACCAAAAAGCCTCTGAACAGTAAAGGAAACCATCAGTGGTTTGAAAGAGTGGGAGAAGATATTTGCAAATCATGTATCAGGTAAGGAGTTAATATCCCAAGCATATAAAGAACTTGTACAACTCAGTAACAAAAGACAATTTGATTGAAAAATGGGCAGGGATCTTAATAGACATTTTTCCAAGGAAGACATATGCATGGCCAACAGATACAAGGAAAGATGGTCAACATCACAAATCTTCAAGGACATACAAGTCAAAACTACTGTGAGATATCATCTCATATCTATTAAAGTGATTATTATTGAAAAGACAGAAAGTAACAAGTATTATCAAGGATGTGGAGGAGAAAAGGGAACCTTTGTGCACTGTAGTGTAAATTCATGTAGCCACTGTGGAGAACAGTATGGAGATTCTTCAAAAAAGAAAAATGGAATATGAGGCAGAAATTCTGCATATAGGTATTTATCTGAAGAAAGTGAAAACACAAATTTGAGAAGATATGTGCACCTTTATGTTCTTTGCAGCATTACTTACAATTGTCAAGATATATTATTTAGTTGCTCAGTCATGTCCGACTCTTTTGCGACCCCATGAACTGGAGCACGTCAGGCATCTCTGTCCATGGGGTTTTCTGGGCACGATTACTGCAGTGGGTTGCCATTTCCTTCTTCAGGGGATCTTCCTGACTCAGGGATCAAACCTATGTCTCCTACACTGCAGGCAGATTCTTTACCACTATGCCACCAGGGAAGCCCACACCAAGAGATGGAAGCAATCTAAGTATTCATCAGTGAATGAATGGATGAAGAAGAGGTGGATGTGTGTGTGTGTATATATATATATCCATATATATATATGTACATACTTATATACATGTATACATATGTATATGTATACATATATACACACATGTGTATACATATATATCTTTGTATATGTACATCCATATATAGATGTATATACATAAACAGGTATACATATATGTATGTATACATATATACATATGCTATGTATATCCATATATATCCATATATATAGATATATATACATAAACATATAAACATATATGTGTGTGTATATATGTATATATGCACACATGAATACATAAAATAGAATATTACTCATCTGTAAACAAGAGTGAACATCTTGCCATTTGTGACAACATGGATGGATTTTGAGGGCATTATGCTAAGTGAAATAAGTCAGATTAAGTCAGGTAAGTATGATCTCACTTAAATGTGGAATCTAAAATAAATAAATAACAAATCAACCCAAAACTAATAGATACAGAAAAGAGACTGGTGGTTGCCATAGTTTGGATGGGGTTTGGGAGGGAGGTCAGCAAAATGAGTGGAGAAGGTCAATAATTATGAACTTCTAGTTATAAAATAATTCATGAGGATGTAATATACAGCATTGTAATTAGAGTCAATGATATTGTATTGCATATTTGAAAGTTGCTAAGAGAGTTAATCTTAAAGGTTCTCATCATAAGAGAAAAGATGTTACCTTTGTATGGTGGCTCAGAGGTTAAAGCATCTGCCTGCAATGAGAGAGACCCAGGTTTGATCCCTGGATCGGGAAGATCCCCTGGAGAAGGAAATGGTAACCCACTCCAGTATTCTTGCCTGGAGAATCCCATGGAGGGAGGAGCCTGGTAGGCTACCGTCCACGGGGTTGCAAAGAGTCGGACACGTCTGAGCTACTTCACTTTCACTTTTTATGGTGACAGATGCTAACTGTATTTATTGTAGTGATCATTTTACAGTGTATACAAATATCAAATCATTATGTAGTACACCTGAAGCTAATGCAGTGTTTTTATGTCGATTAAAAAAAAAAGCATTGGATATTCATTGGCATCTTTGAATGTTGTGGCTTGGGAGGATTAGAGTTATCCCCCCTTTTTTTCTCCCAAAATTGGAAGAATGCCAAAATACATTTCAGAGTAGCTGCTTGTTACTTGGCTGCTTTAACATCAAAGCTAGAGCTCTTAATAAGGGCTCAGTTTTCTGGACCAGCATTGGCGTTGGGTTAATTTAACCAAAGCTACACATTTCTCATGTCCTGTCTGTGCTTGGGGCTTCCCTGGTGGCTTAGGCAGTAAAGACTCTGCCTGCAATTCAGGAGACCTGGGTTTGACCCCTCAGTCAAGAAGATCCCCTGGAGAAGGGAATGGCTAGACCATTTGAACCCATGCTGCTGCTGCTAAGTCGCTGCAGTCGTGTCCGACTCTGTGCGACCCCATAGATGACAGCTCACCAGGCTCCTCCGTCCCTGGGATTCTCCAGGCAAGAACACTGGAGTGGGCTGCCATTTCCTTCTCCAATGCATGCATGCATGCTAAGTCGCTTCAGCTGTGTCTGACTCTGTGTGACCCTATGGACAGCAGCCCACCAGGCTCCTCTGACCATGGGATTCTCTGACCGAGTGACTAATACATTTACTTCATACTTCTCTATGCTTAAACCCTTTCGATCTTTTCTATTTACCTGGAATAAAATCCAGGATTTTTAATGTGGCCCACAGCTCTGAGAGCCGAGGCGCTACTTCTCCAAATTCGTCACTACCACTTCCAGCCTAACAAATTTCCACATCAGGAATGTTCTACCTATTTCAGCCCAATCCCCAGTCTTCGCCTGGTCATGACCTCTTTTCTGTTCTCATGTGAAGAATTAATCTCCTTAGGAAAGATTTTTTCCTTTCTTGATCTTTCAAACTAAATCAGGAATATCTGGACTCATAACTTTTCAGTTTTTTCTTTCATAATAACTTTTACTGTTTGTATATTATTTGCATTTACTTTACCTGTGTCCTCAATGGGTCCATTGTCTTTTGAGTAAATACACCAATTTTGTGCTATATACCCAGTGCCCAACACAAAGTAGGAGCTTAATAAGTGTATTTTTACTGGTATATGGACAAAGGGAGGGAGTATAAGGTTAAAATGATAATTGTAAATAGAAATAATTTCTAAACTTTAAATAATCAAGCAAATATCTGCTGAAACAGGTTTGAATCCTATAAACAAACTATGTCACAACAGTCCTGGACAAGATATATTTAAGTGAAAGGAGTATTACATATATCTGGCCATTACTAAAGCATGAACAGAAATATGAAGAAATCTTCCAAAATTTTGAGTAGCATATATATTTTTTATTAGTTATTATCCTCATGTGATCAAAACATTTCATTAAGAGAAATACAAAAAAAAAAAAGAAATATATTTCCACAATGGAGAGGCATTTTGTGAATTAATAGCCTGGAATTGTAAAAAGACAAAATAAGAGCAAAAGCTTAAAATGCAGGGAGAGAGGAAATTTCTCCCACCTCCATCCTCCTCCCACAGTTTGGCAGCCAGAGTGTTTATTAAACCAGAAATGATCAAATCACTTTTACTGTGTCAGCGTGGGCTGAAAAAGACACCTGCATTTCATGAATTGATGAGTAATTGTTCTTAGTCCTGATTCTGAGTACCCTGTTGATTGCAGAAGTGTGATGTGGTTGAAAAAGCATTAGGTTTAGATCTGGAACACCTGGATTTAACTCCTGGCATCACTTACCTTATACATTAGACCTGGGATGAGTCACTTCACCTCACCAAGGGTGATTTTCCTTGTGAAATGGTGTCCTGTAGGATCCTTACTTGTATCAAATAAGACAATTACAGAGAATCTCTTGGAGAATGGTACGAAATACTGAAATAAGCTTTTGGGATTTGTCTTTATTTGTCTTATTTGTACTTATTTTCTTTAAGTAACATACTTTGTGCAGATATCCTGTCCTTTACTCCAGACAAACTTACATATCTCTTGGTGGGTGATATACAAACCAAGAAATATACTTTGATGCAGACAGTGGCATAATGCACAGATGAAGGAGCATATTTTTACTTCTTCCTACCTTCCCTTTCCATGTACTTCTGTGGGCAAGGCAGCATGATGGGTTGGACAAGGGAGATTTATTGATTTAAGGAGTGAGCAAATTCACCCACTTTTGGAATAAAATGCTCCATTTACCCATGCACTAATTTTAAAAATGTATTTTAATAATTATCAAAACACATCTGAGAATGAGGTAGAATAAATACAGGTGTTTTTTAATGTATTTGGATATTGCCTTTTTATATGAATGAAGCTTTTAGCTTCATGTACAGTTAATTTTATGGTTTTATTCTATTGACCAATTAAAGATAGTCTTGGGTTTTTGAGGAATAAGTGAAGTATATAGATGCTGTGGCATTTATTAAGGGAGATAGAGTGGATGGTATTATTTTTTTAAAACATTATTTTATATCTCTGAAATTATGAGGCATGTTAATCAGAAAAATCAAATATATAAATTCTATTTTACATGTAACTTAAGAACCATATATAATAGAAACAACGATGATGGTATATATTTCCAAAAAGCCTTTACATTGCACCAGAGAGCAAAAATATATGAGTGAGTAAGGACATATGTGTGAAGAGAGTGTGTGTGTATTTGTATACAGACATATGGGAAGAAAATACAATGTTAACACCAATTATTTTGGGGATATGTGATTATAGGTGATTTTTTCCTATACTTTTTATTTTAAAGATTTTCTATGATGACTATATACTTTGTTGATCACAGAATGTTACAGAACTACAATTTTACACACTATATAAAAGTAAGATACATAAAGAAGTATAATTTTCCCTTTGAAATTAAAGGCTATGATAGTAACAGCCTCCGTCACTGCTTTTAAATCACACTTCTGGTGCCCGTTTAGATGTTTCATCCTCAGTAACATAAGGCGTTTCATTAGCATCCAGTGGTGTATGATTGGACCTCCTGAGGTGTTATGCTTTCACATGAATTATTATAATGTAACATACATCTTAGTAATAACAATGAAGTTATCCAGTAAACATTCATAAGTAGTAACACTGTGTAAGAATATAAGTGATTCCATTTAAATATTTGTAAGACAGTAAACAAATATTTTGAAATGTACTTTTATAAGTACATTTACAAATGTATATTGGTGAATTCGGTGCTTTGGGGTGTTACAGTAATGCTGACTTCTTGCATATTATCTCATGGCTGTTTAGAGAGCACCAAGTCTGTGGTCTTACAGCTGCATGACTTCCCATGGGAAGGTTGGCTGTGATAATAAGGCACATAACATATCATCATATCAATTAATTCTTCTATGGCAGCAGATATTTTATTGAAGTGGTTAAAAGTATTATCTTATTTCTAGTAAGCTAGTTTTAAGAAAACTCTTAGCTTAGTTGTATAACTCAATAAACTCAAACGTCCTGTTGTTTAACTCTTTTTTTCCAATTTTGCTTTTAAAAATGTTTTATCTCAAGCCTTGGTGGTGACTTCTTGCGTGCACTCCATGCTGTAGTCTGATGTGACTGTGCTGCAGAATTACATCTTTAATTCTCTTTGTGTTCTTTTAAATAGATTTGGGGCTTCCTTTGTGGCTCAGCTGGCAAAGAATCTGGCTGCAATGCGGGAGACCTGGTTTTGATCCCTGGGTTGGGAAGATCTCCTGGAGAAGGGAAAGACTACTCACTCCAGTTTTCTGACCTGGAGAATTCCACGGACTGTATACTCCTTGGGGTCTCAAAGAGTCGCACATGACTAGGCAACTTTCACTTTCACTTCAGAGAGAGATTTGTTTTAATCTTTCTCTCCTCCACACCCTGGCAACCTTCTGTCTTCCACTCTCTTCATTTCTCTGGCGCCTCTTTACTTTTATTTACATTTTTAAGGCAACTCACCATTCTTGCATTCAAGGTTAAGATGGAAGGAAAATAAATTTAGTATAATCAAAGGAAAAAAAAATCATTTTAAGAACTGACAAGCACATCCTCCATAAGAAACAACTTGTTTTGTTCAGGATAAGTTGTAAAGAGATCTGTCTCATTTAACAATAAATATTTTAGTGCCATTAGCAAAATGTATCAATATATTTTTCTTAAAGGAGACATTCCTTCCCAGTGTGAGTAAATAGTTCTTTCCCCTACCCCCTACACATACATTCAGAAAGTTAAAGAGTAAGAGCTTAACCTCTTTTTTCCAACAGAACATCAGGACTTATACACTTACGTAATTAATACAATTTAATATTATTAACATAATTAAATAGCAGTTTATATTAACTTAGTAGTAGTACTTAAGTCACAGATAAGAATATAGTTGAATAAAAATTTAAGGGTTGAGAAAGTTTTACAGATGTAGAGGCATTTCCAAACTCAGGTTATCTATGATAGTTCTGGAGAAATAAATTGAACACCTTCACAATTCTATAGGAAAAAATCCCACTCTAAAGTCATTTTTATTCATAAAATATGGCAGAAAATGTAAAATGTCTCTGTGTTCAACTTTCATTCTTTTCCTATAAAATTAATACATAATGGCGTGCTTCCCGTAATTGCCATTGACACTTCAGTCTTTGTGGTACCAGTACAAACTAATCGCTTTCATGTGATATTTTAGAAGTTGTACAGAACTTTTTTCCCTATTGTTTAATGTGTTTTAAAGTATGAGTGTCTTTAATAGTTTTCACCTTGACTACGGCTGTTTCTTAAAATTTATTTTTATGCTTAGTCGCTCAATTGTGTCTGACTCGTGACGACCCCATGGACTGCAGCCTGCCAGGCTCCTCTGTCCATGGGGATTCTCCAGGCAAGAATACTGAAGTGGGTTGCCATGCCCTCCTCCAAGGGATCTTCCCAACCGAGGGATCGAAGCCAGGTCTCTCCCGCATTGCAGGTGTATTCTTTACCAATTGAGCCACCAAAGTATGAGTATCTTTAGTGTAGTAGCTTTCAGCTTGACTACTGGTTTTTCTTAAAATTTATTTTTAATTGGAGGATAATTGTTTTAATAAGTGTGTTAGTTTTTGCCATACAATTCCAGTCAGCCGTGAAGTATATATATATCCCCTGCCTCTTGAATCTCCCTCCCACATCCCACCCACCCCACCCCTCTAGGATGTCATGGAGTACCAGATTGAGCTCCCTTTGCTATGCAGGAAGTTCCTATTAGCTATCTGTTTTACATATGGTAACGTATAGGTTTCAGTGCTACTGTCTCAGTTTGTTTCACCCTCTCTTTCTGTGTCCACAAGGTTCTCTATGTCTGTGTCTCTGTTCCCATCCTGCAGATAGATTCATCAGTACCATTTTTATAGGTTCAATATGTATGTAATAATATACGATATTTGTTTTTCTTTTTCTCTTCATTCTGTATGACAAGCTCCAGGTTCATCCACCTCAATGGAACCGACACAAATCTGTTCCTATTTATGCTTGAGTAATATTCCATTGTGTATATGTACCACAAATTCTTTATTCATTCATCTGTTGATGGAGATCTAGGTTGCTGTCGTGTCTTTGCTATTGTAACTAGTGCTGCAGTGAACATCAGGGTACATGTGTCTTTTTCAGTTATGATTCTCTCTGGGTATGTGCCCAGTAGTGGAATTGCTGGATCGTAAGGTAGTTTTATTTCTAGTTTTTTAAAGAATCTCCATCTGTTCTCCATACTGGGCACAAAATCACTGCAGATGGTGACTGCAACCATGAAATTAAAAGACACTTGCTTCTTGGAGCAAAGTTATCACCAACCTAGACAACATATTAAAAAGCAGAGACATTACTTTGCCAACAAAGGTCCATCTAGTCAAAGCTGTGGTTTTTCCAGTAGTCATGTATGGATGTGAAAGTTGGACTATAAAAAAAGCTGAGCACCAAAGAATTGATGCTTTTGAAATGTGGTGTTGGAGAAGACTCTTGAGAGCCCCTTGGACTGCAAGGAGATCCAACCAGTCCATGCTAAAGGAAATCAATCCTGAATGTCCGTTGGAAGGACTGATGCTGAAACTGAAGCTGAAACTCTAGTTCTTTGGCCACTTGATGAGAAGAGCTGACTCATTTGAAAAGACCCCGATGCTGGGAAAGATTGAAGGTGGGAGGAAAAAGGGATGACAGAGGATGAGATGATTGGATGACATCACCGACTCAGTGGACATGAGTTTGAGTAAACTTCAGGAGTTGGTGATGGACAGGGAGGCCTGGTGTGCTGCAGTCCATGGGGTTGCAAAGAGTCGGACACAACCGAGCAACTGAACTGAACTGAAATTTGCATTCCCACTAACAGTGCAACAGGGTTCCCTTTTCACCACACCCTCTCCAGCATGCTTTTTTTGTGTATTTTTTCATAACGGTCATTCTAACCCATGTGAGGTGAAACCTCAATGTAGTTTTGTAATGCATTTCTTTAATAATGAGGTGATGTTGAGCATCTTTTCATGTGTTTGTTGACCATCTCTATGGAGAAATGTCTATTGAGATCTTCCATTCTCTTTTTTTTTTTTTTTTTGATTGGGTAGCTAGTTTTTTTGGTATTTAGCTGCATGAGCTGCTTGTTTATTTTGGAGATTAATCCTTTGCCAATTGTTTCATTTGCAATTATTTTCTCTCATTCTGAGAGTTGTCTTTTCATCTTGTTTATAGTTTCCTTTGCTGTGCAGAAGCTTTTAAGTGTAATTAGGGCCCACTTGTTTATATTTGGTTTTATTTTCATTACTCTAGGAAGTGGGTCAAAGAAAATCTTGCTTGATTTATGTCAGAGTGTTCTGACTATGAATTAGTCTTAGTCTTTTATAGTTTATGGCCTTACATTTAGGTCTTTAATCCATTTTGAGTTTATTTTTGTGTATGGTGTTAGGCAATGTTCTCACTGAATCTGTAGATTGCTTTGGGTAGTATAGTTTCTTTCACAATATTGATCCTTCCAATCCAAGAACATGATGTATCTCTCCATCTGTTTCTGTCATTTTTGTTTTCATTCATGAGTGTCTTACAGTTTTCTCTATACAGATCTTATGTCTCCTTAGGTAGATTTATTCCTGGGCATTTTATTCTTTTTGTTGCAATAGTGAATGGTATTGATTCCTTTATTTCTCTTTCTGATTTTCATTATTGGTGTATAGGAATGCAAGGATTTCTTTGTATTGATTTTGTATCCTGTGGCTTTACTAAATTCATTGATTAGCTCTAGTAGTTTTCTGATAGTCTATTTAGGGTTTTCTATGTATAGTATATCATCTTCAAAGAGTGAAAGTTTCTTTTTTTTCCAATCTGGATTCCTTTCTATTTATTTTTCTTTTCTGATTGCTATGGCTAGGACTTCCAAAAATATCTGGAATAATAGTGGTAAGAGTGGACACCCCTGTCTTCTTCCTCATCTTTGAAGAAATGCTTTCAGCATTTCACCATTCAGAATGTTTGCTGTGGGTTTGTCATATGTGGCCTTTATTATGTTGAGGTAGGTTCTTTCTGTGCCCATTTTCTGAAGACTTTTTATGATAAATGGTTGCTGAATTTGTTGAAAGCTTTTTATGCATCTACTGAGATTGTCATATAATTTTTCTCTTTTAATTTCTTAATATGATATATCACATTGATTTGCATGTATTGAAGAATCCTAGAATTCTTTAACTATGTCCCACTTGATCATGGTATATGATCCTTTTAATGTGTTGTTGAATTATGTTTGCTAGAATTTTGCTGAGTAGTTTTGCATCTATGTTCATCAGTAATATTGGCCTGTAATTTTCCTTTTTTGTAATGTCTTTGATTTGGACTTCCCTGATGGCTCAGATGGTAAAGAATCCACCTGCAATGCAGAAGACCTGGGTTTGATCCCTGGGTTGGGAAGATCCCCTGGAGAAGGAAACAGCTTCCCACTCCGGTATTCTGGCCTGGAGAATTCCATGGACTACAGTCCATGGGGTCACGAAGAGGCAGACATGACTCAGCGACTTTCACTTCACTTTGATTTTAGTATCAGGGTGATGGTGGCCTCGTAGAACGAGTTTGAAAGTGTTCCTTCCTCTGAAATTTTTTTGGAAGAGTTTGAGAGGGATAGGTATTAGCTCTTTTGTAAACATATGATAAAAGTCACCTGTGAAATCATCTGGCCCTAGGTGTTTATTTTTTGGAAGATTTTTGATCACAGTTTTGATTTCCATGCTTATGATTGGTCTGTTCATATTTTCTACTTCTTCTTGGCTCAGTCTTGGAAGGTTGTACTTTTCTAAGAATTTGTCCATTTTTTCCAGGTTGTCCATTTTAATGGCATATAGTTGCTCATAGTAGTCCCATGATCCTTTGTATTGTATTTCTGAATTGTCTATTTTGACCTCTCCTTTTTCATTTCTAATTTTGCTGATTTGAGTCTTCTCTGTTTTTCTCTTAATGAGTGTGGCTAATGGTTTGTCAATTTTGTTTATCTTCTCAAAGAACTGCCTTTTAGCTTTATTGATCTTTGCTATTGTATTCATTTCTTTTTATTTACTTCTGCTGTGATCTTTATGATTTCTTTCCTTCTACTAACTTTGGGGCCTTTTATTTTTCTTCTTTTACCAGTTGTTTTAGTGTAAGATTAGATTGCGTATTCAATTTTTTTCTTATTTCTGGAGGTAGAATTGTATTGCTATAAACTTCCCTTTTAGAACTGCTTTTGCTGCATCCCATAGGTTTTGAGTCATTGTGTCTGCATTGTTATTTGTTTCCAGGTATTCTTTGATTTCCTATTTGATTTCTTCAGTAAACTGTTGGTTATTTAGAAGTGTATTGTTTAGCATCCATATGTTTGTGTTTTTTACAGTTTTTTTTCCCTGTAATTGATATCTTGTCTCATAGCATTGTGATCAGAAAGGATGCTTGATCCAATTTCAGTTTTCTTAAATTCACCAAGGCTTGATCTATGACCCCAGATTTGATCTGTCCTTGAGAATGTTCTGTGTGTACTTGAGAAGAAAGTGTATCCTTCTGCATTTGAGTGGAATGCCCTGAAGATTTCAATTAAGTCCATCTTGTGTAAGGGCTTAACTGACCCTTTAAAGCTTCTGTTTCCCTATTAATTTTCTGTCTAATTGGTGTTACACCTTGTTAATTGGTGTAAGAGGGATGTTAAAGTCCCTACAGTTGTTTTACTGTCAATTTCCCCCTTTATGTCTGTTAGTGTTTGCCTTATATACTGATGTGTTCCTATGTTGGGTGTATACTGCATAAATATTTACAAATGTTATGTCTTCTTCTTGGATTGATTCCTCCTTAATCATTGTAGTGTCCTTTATCTTTTGTAATATTATTTATTTTAAGGTCTGTTTTGTCTGATATGAGAATTGTTACTCTGGCTTTCTTTTGATTTCCATTTGCAGAGAATATATTTTTCCATCCTCTTACTTTCAGTCTGTATGTGCCTGTAGGTCTGAACTGGGTTTCTTGTAGACAGTATATATACAGTCCTTGTTTTTGCCAACAGAGGATGACAAAGGATGAGATTGTTGGATGTCATCACTGACTCAATGGACATGAGTTTGAATAAACTCTGGGAGCTGGTGATGGACAGGGGACCTGGCGTGCTGTAGTCCATGGGGTCACAAAGAGTTAAACACGACTGAGCAGCTCAACTGAACTGAATTTTAAATATATCCTGCCATTCCCTTCTGGCCTTCAGAATTTCTGATGAAAGCTCAGCTATTAACCTTACAGGGTTTCCCTTGTATGTTACTTGTTGATTTTTCCTTTCCACTTTTCTTTGAGTTTAATTTTGCTTATTTTGGTTAATATGTATCTCAGCATATTTCTCCTTTGGTGTATCCTATATGCAACTGCACTTCTATGACTCGTTTGACTATTTCCTTTCCCATGTCAGGGAAGTTTTCAACTATAATCTTTTCAAAATTTTTCTCAGACCTTTTCTTTTTCTCTTCTTCTGGAACCCCTAGAATGCAAATGGTGGTGAGTTTAGTATTGTTCCAGAGGTCTCTGAGAGTATCCTCAATTCTTTTCATTCTTTTATCTTTATTCTGCTCTTTTGCAGTTATTTCCACTTCTGTCTTCCATCCTACTTGTCAATTTTTCTGCCTCAGTTACTCTGCTATTGATTTCTTCTAGAGTATTTTTAATTTCAGTAATTGTGTTGTTCATCATTGTTTATATTTTATTTCCTTTAGGTCCTTTTTAAATGTGTTTAAATGGTTAGAATTAAATAATTTTTGCCTTTTCTCCACTCTGATTTCAAGGTTTTGGATCATACATACTATCATTACTCTGAACTCTTCAGGTAGTTTGTTTATTTCCCCTCCACTTATTTGGTCTTGTGGATTTTTGTCTTCTTCCTTCATCTGCACAGTACGTCTGTCTTCATTTTTCTAGCTTAGTGTGTTTGAAGTCTCCTTGGCTCAGTTGGTAAAGAATCTGCCTGCAATGCAGGAGACCTGAGTTTGATCCCTGGGTTGGGAAGATCTCCTGGAGAAGGAAATGGCAACCCACTCCAGTATTCTTCCCTGGAAAATCCCATGGTCAGAGAAGCCTGATAGGTTATAGTCCATGGGGTCGCAAAGGGTTGGACACGACTAAGCAACTTCACTTTCTTTCTTTCTTTCCCCAGGCTATAGTGTCGTGGTTCCTCTTGCTTTTGGTCTCTGCCCCTAGGGTTAAGGTTGATCTAGTGGGTTGTCTAGGATTTATGATGTCTAGGACTTGTACATTCATTCTGGTGGGAGGAGTTTTGTTTTGTTTTTTGCATTTGACGGGCAGCGCTGTGTGAGGCAGTGTTTCGAGGCATTTGTGGGAAGCCTGTCTGCTGCTAATTGGCTTTGTGTCCTTTCATGCTTGTTGTTTGGGTGGGGCATCCTGAACTGGGTGGCACTGGGTCTTGGATACAGCTGAAACTTTTCATGGGAGTTATCACTGATTAATACTTCTTGGGGTCATGAGTCTTCTGGCAGTCTAGAGTCCTGGACTCAATGCACACACCCCAGAAGCTCAGGCTTTACCCCTCTGGTCTGGAAACTATGATCCCATGAGCCATTTGTTATGACAGTAAAGAGAATTAAAACAAACAGACAAAAAAAGCCAAGCCATAAAAATGAACCCCAGACAAATGGCAAAAGTAAAATCAGAGAAATATGAACAGAAACAAAGGAATACACACACACACACACACACACACACACAAATGAAGCCAAAATGTACCAAAGAAAACAAAGTACCAGAGTGACCTGGCAAGCGAAAGAAAGCAAAAATGGTATCAACCAATTAAAGACAAAACTAACAAAAACACAAAACAGAAAGCAAGACCAAAGCAGAGTTCCAAATGAGGACTAAAGAAAATAAACATGGTGAAAGAAATGAAAGGAAAAAAAAAAAAACCAAAACAAAGTAAAATAGGGTTATTTTTAAAATATTTAGATATATTAGAGGAAAAAAACACAAGAGAACTACAAAACGAAACAAAAAGAAAAAAGAAAAAATATCCACAGAACTGCAGAAAGCCAAATTAAAAGTAGAAATAGATCAAAGAGATAAAAAGTGTGATTAACGATTAAAAAAAAAAATGTTCTCAACAGCCTAAATGGAGATAATAATAGTAAAATCAGTAGCAAGAGCAACAGAGAAAAAGAGAAAAAAATCCAGAACCAACTACAGAGTGAATCAACATATAAGAAGAATGTGTGTGTGTGTGCGTGCACACAGGCACGTTCAGTCGTGTCCCACTCTTTGTGACCCTATGGCCTGGAGCCCACCAGTCTCCTCTGTCCATGGTATGCAATAATAATACTTTTTTGAGTCTTAACTGTCGGTGTCCATTCCCCACTGTGAGCCACAGCCCACCTACACCTCTGTAGGGAGCCCTCCAGTACTGGGAGGAGCTGACTTCTGGACCTGCTGTGGGGACAGCTCAGACTCTGATCTGACCCTGCTCCTCTGTGCTCTTGCCTCCAGAGTCCACAGCTGCCAGAGTGAGAGCATTTTCTTTTGTGGGAGCATGCATCATTGTTTTATATATTCCATATATACAGTGTCTACCTAGTTGAGCATGTGGATTTAATCTGTATCTTTTCCATCCGGTGGGGAGGTTTTTGATCCTCTTCCTTAGTCACTCCGTTTCTGGAACTCAGTTGTGGTTTTAATCCCGCTTTTGCATGCGGGCCCTCCGCAGGAGTCTGCTCTGAGGCTGCCCTGGTGGACTTGGGTCTGCCCCCGTGAGGACCGGATGTGGAGGTGGCCGTGTCCTGCTCGGATCGTGTGCGTCTTGGTAGGTGCCAGATGTGCTGCACAGCCAGAGGCCCTGGGTGCGGGTGATATGGCATCGCTAGAATTTGGTCTAGCCTCTGGCAGCTCTTCCCCAGTGATGACTGGGTGTGTAGGTAGGATGGCTGCTTGGATTGCCGAGATTCTGGCAGCACCAGGAGTGCAGGAAAGCTGGCTTCTATGGGCCTGGGAGATAGGGCACTCTTAGGGTTCTTTTCTAGCCTCTGGTAGCTCTGCCTCAGTGAGGACTGCGTGTGGAGGTGGCATGGCTGTTTGGATCAAGGGGACCTTGGAGATCCGCTGGGAAGCCAGCAGCCATGGGCACAGAAGATATGGTGCTATTTGAGTTCTAGCCTCGGTGGCTGGTGCTCAGAAAGCCACCCTGCTCAGCACATGAGGTGCTCAAAGGCAGTTGTGGTTGGGGTCCATCCTACTTGGTGGATCAGGCCCTCAAAAGGCCACCTTCCCTGGGGTCTTTCTCTGTTCGTCGGTTGCCAGTGTAGGGTGTGGGGAGGTAGAGGCTAGGTGATGACTCCACCCGCTGTGTGTGATTCAGCGGTTTACCCAGTCTCCGTTGCTGCCCAGCTTTCCTCCGCAGGCATTCTCCACAGGGATTTCCTCCCTACTATCTCCTTGGGTCATCTCCCCACTGTCAACAGCAGTCCTGGCCCTGGGATTTCTCTCCAGTCCCCACACTCCAGATCTCAGCAGCATCCCTACCTGGGGTACGTAGGGCCACAGTACAGATTGTTTGTGTAGTTCTGACTCTGATCAAACTGTCCAGGATGAGCTGCTTCACTCTCTGACAGCCTCAGATGCTCCCCTTTTGTCCCAGCTGGTTGCCCCAGAGGCAGGAATCTCACTTCTGCTTCACCCACTGGGTGCAGGTCTGCCCTCACTCTCTCTCCTCTTTTTCCCTTCCCTTCTTCCTTCGTCCTACCTAGTTTTGCATAGGGGGGACTCCTGCCAGTACTCAGCTGGTGCTCTGCCAGATCTTCTGCATCTGGAGATGTTCCTGATACATCCATGGATATGTTCCTGATATGTACTCCATGTCCACCTACTCCACCATCATCTTGTCTTCTCCCTAGAGTTTGCTTTTGATTATGGTTTTATTTGAATGAAAGTTAACATATATAATTAATTAATGTCCAAATGTTCTAAAGATCAATCCAGGACAAAATTGGTTTTGAAAGTGGTATAATTTCACTAGAGATGAATGACTCAATTGAATTAGAGGGTGTGGTTAAGTCCACTAGTGTTATATGCATCAAACTTCTTTTTTATTTTCAGAGATTTTATTCCTTCAGATTTATACCACATGCAATAGCCAAAAAAAAAGTGTGCTTTTTCAGCATCTAATTTTTTAAAAATGGAGTCCAATATAGATGGAAATAAACAGTTTACATTCTTTGCAAAGCATACTGTCTCCTAAACCACAATGAAAACTTAGTTGTGTAATAGTTACTGAACTTGAAACTATGCCTGATAAAGTTTTTATAAAATGTAAACTTTGAATGCCATTTTTTATCACTGATAAGCTTTGAAGAATAGCACTTTGTTTTTGCTCTCCATGAAACCCAGGGATAACTTTCATTTTCTTTTTAGCTAATATAAATTCTAGAAACGAAATGGTATTGAAAATATTACTTCTTTATATTCAGAGAAAACTTTTTTTATTGCTGGAAACTTAAAGTATATGATCTATAATGGTTGTCATGTATTTTACGGTTGCTAAGATACCTGGAGTAACTAGACCACTGAGTCTCATTGCTCAGGTTGAGATTGAGCATAAGCCATCCAGAGCCTTGTATAGTTGCCCTCTAACATTATCCATTTTAATGTGAGTTTATTAAAATAGGGTTTGAAAAAGTGAAGAAAAATTGTCGAATTTACCTTTCATTTTTTGCTGTAGTTCTTAGAAAATAGCTTTCAACTTAAAATAGAGTTGGAATAACCTTGGTTATGTTGAGTACAACAGCAAAGCAATGAAAAAAATTAATTTGTCCCATCTAACTGCAATAATAGCTGTTAGAACTTAATCTTGTAGTATGTTTCTTCCAAATAGGGGATGTTTCTGAATCAGTCACACCTTGCGCACAACCAGTACATTGATGAGGATAACTCAAAGTGGTTTGCTCTCAGCTGTTTTCTAACAGTATTGTCATAGTTTTCTACTGCTGCTTATGTTTCATTTCTGCCATGCATTTGTCACTTCTGTTGACACCTTTCGTGTTACGTAATGAGATGAATCTGGTTGGGAGGATAATAGTGCACAAAAGCTTCCAAACAGAGCAGAATGGAAAATTAGAGCCTCAGAAGTATCCTTGAGGATGGATTCCAGTAGATGATGTCTGCCCACATTGAGAGTAATGATGCTAATGCAGAAATACTGGAGATTAGAAAACCGAGTGTATGAATGAGGGCAAGGCAAAAAAACTCCAACTATTCTGAAAGAATACCTCACTTCACTTATTCGTAAAGCTGAAACATGTCACAAGTGTGTTGAGCTCCAAACAGAACAAGTACAATATAATTCTAGAATAATGTCTTAGCAGTGTCAGAGCCTCTCAAGTTATACCATGAACAGAGTTATGTTGCTATTTAAATGATTTTGTTTCTAAAGGTGCAGATCTTTAAATACAGTATATAGATTTTTATATGGGAACTGCAATATTGGTGATGCTTTGTTTTATAATGAGGTAAGATTTCCTATGGTTTATTTTTCTCTATTTCCAGTGAAAACAATGTTCTCTGTCCCTTTCATACTGGGAATATGGCAATTTTAGGTCATGGCAGCAAATTCAGATTGTCAACATTGCATCACAGCAATAATCCTTTTTTTGGGAGGGGGGAAAAGAAATTTTTTTTGGTGTTCAGACAATTAAAAAATTAAGTATAAAATAATGAGGGACAGGTTTTAACATTGTCAGAAATTAGAACATTTTCTAATTTAGTTTAAATGAGTAACACTATTTGGGTTGCTGATATTCCAGAGGATTCAGCTGCCTCATGGAAAATTGAATGTCTGAGTAATTTCCAGTTAGACTAGAAATTATCTAAAATCTTAAAATTTTCCCATTTATTTAGATTTCTTATCTCGGGATTGAACCTATTGCAATGTGTGTATGTGTGTGGACGTTCAACAGCAATTTTTTTTTTAAAGGGATAGTCTTTCAAGCCTTTCTCTAATCTCTCTAGCATCTAAAATAAGGTAATATAAAATTTCCAGGTGGCTACAAAATATTAGATACATTGATGCTAGCATTGCGTGTATGGGTGGTAGTGGGAGGGAGAATAATGATTATGCATTATTTATATGCTACAGAATTAAAGTGGCCTTTCATTTCTTTTAAAGAATGCTATTTTCTCAAATGAGGAGGGTTAAATAAGAGCCTTAAGAAAGACAGAAGTGATATAGTGACATCTGCTATGAAGAGTTACTATAAACAATGAGGGATCAGTAACAGAAAAGAATAAAATGTGTTCCTAAAGAATGAAGGGGGGGGGGATTTAATAATTTCACTTTTTAAATGCACCTGAAAAATTAGAGGGATTTAAAACTCCCTTTCCCTTTTCACTTTCTTGCATTGGAGAAGGCAATGGCAACCCACTCCAGTGTTCTTGCCTGGAGAATTCCAGCGACGGGGGAACGTGGCGGGCTGCCGTCTATGGGGTCGCACTGAGTCGGACACGACTGAAGCGACTTAGCCGCAGCAGCAGCAGAGTAGAGAGAATAATTTCTGTTAGAATGACTGGTTAAGATTTCTGAGCAAATGTGCCAGAAAAACTGATTCTGAAACAAGGTAGTTTTTAAATCTTTGCTTCATCCTAACTCCTGATGAAGGGAATGGCTGTATAGGACTGGCCTGCAACATTCACTGCTTTCCTGACTCCTCCATAGCTGATTTCCTAATGACTGCTACCTGCAGTTCAGTTCCGTTCAGTCACTGAGTTGTGTCTGACTCTTTGAGATCGGGTGGACTGTAGCACATCAGGCTTCTCTGTCCATCACCAACTCCCGGAGCTTACTCAAACTCATGTCCATTGAGTCAGTGATGCCATCCAATCATCACATCCTCTGTCTTCTCCTTCTCCTCCTGCCTTCAATCTTTCCCAGCATCAGGGTCTTTTCCAATGAGTCAGTTCTTTTCATCAGGTAGCGAAAGTATTGGAGTTTAAGCTTCAGCATCAGTCCTTCCAATGAATATTCAGGACTGATTTCTTTTAGGATTGACTGGTTGGATCTTGTTGCAGTCCAAGGGACTCTCAAAAGTCTTCTCAACACCACAGTTCAAAAGCATCAATTCTTCAGTGCTCAGCTTTCTTTATAGTCCAACTCTTCATCCATACATGACCACTGGAAAAACTATAGCTTTGACCAGATGGACCTTTGTTGGCAAAGGTTGACTGCTACCTTCATTCCTCAAAATTGTTAAATTCCTTTAAGAAAAGCTGAATCATTAGGAAATGTTTTACTGGAATAAGGGGAAATAGACCATTTAGCTAGACTTGGCTGCGTATTCCTGAGGTTCCACTCCATGATGGTGTAGCTATCAAACTGAAGGGTACATCAGAAAGCTCTGAGAGCCTCGGTTAATAATTCAGGATTCTGGGATCCATCTGCAGAATTTCTGATTCAGCAAGTTTGTACTGGGACTGGGGAGTTCACATTTCTAACAAGTTCCCAGGTGATGCTGTTGCTTCTAGACCTGGGCCCACACTTTGAGAATCTCTATCCAAATGAAAGCTTAGAGGAGAAAAAAAAAGGGAGGGGGGCAAACCTTGGCCCAAAGAACAGTAGTCAGCTTCTCACTGGATGGATAACTCATGGAACTGCCTTTTATTAGTTACTAGATCCTTTATTAGGTCTTGACATGCAATCTTCCATCCAACCTTGTGAGGGTTTTTCCCATTTAGATTTATCTTATAAAGCCTCTCTAAGTTTGGGCAAATGATGTCTCTTAGAGTAGCTATTTAGGATTTTTTAGTAAATGTGCTGGAAAAAGTGATTGTGAAACAACATATGTATGTGTATATATGTATGTGTTTTATATATATATACATATATATATATATATATATAAAACACTTTAAAACACTTTTAGTCTTTGCTTGAACCTGACTCTTAATGAAGTAAATAGCTCTGGCATTTACCTGTGTTGCAAAATCACCTGTACAGAACTCAGTTTCTTTAATTAGCTTACCTAAAGTTTGAAGCTAGGGATGCAGTTGGACCTAAATGTCAGTCTTGGCTGTTTGGGTCTGAAGTCTCACCTCTTTACATCAAAATATACTTTTGTGCTTGTTTCCAAAGAATCTCTACTTCCTTTTCATTTTTGTTCACATATTGTTCAGAAGCTCTCAAGCTTGCTTGTATTTTTATACCATTTTCTAAAATTAAATTCTGACCTGATAGCCCTCATTGGCAAGCAACACTAATTATTTAATAGCAACTGTGCATATGAGTCATGGAAAAGTACAAATGTGAGAGAAGAGCTGCAAATGGTTTTAGCAAATTTGTGGCACAGATATAGAAACAACTTTTCAGTGAGAAACAGCTAGCTGGCCAGGAACTACACTAAGAACAATACAGAAGTTATCTCATCTAATCACAATGAGCCTGTCCCAAAGAAGAGTATTGCCTTTGGAATGAGTGCACTCATTGTGTTTGTTTTCATCCAAACTGATGTCAGGGAACTGATGTCATATTTCTATACAAAAGTCATGTAAGTGTTCTTAGGTTATGATTGATCCGTGTTTAAGGTTAAATCATTTTAGTACCACCACAAGTTAAAAAGTAACAGGTAGAAAATAAATACAATATGAGTCTCATTCTGAGCTGTGATTATAGCATTTATAGTTGTTTACATGAAAATATTAGTTTAAAAATAATGCACTTCTGGGCATACACACCAAGGAAACCAGATCTGAAACAGACACGTGCACCCCAGTGTTCATCGCAGCACTGTTTATAATAGCCAGGACATGGAAGCAACCCAGATGCCCATCAGCAGACGAATGGATGAGGAAGCTATGGTACATATACACCATGGAATATGACTCAGCCATTAAAAAGAATTCATTTGAATCAGTTCTAATGAGATGGATGAAACTGGAGCCCATTATACAGAGCGAAGTAAGCCAGAAAGATAAAGACCATTACAGTATACTAACACATATATATGGACTTTAGAAAGATGGTAACGATAACCCTATATGCAAAACAGAAAAAGAGACTCAGATGTATAGAACAGACTTGTGGACTCTGGGAGAAGGCGAGGGTGGGATGTTTCAAGAGAACAGCATTGAAACATGTATAGTATCTAGGGTGAAACAGATCACCAGCCCAGGTTGGGTGCATGAGACAAGTGCTCGGGCCTGGTTCACTGGGAAGACCCGGAGGGATCGGGTGGAGAGGGAGGTGGGAGAGGGGACTGGGATGGGGAATACATGTAAATCCATGGCTAATTCATTTCAATGTATGACAAAAACTACTGTAATGATGTAAAGTAATTAGCCTCCAACTAATAAAAATAAATGGAAAAAAAAAATAAATAAATAAATAAAAATAATGTTTTTCAATTTAATATTTTAATTTGTACAAATCACTGACGTGGATATTTAGCTTTATGAAATATTCTCACTGAGGTTTCATTTTAGTCGTGTTTTATTCAAAATACTAAATTTGCATAAAATTCCTGGTCATACCTTTCAAGCACCTTGATCATGGGGAATACATGTTATGTATTTTTTTTATACCATGCTTTTAGCTCGGCAAGGTGTCATGTATGTGAGCGGAGTCAGTATTTTTTGAAGAAATGGTAAAGTATTACTTCCGTTGAGTTGCAAACTTTAATTCAAATCTACCTGTGAATTTTTTTATGAGGAAAAAATAAGATAATGGCTTCAGATAAGAACTTGAGCAAGTATGTTGCACATTTTATTTTATATCAGACTTTACTAATAACCTGCAATATTGATTTACCCTTCTAGGTATATTTTTGAATATGACAAGGTTATGATTTTCATAAGTGATTTTATTACTATTTGACTTCTGACCCCAACATCTCTTAGCCAGCCTTCTCCCCACTGGACCACATTTCTAGGTCAAATTATTGAAGAGGGGAGAAAGATGTAAGATTTTCTAGAGAGAGACTCTCCCAGAGTACACATCTTAAGATAGGAAAATATATCATGTATGCTAAGGATTACCTATACCTAAATTAAAGTTTAAAATAGAAGCATGTGTTGAATTGGAAGTCAGTTTAGAAGGATGTAATAATCTGACAGGTGTTAATATTACCCTCAAAGGGAATAAACTAGAAACCATAAAAAGCATACATGTCCCCTCATTATGTTCTATGATGTTCCTGCTGTGTTAAAGGGAAGCGTGGAGATGAAAATAATTAGCTTATATAAAGCTGTATATTCTGATAATCCAAGATTCAACTTTCTGCCTCAAACAGATTTTCATGTGGAAAATCTTAACTTTATTTGGCTGTGTGAGTGAGTGAGTGATGGTTGCTCAGTCATGTCCAACTCTTTGTGGCCCTGTGGATTGTAGCCTGCCAGGCTCCTATGTCTATGTAATTCTCCAGGCAAGAATACTGGAGTGGGTTCCATTTCTTTCTCCATTATTTCGGTATAGTTTGTTCTTTTGCACAATGCTTACAATAGTTTTTTATAATAAGCTTTATTGTATAAATCATAAAATATAAACTTGAACTATTTTAATATTATCCAAATTTTGCTCATAGACTCAAAATTACATTGTTAGGTACTTAAGAGATAGCAATAAAATATATTTTTACAATTTTGGTAGTACTGGTTTGTGTTTATATAGAGTAAAAAACTGGTTCTGAAGATTGCACACATCCATCAAATCTAGTTTACTCCTGTTGAATATAAGAGTGTGGCTGATTTCTTTCAATTCTGAGACTCTGTCATAGCCATCTTTGCCTTTATATAGATTAGTAGTGAATAGATTCTGATTTCAGCTGATTTTATTTCATATAAAACTGTAGCCTTCACAAGTACACATCAACCTCAAACTCATTAGAGAGGTTTATTATTTTAACACTTTTTTTCCTCCAAATTATTTGAATAGATAGTAACTGATTTGAAAACTAAGATGTTATCATTCTTTTCACCTGTAGAAAGGTTTGACATATAAGCCTGTATAAAAGCGGAAAACAAGTATGTGATAAAGCACCATACATAATTAAAAGACAAGAGACAGATGGTAAAGAGTGTCTGCTGTGTACTTGATAAAGGATTAATATCTAGAATATGAAAGAAGTCTCTGTGAATCAAAATGGAAAAGAGTCAAAAAAAGAATAGGAAAGAAATATGACACTTTTGAACAAATTGATAGAAGTAAGTTTATATAAGAAAGAAATAACAAACATGAAAAATGTCATTTTCAATACTTTTAATCTGGAAATTGAAAATTAAAGTCCTTTCAGAAGATTGGCAAAACTGATAAGGATTGATAATATTCACTGTTAACTTTTACACATCATAGGAAATATATTTCAATTGCAAATAAGTATGGACACACAAATAACTGCAACTAAATTTTGCAACCAATACTTACATTTACTATAAATCAGCCAGTCCTGTATTTTTTGCCCATTGACTTTATTTCAGAAAAAACTGTAATCTAGTACATTGATTTTATTTCTTGTGCTTCATAATCTTATTTAATTGTAGGAATCCATCCAAATGTTTCATCTACTTTATTGCTTACACATTGGTTGTTTTCTACTGTCATTTCCTGAACAGTGTGACCATGAAGGTTGTTGTACACATCTCCAGGTTTGCACAAGCTAGGTTCTTCCTGGCAGTACAATTGTGTAGTCTTTGGGTGTATGCTTGTAAGCTTTATTTGATACCATCAAACTCTTCTCCTAAGTGTTTGATGCTCATATACACTCCCCCAGTGTAAAAAGAGTTGTCCTGGCACACACTAGTAAAGTACTGCTCAAAATTCTCCAAGCCAGGCTTCAGCAATACATGAACCCTGAACTTCCAGATGTTCAAGCTAGTTTTAGAAAAGGCAGAGGAACCAGAGATCAAATTTCCATCCTCTGATGGATCATTGAAAAAGCAAGAGAGTTCCAGAAAAACATCTATTTCTGCTTTATTGACTATGCCAAAGCCTATGACTGTGTGGATCACAACAAACTGTGGAAAATTCTGAAAGAAATGGGAATACCAGACCACCTGACTTGCCTCTTGAGAAATCTGTGTGCAGGTCAGGAAGCAACAGTTAGAACTGGACATGGAACAACAGACTGGTTCCAAATAGGAAAAGGAGTACGTCAAGGCTGTATATTGTCACCCTGCTTATTTAACTTATATGCAGAGTACATCATGAGAAAGCCTGGAGTGGAAGAAGCACAAGCTGCAATTAAGATTGCCGGGAGAAATATCGATAACCTCAAATATGCAGATGACACCACCCTTATGGCAGAAAGTGAAGAAGAACTAAAGGGCCTCTTGGTGAAAGTGAAAGAGAGTGAAAAAGTTGGCTTAAAGCTCAACATTCAGAAAACTAAGATCATGGCATCTGGTCCCATCACTTCATGGCAAATAGATGGGAAACAGTGGAAACAGTGACTGACTTTATTTTTCTGGGCTCCAAAATCACAGCAGATGGTGACTGCAGCCATGAAATTAAAAGACGCTTACTCCTTGGAAGGAAAGTTATGACCAACGTAGATAGCATATTAAAAAGCAGAGACATTACTTTGCCAGCAAAGGTCCATCTAGTCAAGGCTATGGTTTTTCCAGTAGTCATGTATGGATGTGAGAGTTGGACTATAAAGAAAGCTGAGTGCCAAAGAATTGATGCTTTTGAACTGTGGTGTTGGAGAAAACTCTTGAGAGTCCCTGGACTACAAGGAGATCCAACCAGTCCATCCTAAAGGAGATCAGTCCTGGGTGTTCCTGAAACTCCAATACTTTGGCCACCTGATTCGAAGAACTGACTCATTTGAAAGACCCTGATGCTGGGAAAGATTGAGGGCAGGAGGAGACAGGAACGACAGAGGATGAGGTGGTTGGATGGCATCATTGACTCAATGAACATGGGTTTGGGTAAACTCCGGGAGTTGGTGATAGACAGGGAGGCCTGGCGTGCTGCGGTTCTTGGGGTCACAAAGAGTGGGACATGACTGAACATCTGAACTGAACTGAAATGTTACAAAGAATGTTAAATGTTGATAAATCCTATTCACCTCTCTCACAATGAAAACATTAAAATCAAGGATCAAGATGGACAAGGTTAAGAGAAGAGTTGCAGCATTTTATAAGGCAGACTACATTGGTAGAGCAATGCAGCTTTCCTCATCTCGTTTATCTTCAGGGGTGTATTGTTTGTTACATGTTTATTACATGATTCTCAATAAACATTTCAGTTTGCTTGTCTATAATCATGAAAAAACTGTATTATTTAACTTGCATAATTAATAATATATTAACATAGTAAATGGGGCTTTCCTGATGACTCAAATGGTAAGGAATCTGCCTGCAGTGCCAGAGTCCCAGTTTCAATTCCTCCATCTAGAAGGTCCCCTGGAGAAGGGAATGGTGACCTACTCCCGTATTCTTCTTTAGAGAATTCCATGGACAGAGAAGCCTGTGGTCTTCAGTCCATGGTGTTGCAAAGAGCTGGACATGACTGAGTGACTGTCATTTCACTTCACCATAGTAAATACACTTTTTGTCTCTTTCATTTCACTTTGAGTAAATAGTTTCAGTAGGTGTAGTGTTGTAAATTGACAATTACTGCAGCACATTGAAAAAAATCATTATACTGTTGGCTTTGTTTTTGCAGGTTGCTGCCAAGATATCAACTGTTAGTTTACTTACAATTTCTCTGTAGTTGATTTATTTTCCCCTCACTGTTTTGAAATTGTTCCTTTTTCTTTATTAAGTTTCACTGTGATGCATAAAAATATGGGTCTTTTTAAAAACTGTATCCTGTTTCAGGTTTGTTTGGGTAGGAAATTTGATTACTCTTGGAATTCTGGAAAACTTTACAGTAATTATCTCAAATCATTTTGTCTTCACTATTACTTTTCTGAAACTTTGATTAGATACCTGTTAGACCATCTATCTCCTTTCTTCCATGATGCTTTAATCATGTACTCTTACATTTTGCACCTTTTAGTGTCTATGGGCTGCATCTGAATTGTTCAGTCTTTAATTCTTGTTATTTAAATCTTATTTCCGTTTCATGTTTTTTTCAGCAATATCTAATAAGCTATTTTACTAAATTCATTCTGCTTTAAATTTCAGTTGTTATACTTTTCCTTTGTTCTACCACCTTTATCGTTTTTGGTTTCTTATTCTTTGTTTTTAAAGCTTTCTTTTTATTTCTTTTAACACATGAAACACAGGTATTTTACATTCTCAGTTTTAACATTATAATATGCAGTATCTTTGGAGATGATTTTATTGTTTTTGTAGTCTGAGTCTCATTCATAGTGCCCTATGGGTTTTTTCTTTTTCTTTTTTAATTTATGTTCTTTAGAATTATTTGCAATTTATTTGAAAATATTTGTGTGTTTGTCTTTTTCTGTCAGCCATTTGGAAAAACCACTACCCAGAATCACTTTAAATTCTCATCGTCTGGTTATTGGAATTCAGGATGGATATATTCAGATGTGATTTCCCCATTCCCTCTCTCACCTACTGCTGGTGTCAAGATAGTCACATTTACTTGCTAATATCTTCCATGTAGTGAATGTATTTTTTAACACTGTTGCAATGACAGTATGGATTTTTAGTGTCCTAGTTTTTTGTGAATATCAGCTATGAGTATCTACTATAAACTCTTTACCTTCAATATTTCCTATAGATTATTTCCTTTTCCTATACCCTGTGAAAATTAATAATCAATGTTACTAATTTTTGTCATATACTCTCCAAATCAAGCTTTGGTGCTTACTGATTTTCTGGATTCCTCTTTCATTTGATTTTAGCCTCTGTGGATTCTTTATTGTCCTTGATTTATAGCTTTCATTTTTTAAATTGAGAAATATTATCTGGCTTCATTATATCGCTCATTTAGAGTTTCATTCATCTTACTAGAGGTTGAAGTTTCAAGCTCGTTATTAATAGTGTTTAAAGTTCATTGTTATGATTCTTTTTAAAGACTTGTTAAGATTCTTCTAGTTTTCTCATTTATCTCGATTGTATCACTCTAGTTCTTTGATGTTGAGTTAAGAGGTTGCTTAACTATTTAAATTGACTGAAAATTCTTGCAACATACCACTGTAGGAAGAAAAAATGTCACAAATGAGATGTAGTGGCTATTGGAAAAAAAAACTGTCCACTGAGATTCAAGAGTGAAATTTGGGGTCTATTAACCTTGACAGAATAATTAGAATGCTGTCATTTTTCAAGCAGATGGAAAAGTGAATCTTCTGTAGGACTTACAGTACACTAAGAATCTCCTGAGGATTTTGATTATTTCTAATTCATAAATTGCTGAATATATATTCTTTAAAAATAGAAACTCTTTTAATAAATGCATTTGCAACTAAAACTTGTAAACTCAGACTGTCTGCTTTGTGTTTCAGCATATGACTTGACTGAATATTGACCTTCTCGCAACCTTTTAAATGAGTGTAGTTCGAGGTGCTGAATTCTAAGAGGCATGTTGACATTTAGGGAGTAGCGAAGAGCTAACATCTTTGTAATCTAACTTCTGAATCTTTTCATGAAATTTAAATGTTAGTACAATGGTATCATTGCAAACACTAAAGAATCATTTAAAGACTGTTTCTATACATTAGAGCTGCTTGAGCATCCAGTTGATTAGTATCACCTTACTTGGCATTTAAGAGAATGGAACAAACCTCAGAAAAAAGTTTTCAAAACACTGTTTTTCTTATCCCTATTATTCTTGCCTGGAGAATCCCATGGACAGAGGAGCCTGGCAGGCTACAGTCCATAGGGTTGTACACAGTCAGACACGACTAAAATTACTTAGCACACATGCAATTGTATATATTTACCTGTGGGTAGGATCTACATTTGGGCTTCCCTGGTGGCTCAATGGTAAAGCACCTACCTGCCAAGCAGGAGATATGGTTTCAATCCCTGGATTGTGAAGATCCCCTGGAGAAGAAAATGGCAACTCACTCCACTATTCTTGCCTGGGAAATCCCGTGGACAGAGAAGCCTAGTGGGCTATAGTCCATGGGATCATAGAGAGCTGGACATGGCTTAGCGACTAAACAACAACAGGACTTACATTTAAATTCACTTTTTTTGTTGTTGTTATTCAACATATATAATCCTCAAAAATGAAAGTTGAATAAGTAAAGTATTTTATATACAGATAAACAGTCATTTCATATTTCTGGAAGTAGTGGTCATTTCTGCTAGTGGAGAGATTGAGTATTAGTGCATAGAGAATGGAATAGATCATTGTTTATCTTTCTAATAGCTGAATGGTTAATATATAATACTATATATGCACAAACATCTCTGCATATGCCCACACATTCATACCCTTTTTGAACTGGCACACGTTAGCCCAGGTCTCAAATGTTGAACAACTACATGGTCATTTTGAACAACTACATGGTTGACTTCGTCAAAATTCCAGTATTTAGTGCATGCAGATTTGCTCTTTTTGATGTTTAGTTTACATTTTGTCTCTTTGTTGAATTTTATTGAAAACAGTATTTTTTGTGAGATTTTGAGATGTGGTATTCCTGTTTTGATATTTTTCTTTCTTCTGAAAGAAGACTATCTAATTATTGAAGTCACTCTTCCAGTAGCAAAGAAGGAATTGCAATTTCTGCTCTCCTTGATATTTGCAGAAAGTTAACCTTTATGGTACTGCTGAGATTTATTATTTATTGGGACTGGAGCTTATAAGCTCTCTTAGAAGTAAACCCCAACAAAGCAACTTAATCAAAGTTTGCACATGCATATATGATTAATGGGGTGAATGTGATGAAAACATGTGAGGAGCTGAGGAAGTTGCTGCATTTGGTGATTCTGGCTTAACAGGAAGTTACTGATATGTGTCATGAGGTCATTGCATTTATTTACTTAATTAGGCAGTGTTGGAAGGTCTTTCCAGAGCCCCTGACTCCTTTTTTGGTGCTTGACTATCTATCTTCATCATCTAAGCAACTGCTGACCAAATGCCGACTCCATTTGTGACTCCACTTATGATTTTGCGTACCTTGTGAACCAGGGCAGGGGCTGAGCTTAATGTAGCTGTTAGGTTTTGCATGATGTCTGACAGTGCTCTGCACATGGTCTGTGCTGTCTTTGTGCTGGTAGCTTGGTCATTATGACTGTCTGGCAAATGGCACTGAGTGCCGTTCAGAGAATCATATTGTTCCCATCTGGTGAAGTAGGAGAAAGGAGTGCAGAAATTCTGTGGGCCTCCACACCTCTGTGCTAAAGAGTTTAATTCAGCTTGCATTTGGTTACTAAATTGTGCCTATTTTTTGGATAATTCTCCTTAGAGCTGGGAAAATGCTCCTAAAGGTCAGAAGAGCTTGAGTAATGTGAAGTCCCCAAATGGGACGTCAGTCATCTAAACCGTTAGAAAATGAAGCATAGTGACTTATGCTAGTTTATACCAGTGGACGCCCTTACTTCCTATCTATTCATCTTGGTGAGACATACACTTCCCTTCCGGCTTCTCCTCTTTAGTCACCGATAAAGGCTAGTGAACAACAGGAAGAAATGCTTCAAGTCTGCTTATCCGTGTGATTTTGCTATTTGTACATTCTGAAAGAGTATGTTAAAAACTAACTGTTCTCCCGTGTCGCCCCATGCTAATCCAGATGGTTTTTCTCAAGGCTTTGGAAATAATAGAATATGTGGAGAATATAACAATATAAGAATATAACTTGAATAGAATTTAACTTCTTGTCAGCATGAGTGGTACGTAAGCATTGTATCAAACTGGATTCTGAATTTAAAAACTTGTTTTGCAGATTTTTTGTTCTAAAATTAACTTTAAGACAAGATTCCTTGATAGTTATTTCCCTATCAAACTGTATTTGATTTTAGCATTACATATTTTATACAGGTTAATTAGAAATGCCTAGCTCTATATAATTATTCACAAATGGACACATTGCAAAAACAAAAACAAAAACAAAACAAAGCCAATTTCCTACTGGCGAGCATAACAATCTCAACAAAATCACATGGAACAAGTATTTGAACTCGTTTTTTACAAATAGTTTTGACTATGAATCCATTTGAGTATGAAATCATTATGACTCCCACGTTGAGATATAAGGAAAGGAATTAAAAAGTAAAAATGAGAATAGTGGTTGAAGTGGCTGCCCTTTAACCCATTCAGGAGATTTTTTTTTTTTTTTAGGTTCTTATAACAAGTTTTGCTTGGCAAAAACTGTTTGCCATTTTGGGGGCTGTTTTCTTCAGTAGTTAGGTGATTGCTCTCCTTTTAAATTCCAGTGGAGTGCAGTACTCTTTAATTTTCATAATTGCAATTATGCAGAATATTACATTTATGTATGTATATAGGTATGGTTCTAGTTAAGGCTTATTAAACTTCTTGTGATAATACATAAAGATAAAATTTAAAGCATGTGATGATCGTGTGTTGCCTTTGGTTCAGTATTTATATGTCCATGTTGAAAAAAAAGAAAAATGTTTTTTCCATAAACAAATTGGAGTTGTGTGATGGACATTAAGCACACATTTTATCAGAGTTGAAATTTAAATACTGAAAAAAATCTATATACGAGCTTCTCTAAGCAGGGGTTTTCTAGGGATTAGTATATTTCCCAAGAGGCTAATGCAACTGTGTCTCTGGCCGTGGTCTTAATGTGCTTGAGACATGCAATAATTCTGCAGAAATGCAATGCTCCAGAGTATATTGTTTCTTAATTATAAAAGCCATTGTAATTATTCCATTTTAAGTGCTAACTTATTTAAGTTTTAAAGGCTCAGTAACTCAGCTGAAAGTTCTTTAATTGAGATGGAATGGGGATCACTGAATCTAGTTCTGTCACTAATAATAATAAATAGGAACCCACAATATCATTTGATGTCTTAATAATAAAAGTTAACATGTTGAAGTTCCTTTAGGCCCTTAGTCATTATACTGTATATATCAATTGTTCATCTTCATTCTTAGGAGATATTAATGTCTTAGAGTTCTTTGGATTATTTTATTATCAAAATATGCAAGAACTTTCCAGCAAGTTGGGATAATTTTAAGCACATACGAGAGGCATGGTTGGTTAAGTTGTCGGTTATGGTACCATGTAAAACCTCCACAATAACTAAATAGAAAGGGAATTTTGGCAGCACACAAAAGGACATCCCAATCAGCTTGGGCAGTCTTCTGGATAAATGTCACCTATGGGTTGAGTTAAGTGCAACAGTTCAGCATTGGCTTGATGGAGCCTGGATAAGTGAGCGCAAGGGCAGTGTTCTATCCCCGCGACATCTGGGGCTGGGAGTTTAGTAAAGTGCAGTGTTCATTCGGTGCTGTGCTTGGGTTACACAGAATAAATCAGACTTAAGGAACCTGGAGATGAGAGGCATTATCAGAACTTCTCACATACTCAAGCTTGGCAAGCTGTTGGACTGAGGGACAGCTATAACAAATAACCAAATGACTGATGAATGAACTTTGGAGAGAAACAAAGAAAAACAGCTTGAGAAGATGTTCACTTTTCTTTTTTTTGCCAGTATTAACTGAGAGCTTTTATGCACTAAGCATGATGCTAGAAGTTGAGTAAACAGTAATGAATGCAATAAATATATCTTTGCCCACATGGGCCTCAGTCTAGCAGGAGAAACATTTTAATAATCTTTGCACAGATAAATGTATAATTCCAAGTTGTGGTAACTTCTGGTTAGAAATGGTGAAGGATATGAGAGAGAGAAAGGAGGAGTCTTCTGTAAAGGTAACTATGGTCAAACATGCATTTTTGAGGAAGGGATATTATACTGAGCCCTTGGAAAACATGGGGTATATCAATGGAAGAGCAAGGCATAGAACATTCTGGGTAGAGAGAGAGGGGCATGTGTGAAGACCTGAGATGGAACAGAGCTTGGAAGGAACCAACAGAAACTCTGAGAATGAAGTAGAGCAAACCAAGAAACCAGTGGTGTAGGATGAGGCTGGGGAAAGGGGTAGGTAGAAAAGAACTCAGGTTAAAAAATGAAGATGAAGTGTAAATTAAAACAAAGAAGTGAGGAGCCCACTTTGAGGTTCTGTAGGAAAGTGACACAGTTTGATCAGTGTTCAAGGGCAGTTATTCTTTGACATTGTTTTACAAAAGAGTTTGTTTAATGCAGTAAGGAAGGTGGATGGGTGAAGCAAAAGTGATGAGAGTAATCTGCGCTAAGAGTGCTGGTTAGACAAAACATGTATCAGTGATTTTTCTGAGAAAAAATGGAAGGATTTTAGGTTGGAATAAAGAGGAGGTAAGATCTGCAAGGCAGTATAAAGAATCAAGACAGTGAGAATGAAGTAGAAAATACTGATTTGCAGTAAAAGTATCTGGAGGACTCTTAATAATTGTCTTCTATTAAGAATGGGTGGAAAGCCTACTTTAGTCAATATTCAGTAGTGAAAGCATAATGCTGGACACATAGCAAATGTTTAATAGTTTTCAGAATGGTTGCTGTCCTTGGGAAATAGTGCTAAATTTCTCCCAAACAAGGGATAAATCTATCATTCTATTAAAAGATGGTAATTAGTAAAGGGGGATGTTAGTCTCTTTATCATAATGATGTGTAGACTTCTAAGATTTCAGTTCAACAAATGGATATGCTGTTACATGATGTCCATGGTGGTATAATTATGATGCCTTTCTTTGAATGGTTTTCTTTCTCCCCACCCATCCTTAAAATGTTAAAAGAGTAACTCACTCATAATTTATTGCTAAAGAGTCAGCAAAACTCAAAGTGCTATTTGCATCATTATTCCAGTGTAACATATTGATCTCTGGGTGAACTTTTGCCATTTTTTCCCCCCAGCTTTCCTTGACAAGCTTTATGAAAGTACCACTTTCTTCACTAGTTTGTGACTTTGCACCAAGCATTTTAGGGGAGAGCTACTTCGTGAGCAAATACTTTTTTACCTGTTTTATTTTATAATAGGCTGGACCTAATAGTATATTAGTAGCTTTAAACTTAAGGACAGTATATAATCAATTGTTTTATCAAATAATTTATTAAGACCATCCTGTTATCCTCTTAGTTTTCATCATAGAGTAAATATTGTTCAATTTAAAGTACCAGAGAGAAGCACTTTGATTGAAAATATATTTATTTTGAACTGAATTATAATTTTTAAAAACAACCTATGTTTCATAACATTTATGACTTATCAGTTCAGTTCAGTTACTCAGTCGTGTCCGACTCTTCGTGACCCCATGGACCAGAGAACACCATGCCTCCCTGTCCATCATCAACTCCCAGAGTCTACTCAAGCACATCTCCATTGAGTCAGTGAATCCTCCATTGTCCCCTTCTCCTCCTGCACTCAGTCTTTCCCAGCATCAGAGTCTTTTCAAATGAGTCAGCTCTTCGCATCAGGTGGCCAAAACGTTGGAGTTTCAGCTTCAACATCAGTCCTTCCAATGAACACTCAGGACTGCTCTCCTTTAGGGATGGACTGGTTGGATCTCCTTGTAGTCCAAGGGACTCTCAAGAGTCTTCTCCAACACCACAGTTCAAAAGCATCAATTCTTCAGTGCTCAGCTTCTCTTATAGTCCAACTCTCACATCCATACATGACCACTGGAAAAACGATAGCCTTGACTAAATGGACCTTTGTTGGCAAAGTAATGTCTCTGCTGTTTAATATGCTGTCTAGGTTGCTCATAACTTTCCTTCCAAGGAGTAAGTGTCTTTTAATTTCATGGCTGCAGTCACCATCTGCTGTGACTGTCAGCCACTGTTTCCACTGTTTCCCCATCTATTTGCCATGAAGTGATGGAACTAGATGCCACGATCTTAGTTTTCTGAATGTTGAGCTTTAAGCCAAGTTTTTCACTCTCCTCTTACTTTCATCAAAAGGCTTTTTAGTTCCTCTTCACTTTCTGCCATAAGGGTGGTGTCATCTGCATATCTGAGGTTATTGATGTTTCTCCCAGCAATCGTGATTCCAACTTGTGCTTCCTCCAGCCCAGCGTTTCTCCTGATGTACTCTGCATATAAGTTAAATAAACAGGGTGACAATATACAGCCTTGATGTACTCCTTTTCCTATTTGGAACCAGTCTGTTGTTCCATGTCCAGTTCTAACGGTTGCTTCCTGACCTGCATATGGATTTCTCAAGAGTCAGGTCAGGTGGTCTGGTATTCCCATCTCTTTCAGAATTTTCCACAGTTTGTTGTGATCCACACAGTCAAAGGCTTTGGTGTGGTCAGTAAAGCAGAAATAGATGTTTTTCTGGAACTCTCTTGCTTTTTTGATGACTTATAGCCTTCACAAAATAATCTATTCCCCGTTTATGATATTCTACATGGGTTTGTCTAAGTTTTTCAGGAAAACAAAGTATTTGGGAACTTTTCCAGTCCAAAATTTAAGTAAAATTGGAATGTAAAATCTTAAATGTGAAGGAAGTATTGTTTTGATAGAATTTTTGTTAACAAAGGTATACTTCAAAGCAAAAACTACTTGTGAAATTAAAAGCAGAATTTAATAGCTAATTCCTTATCATTTTCAAGTGGTCATGATATGAATAATGATAGCTATTGCGAAAATTTACTTATATTCACAAATATTAAACTATAATACGTACTCATCCACTATGAATCCAAATTATGGAAATCAAAACAACAAGCTTTTTATTACACAGGTATAGAAAACATGGTATAATTTAAGAGATTGATGAATAGCCATATATCTTAACATCAAGGCCTGCAATTTATTTATATATATATATATATATATATATATATATATATTGTGCGTGTGTATATATGTGTATGTGTGTATATATATATCCATTTAGCTTATGGTGTGAAGGTTAATACAGTTAGAGCACCCTCCACTATTTATGCAGATCAGGATCAGCCATGCCTACAGAGAATATTACCATCTGTTTGTAAAGATTGAGAAATTTCAGATGTTGTCACTTAAAATATGTACATTTTCTGACATTTGGGTAGAATGGTGTCATTTCTTATGAGTGAACTTGATTCCTGACAGTCACTCAAATGCTAATTTAATTGTTACTAGAATAGCCAAAGGCTTCCAAATTTCATGGTAGTTGAGTTATCCTGGGATTCCAGTAAGTGATTGGAAATGAACAGGGCCTCCCTCTGAAGCCTGGACAGTGATGGAGACATTAAATTCCCAGCAATAGCAAATCTAGAAAGAAAATCTCTTGAGTGTAATCCACAGCAAAGCCTGAAACCCTCTTGCTTTAAGGAATTTCCTGGTGGCCTTAGGGAGGATATTAATGGAACTCTCTAGGCTTAACCTTGTTAGGAGACTGTTATTCAGCCCTTGTTGTTTCTACTTTAAAGTCAAGAATTTTAAGTAGATTAGAAGGAAGAACAGTGCAGTGCAGCATAAAGTTAACATTATACTGTTAATAAAATTCAACTGAATTATTAATTCCTACCAGAAGTTGCTTTTAAAATAATCAGGATTAACTGTAAGAATAAGGATTGTTTTCCTCTCTTTGCTTCTCTATCTGAAGGATAATTCTTTATAATTAAGAATACCTTAGACAAACAAAAAGGGAACAGAGCCATGAAAAATTTGTTATACTAATGACTGATTCTATTAATGTACTATAACTGTCTAATTCTTTATTGCAATGGGGGAGGGAAAAAAAAGTCAAAGGAAAATGTTTCCATTCAAACTGTTGAGCTTTTTGTCCTGTTAAGAAGCTGTGGGTTAGAGAACAGGGTTGGGATGATTACCAAGAGTAGTTAAACGTGAAAGATGCTGGTTTGCTGTTTCTTTCTCTTCTGGTGAAAGAGCCATTTGATAAGCTTGCAGGCACCACAGCCTGGACTCAGAAGCAGAGAGGCTGGCAGATGGTACAGCAGGATGGAGAAACTGTTGGCAGATGGCGTGGACTATTTGAGCAACAAAGACACTTTTGGCTACCGATGTGAAGAGTTGGAAAGAAAGAAGAAGACAACTTGCCCAATGTTGCCAGCATGTATACAGAAAACGTTTTGGCAGAACGGAGACTGACAAAAGATATTCAATTGTTAGCTGCAAGGAAAGCAAAGAGTTGTTGTTATTAAGTTTCATAAAGTGTGTTCCCTCTGGTGTGGTTTGAATGCAGTTTCATATGGAAGAACCCTTTAAGGATCAGCTAGACCAACTATGCTGAATGAATATTAGGACATACTCATTCTATTTATATTACTCAAAAGATATCTCTTCAGAACGTTACTGTAAACAGTGTAACCTATGTTGTCTTTTCATAAGGTTTTTAGAAATCTCTTATTGCTATCTCCATTTCCCTGGCTTCCTATAGTGTAGTAAAATCGTGGTTGTACATTGTAGGGATCAGGAGGGATCTTGTCTGTCACCGTCAAGTGCCCGTCAGCCATGTTTCCCATGCTTAAGTAATGTGTTGTGAATTCAGGTTGGGCTGTAGACATACAGGCTCAAGAGTTTTATCAGCAAAACGTGCATGTAATTGTGTCACTGAGTTACTTAGGGGGTTATAGTTATTACCACATCTTTTGCATTTGTTTTCTGAGGTCTCTGAAGCTACCTGTAACAAATTGGCATTTAGTTCCTTGATTTCACTGGGGCTGCTACAATTTTTCATTTGTAGCTTTTCCACCTATTGCTCCCTAATATGTGTTTCCAGAATTAATTAATTCAGAAGACTTTTACCTAATAAAACTTGAATCCATGAGCAGTATTTGAAACTGAAATATATAACCTGGTTGTTCTAAAAGGATACTATATCAACGCCAGTATCAAGAAAAAATATTTAAGGATGTTTTAAAATCAAATTTTAAATTGAAGCATGTTGCTAAGAATAGCAAAACCAGTTCCACTGATTTCTAATAATTATTTCTCCCCAGCTCACTGAAGTTTAAACTTTTAGTATCTCAATTATTCAGAAAACTGCTGAGATTTTGGATATAATTGAAAGTGCTACTGAACTGAGATCAAAAGAGATAAGATAGATTTTGAATGATGTCACCCAAGATGCCTCTAAGCCAACAAAATTACTGTCATAGTTGTTATTTACCTTTTGAGAAGTCCTGCTTTAGAGCTTTTGGTATTTACATTACACATTATTCTATCAATCATTGTGATCTGATTTCTCAGTCTATGGAAGACTGGAAGCATCTGATTGGATTTAGAGGCCTACAAAAGGGAAGCGTGGGTATATGACAGCACAGCCTTAGCTTAACATAAGGGCTGCTGCTGCTACTAAATCACTTTAGTCATGTCCGACTCTGTGCGACCCCATAGACAGCAGCCCACCAGGGTTCCCCATCCCTGAGATTTTCCAGGCAAGAATACTGGATTGGGTTGCCATTTCCTTCTCCAGTACATGAAAGTGAAAAGTGAAAATGAAGTCGCTCAGTTGTGTCCGACTCCTGGCAACCGACCCCATGGACCGCAGCCCACCAGGCTTCAAGGCAAGAGTACTGGAGTGGGTTGCCATTGCCCATTAAAAAACTACTCAATTTACTAAATATTGAAAGGGTACCTTCAAGATTTCATGGGAACAAAACGTATTTCAATAGGCTGTAATTAAGACACAAAAAAATTTCTCCAAAATATGGTTAATTTTTAGCACTTAGGGCCAGACATTAATTTTCTAGAATACTTGCTAATTTAGGTACTTTCATTCCATACTTAAAGACAGTTTAAATTATATATGCTTTTTAACCTATACTTACTTTTATATATTGGAAGCTGTATTTACACCTTCACAAATAGCACCTCCTTCTCACGGGTACTTGTCTCTTCCTTGTCATTTTCAGTTTTTGTAATGAGAGTGGCACTGATGCTGTAATGGAAACTGTGAGGTCACACAAGACAGGCAGCCCTCATTCTGCCTCAGGCAGGACACCTTACTTTATCTCCCTAGACCTCTGTCTTTTCACCTATCAAATAAAGGAGTTGGCTTTTAATGTCCTTTCTCCTTTAGTGAATCACTGAAGCCTTTCCTGGCACTTTAGAGTACAAATTATAAAAAGGAGGAAGGACTGATGTTGACTAATTTGAGGCTATGAAAAAGGAAAGTAAGATCCAGAAAGCACAGACTAATAGATGTTTCATTATTGAGCATTTCAGATCTTACTCTAGATTTATAGCTAGACTCCTCTGCATTTCAATGTTGTTTTCCTTCCCTGTGAAATGTGTTGATTCAGCAGGGTAAAATCTGTGAGGTTTTACCGTATCAAAGACTGTACAATTTTCAGTTAAATGCATGATTCCTTATCTTTTCCTTTTAGAAAAGGAAACTTTCATCAGGATGCTCACTCAAGAACTTCTGAGTAGGACGCTGTTGTCTGTTATGATACCAAAGACTCACCTCTGCAACATCCCTTTATTTCCCCTTTACTACTTACTTCCTCTCCCACGGTGATATTTCTTTCCATTCTGGAATGAAAGAAGTGGAGTCTGCCTTAATCATCACTACGTCTCCAACCTCTGACCAGATACTTGTTGCATTAATTAACAAACATTTCTAACCATAACCTGAATCCCAGTGCTTCATTTACACTGGATTTCTTGTCTTTGCATCACTTCCTTCCATTGGTAAAGATTGTTACACCCCCAATCCCCTTCCTCCTTAAATTAAGACTGCCACAACCCCTGCTTTCTATATAGCAAAGCAAGCTTGTTCCTCTTGTTCTCATGGTAAGTCATTAGGCATTAGGAATTGTTTTCCCCTAGAAGCAATGTTTAAAAATATCATTAGCTTTGTTGTTTTGATATAGATGTAGTCTGAGTTAGTGGCTCAGCAGGAAAGAATCTGCTTGCCAATACAGGAGACCTGGGTTCAATTCCTGGATTGGGAATATACCCTGGAGAAAGAAATGGCAAACCACTCCAGTATTCTTGCTTGGGAAATCTCTTGAACAGAGGAGCCTGTCAGGCTACAGTCCATGGGGTCGCAAAAGAGTCAGAAATGACTTAGTGACTAAACAACAACAACAAAGTTTGAATTAGACAAATATTTATTTCCTGGTTAAGAAATTTAACCATTATTTATAGCACAATATTAATCCTCTAGGAATATATATTCCAGGTTCCAAATGATTTGCAAATGAATAATGCATGAGATGGCCCATTGGCAGGAGATCTAGAAAGGTTCATTGGGATAAGTATGGTTTTGATATATGTGAAATTTGTAGTGCCTCAAAGAAAACACTCTAGCTTGTGACAGAAGAAGAGAGTATTCCCCAGTCAGTCATTGACTTTTCCCACATGTACAGATTTTCACATTATGCAAAACCTTTTCAGAGCATTTCTACCACAAGAGCAAACTAAAGTTAAATTTTGTAAAAACTGAATTTGAACAAGGGCTTCATTATTATAAACTTTGCCAATCTGCACTGTTTACAGTTAAAAAGAAATTTTTAAGTGGATTATTTTCATTTAAGCTGTCATCTATGATTTGATTTTTCCATGGGGTGCTCCATTCATTTTGATAATGCTTCACTGGGGAAAACTTTTTTTTTTAATAGCAAATAGACTGCTTTCTATTCTATTTTTACACCTCTGCTTTTCAGTATCTCAAAGTCACTATCTTTTTCTAGATGACTATCTTATACACCGAAGTCAGGGTTCTGTTTCCGGTTTTGTCCGTGCCTATGGTGGGCCACCGTCTATGGGGTCGCACAGAGTGGGACACGACTGAAGTGACTTAGCAGCAGCAGCAAGGTATATCCCCCACTTTTGAATATAAACTCTAAGTCAGGGGACATGTCTCATATGTTTCCCTGGTCCTTAGAACAGTGGCTGGCACAAAATAGACACATATATAAGTGGGCGCTTTTTTTTTAATCTTTCAATTTTATTTTAATTTATTTTAATTGGAGCCTAATGACTTTACAATATTGTAGTGGGTTTTGCTATACTTTGACATGAATTAGCCATGGGTATACATGTGTTCCCCATCCTGAACCCCCCCCCCCCCCCACCTCCCTCACTATCTCATCCCTCAGGCTCATCCCAGTGCACCGGCCCTGAGCACTTGTCTCATGCATCGAACCTGGACTGGCAATCTGTTTCATATATGATAATATACATGTTTCAGTGCTACTCTCTCAAATCATCCCACCCTCGCCTTCTCCCACTGAGTCCAAAAGACTGTTCTGTACATCTGTGTCTCCCTTGCTGTCTCGCATATAGGGTCATCATTACCATCTTTCTAAATTCCATATATATGCGTTAGTATTGGTGTTTTTCTTTCTTACTTACTTCACTCTGTATAATAGACTCCAGTTTCATCCCACTCTTTAGAACTGATTCAAATGTATTCTTTTTAATGGCTGAGTAATATTACATTGTGTATATGTATCACTGCTTTCTTATCCATTTGTCTGCCTATGGACATCTAGGTTGCTTCCATGTCCTGGCTATTATAAACAGTGCTGAAATGAACACTGGAGTACACATGTCTCTTTCCATTCTGGTTTCCTTGGTGTGTATGCCCAGCAGTGGAATTGCTGGGTTATACGGTAGTTCTATTTCCAGTTTTTTAAGGAATCTCCACACTGTTCTCCATAGTGGCTGTATTAGTTTGCATTCCCACCAACAGTGTAAGAGGGTTCCCTTTTCTCCACACCCTCTCTCCAGCATTTATTGTTTGTAGACATTTGGATAGCAGCCATTATGACCAGCGTGAGATGGTACCTCACTGTGGTTTTAATTTGCATTTCTCTGATAATGAGTGATGTTGAGCATCTTTTCATGTGTTTGTTAGCCATCTGTATGTCTTCTTTGGAGAAATGTCTGCTTAGTTCTTTGGCCCATTTTTTGGTTGGGTCTTTTATTTTTCTGGAATTGAGCTGCAGGAGTTCCTTATATATTTTTGAGATTAATTCTTTGTCAGTTGCTTTGTTTGCTATTATTTTCTCCCATTCTGAAGGCTGTCTTTTCACCTTGCTTATAGTTTCCCTTGTTGTTCAAAAGCTTTTAAGCTTAATTAGGTCCCATTTGTTTATTTTTGCTTTTATTTCCATTACTCTGGTAGGTGGGTCATAGAGGATCCTGCTGTGATTTATGTCAGAGAGTGTTTTGCCTATGTTTTACTCTAAGATATAGTTTCTGGTCTTATGTTTAGATTTTTTTTGTTGTTGTTGAGATCTTTAATCCATTTTGAGTTTATTTTTGTGTATGGTGTTAGAAAGTGTTCTAGTTTCATTCTTTTACAAATAGTTGACCAGTTTTCCCAGCACGACTTGTTAAAGAGGTTGTCTTTTCTCCATTGTATATTCTTGCCTCCTTTGTCAAAGATAAAGTATCCATAGGTGCATGGATTTATATCTGGGCTTTCTATTTTGTTCCATTGATCTGTGTTTCTGTCTTTGTGCCAGTACCATACGGTCTTGATGACTGTAGCTTTGTAGTAGAGCCTGATGTCAGGCAGGTTGATTCCTCCAGTTCCATTCTTCTTTGTCAAGACTGCTTTGGCTATTCGAGGTTTTTTGTATTTACATACAAATTGTGAAATTATTTGTTCTAGTTCTGTGAAAAATTCTGTTGGTAGCTTGACAGGGATTGCATTGAATCTATAGATTGCTTTGGCATCATATACTCATTTTCACTATATTGATTCTTCCAATCCATGAACATGGTATATTTCTCCATCTATTTGTGTCCTCTTTCATTTCTTTCATCAGTGTTTTATAGTTTTATATATATATATCTCTTTTGTTTCCTTAGGTAGATTTATTCCTAAGTACTTTATTCTTTCATTGCAATGGTGAATGGATTTGTTTCCTTCATTTCTCTTTCTGTTTTCTCATTGTTAGTGTATAAGAATGCAAGGGATTTCTCTGTGTTAATTTTATATCCTGCAAATTTTCTGTATTCATTGATGAGCTCTAGTAATTTTCTGGTGGAGTCTTAAGGGTTTTCTATGTAGAGGATCATGTCATCTGCAAACAGTGAGAGTTTTACTTCCTCTTTTCCAATCCGGATTCCTTTTATTTCTGTTTCTTCTCCAGTTGCTGTGGCTAAAACTTCCAAAACTATGTTGAATAGTAGTGGTGAGAGTGGGCACCCTTGTCTTGTTCCTGACTTTAGGGGATATGCTTTCAATTTTTCAACATTGAGACTAATGTTTGCTGTGGGTTTGTCATATATAGCTTTTATTATGTTGAGGTATGTTCCTTCTATTCCTGCTTTCTGGAGTTTTTGTTTTTTTTTAGTCTTAAATGGATGTTGAATTTTGTCAAAGGCTTTCTCTGCATGTATTGAGATAATCGTATGGTTTTTATCTTTCAGTTTGTTAATGTGGTATATACATTGATTTGTGGATATTAAAGAACCCTTGCATCCCTGGGATAAAGCCCACTTGGTCATGATGTATGATCTTTTTAATATGTTGTTGGATTCTGTTTGATAGGATTTTGTTAAGGGTTTTTGCATTTATGTTCATCAGTGATATTGGCCTGTAGTTTTCTTTTTTGTGGCATCCTTGTCTGGTTTTGGTATTAGTGTGATGGTGGCCTCATAGAATGAGTTTGGAAGTTTGTCTTCCTCCACAATTTTCTGGAAGAGTTTGTGTAGGGTAGGTGTTAGCTCTTCTCTAAATTTAGTGAAAAAGTTTGCTTATAGCTCAACATTCAGAAAACTAAGATCATGGCATCCATTCCCATCACTTCATGGCAGATAGATGGGGAAACAGTGGAAACAGTGGGTGACTTTATTTTTCTGGGCTCCAAAATCACTGCAGATGGTAATTGCAGCAATGAAATTAAAAGACACTTACTTCTTGGAAGGAAAGTTATGACCAAACTAGACAGCATGTTTAATAGCAGAGACATTACTTTGCCAACAAAGGTCCGTCTAGGCAAGGCTATGGTTTTTCCAGTGGCCATGTATCGATGTGAGAATTGGACTATAAAGAAAGCTGAGTGCCGAAGAATTTATGCTTTTGAGCTGTGGTGTTGGAGAAGACTCTTGAGAGTCCCTTGGACTGCACGGAGATCAACCAGTCCATCCTAAAGGAGATCAGCCCTAGGTGTTCATTGGAAGGACTGATGTTGAAGCTAAAACTCCAGTACTTTGGCCACCTAATGAGAAGAGCTGACTCATTTGAAAAGACCCTGATGCTGGGAAAGTTGAGGGCAGGAGGAGAAGGGGACAATGGAGGATGAGATTGTTGGATGGCATCATCGACTCAATGGACATGGGTTTGGGTGGACTCCCGGAGTTGGTGATGGACAGGGCGGCCTGGCATGCTGCGGTTCATGGGGTTGAAAGAGTTGGACACGACTGAGTGACTGAACCGAACTGTCAATTTGAGAGTGCTTTGGATATTGACCATATAGGTCAGGATTTCCCTGTCTTGGTGCTCTTAATGATTGGAACCAGATTAATCTTCTTAATGAGGGAGGCTGTCCTGTACATTGTGTGATGTTTGGCAGATTCCTGGCCTCTGCCCACTAAATGCCAGGAGAACTCTCCTTTTGTGGCAATAAAAATATGTGACCAGATATTGCCATTGATTGAGAGTCACTGATACAGGTGGAAGGGGAATGAATCCCCCTGTGAGTATGTTGGACTGGTGAGAGTCGGGGTTACAGGGAATCCAGTTCCACTGTTAAGAGCTCTGTGACCGCCATACTCTTGTTCCTTTATCTTTAAACATTGGCTTTCATGAAAACTAAATGACTCAAGATGTCCTGACCAGCATGAAACCCTTGCTTTCTAGACAGATCCTGCCTGTGACCAGAGATCGCTCCCCAGTCTAGCAGATCTCCCTACTCATTCTCATCATGGTTATTGAGTGAGAGTTTGTACCAGATCATCATGATGAAATATTAATGTGTAGCACATAGGTTCCTTCACATGCCCAGTATTTCTAATATTTTGCTGTGTTATTGTATTTTGCTCTGAATTGTTTGACTATTATTTATAGCCATGGGATTCCCTCCTGGTTCAGAGGATAAAGAGTCTGCCTGCAATGTAGAAGACCTGAGTTCAATCTGTGTGTCGGGAAGATCCCCTGGAGAAGAAAATGGCAACACACTCCAGTATTCTTGCCTGGAAAATCCCATGGACAGAGGAGCCTGGCAGGCTACAGGGCTACAGTCCATAGGGTTGCAAAAAATCAGACACTACTGAGCGACTTCACTTTCACTTTCACTTTATAGCCATAGGAGGAAGACTGAACCCCAAATGCATTGGAGCCTTAAGAGTCAAATGGATCTAGGGAGTTCAAAGGTTTTTGAATCATTATTTAACTATGGCTCTGATTGCTATATATTCTGATTGCTCATTCTCTGTGAACTTTTGGTTACTCTTTGAATTACTATGAAGGGTAAGTGAAATTATGTAAGGAGAACACTAAGAGCTGGGTACATAGTTGTTGCTTAAAACCTATAAGCTCTCTTCCCCCCCCCTTAAATTTCCCCACAAATTTATACACGAATTTGTGTTTGTGTATAAAATCCCCTGGAGGAGAGCATGGCAGTCCACTCCAGTTTCTTGCCTGGAGAATTCCATGGACAAAGGAGCCTGGTGGGCTACAGTCCATAGGGTTGCAAAGAGCTGGACATGACTGAAGTGACTTAGCACTCATAAACACATTCATATATTCATACCTCCATCTATTCATAAATATACTTGTGGATAATTATTCAATAATATGTTAAAGAAATTTATTGATCACCTATTTATCAGGTGCTAGCACTATTCTTGATGCTGGAAATGGAACAATGAAAAAAATAGTGCAATCCGTAACAATCATTAATAGTGATGAAGATTTTACTCCACTGAGTTGGTTGTAGGGTGAAAACAGAAAAACCGAAAACAACTCTATAAATATTCAGTTCATCATTTTAACTATTATGTCCATTATTAAAAAGTTTGTCCTTGTTAAACAGTGTTGTGTTAAAGGACATATTTATTTTTCAAAAACAAATGCAAAATATTGAAAAGCTGAACCTTTGACCTAATTGATTTTCAATTTTTGACCCTGACAAATTGGAATGGCTTAAGCATTTAAAGAAAAAAAAAAAAACAACCCACTTTTCAGTTTGTCCTCCTTTCTAGTTTGTTATACTTGTATACACTCTCAACGCTCAAGTTAGTTCTTGAGGTCTGCACTGGTAGTGAAATACCTTTCTGTGTAATCTGGTAATGTTTGTATATCTTTCTGTCTGAGAATATCTGGATTGCACTGAATTTCCTCTCAGGGAGAAGGGTGAAAATAACTTTTTGCAAAGCATGACTGCATCATCCCTAAGCACCATTACAACATGCTTAATGGGCTGTAATAGTATTTTTATTGTCTTATAACTTTGGCTCCCTTAATGTGTTTGAAGGTATTTAAAATGCACCTTTAAGCATTGTTCCATGTGCTTTGTGTCCCCTGAATAAATATTATACCCCTATTGACTTTTTAATTGTGAAATTTGATAATAGTAATGAAAGAGAAATCCCTGACCATTGTATACATTTTGCCACTTCATTTCACTTAGCTTCTTTCAGTTTCCAGGCATGTGTTTAGCAGATGTTTGTCTGTTTTGAATGGGTGTTATTTGGTTGTTTAGAAAAAAAAGGAGAGAGAGGAAAAGAAAATCCCACTACTGCTCTGCTGATCTGAAACTGATGCTATGAGGCAAACTGGATGTGTTTGAGATGTTAAAACTGACTAACCCAGACACTCCACAATCAGAAGCATATGAAAGAAGGGACTGTCTCAGACTGGCAAGATGTTCTTGTGGAATAGGTCTTAGAGAGATGGAGTTGGGCCTTGATAGGATGAGTGCTCCCAGCGAGGAAACATCCTAGGTGTGTTTCATCCTGGTTAAAGCAGGAGTATTTTAGAAAACACATCTCCAAATGTCACTCATTCTGGGGGTGGTGATGGGGTTACATGAAGACTTCAGCTGGGTCTCTCTCCACTCAGGTGAGGTATTTTTTAACCCTCTCCATTGTCTTGCCCCAACTGGACTTCATGAAAGTAAAGGGACTGTGCTTAGTTGCCAGCGAATCTGACATACTTTGTTGTGAAACATTTAAATAAAACTATATGTGAAATTATTTATTGAGTATATACAGTGAGCCAAAGATAGTGCTCAATGCTTTAAGACCTTCATTTCATTTAATTCCACTAGGATTCACTATAATTCCACTAGGTTACTATTAGGACTGTTATGATCCTTGTTTTATAAATGGGAGAACTGAGATTTTAGGGAAAAAGTAATTTGTGTACAATCTTTTTTTAAGTTTATTTATTTTTAATTGAGTGACTTCCCTGGTGGCTCAGACCATAAAAGCGTTTGTCTACAATGCGTGAGACCTGGGTTCGATCCCTGGGTCAGGAAGATCCCCTGGAGAAGGAAATGGCAACCCACTCCAGTACTCTTGCCTGGAAATTCCCATGGATGGAGGAGCCTGGTAGGCTACAGTCCATGGTGTCGCAAAGAGTCAGACATGACTGAGCGACTTCACTACACTACTATTTTTAATTGAATGATAATTGCTTTACAGTATTGCACTGGTTTCTACCAAATATCAACATGAATCAGCCATCGGTTTACCCATGTCCCCTCCCACCTCCCTCCCCATCCCAGCCCTCTAAGTTGTTAACTGAGCCCCAGTTTGAGTTCCCTGAGTCATACGACAAATTCCTGTTGGCTGTCTGTTTTACATGTGGCAATGTGTGTTTCCATGGTACTCTCTCCATACCTCCCACTCTCTCCTCCTCCCACCCCAGCTGTGTCCATAAGTCTGTTCTCCATGTCTGTCTCCATTGCTGCTCTGCAAATAGGTTCATCAGTGCCATCTTTCTAGATTCCATATGTGTACATTGGTATGCAGTATTTGTTTTTCTCTTTCTGACATACTTCACTCTGTATAATAGGTTCTGGGTTCATCCATTTCATTATGACTGACTCAAATATGTTCCTTTTTATGGCTGAGTAATACTCCATTCTGTATATGTGTATGCGTGTGTGTGTATATCTGTATATACACACACACATACATATCCATTCACCTGTCGATGGTCATCTAGGTTGCTTCCATGTTCTAGCTATTATAAATAAACCTGCATGGGAATGCAAATTAGTACAGCCACTATGGAAAACAGTGTGGAGATTTCTTTAAAAGCTGGAAATAGAACTGCCATATGACCCAGCAATCCCACTTCTGGGCATACACACCGAGGAAAGCAAATCAGAAAGAGACACGTGCACCCCAGTGTTCATCGCAGCACTGTTTATAATAGCCAGGACATGGAAGCAACCTAGATGCCCATCAGCAGACGAATGGATGAGGAAGCTGTGGTACATATACACCATGGAATATGACTCAGCCATTAAAAAGAATTCATTTGAATCAGTTCTAATGAGATGGATGAAACTGGAGCCCATTATACAGAGCGAAGTAAGCCAGAAAGATGAAGACCGTTACAGTATACTAGCACATATATATGGAATTTAGAAAGATGGTAACGATAACCCTATATGCAAAACAGAAGAAGAGACTCAGATGTATAGAACAGACTTGTGGACTCTGGGAGAAGGCGAGGGTGGGATGTTTGAAGAGAACAGCATCGAAACATGTATATTATCTATGGTGAAACAGATCACCAGCCCAGGTTGGGTGCATGAGACAAGTGCATCAGGCCTGGTGCACTGGGAAGACCCAGAGGAATCGGGTGGAGAGGGAGGTGGGAGGGGGGAATGGGATGGGGAATACATGTAAATCCATGGCTAATTCATTTCAATGTATGACAAAAACCACTGCAATGATGTAAAGTAATTAGCCTCCAACTAATAAAAATAAATGGAAAAAAAAAATAAACCTGCAATGAACATTGATTTACATGTGTCTTTTTTAATTTTGGTTTTGTCAGGGTATATGCCTAGTAGTGGGATTGCTGGGTCATATGGTGGTTTTATTCCTAGTTTTTTAAGGAATGTCCATACTGTTTTCGATAGTGGCTGTATCAATTTGCATTCCCACCAACAGTGCAAGAGGGTTCCATTTTCTCTACACCCTCTCCAGCATTATTGTTTATAGATTTTTTGATGATGGCCATTCTGCCCAGTGGAGATGATATCTCATTGTAGCTTTGATTTGCATTTCTCTAATAATGAGCCTTGTTGAGTGTCTTTTTGTGTGTTTATTAGCCATCTGAATGTCTTCTTTGGAGACATGTCTGTTTAGGTTTTTTGCTCACTTTTTGATTGGGTTATTTTTCTGGTATTTGTACATTTTTGAAATTAACCCTTTGTACCTATAAAAGATGATAATGTGGTAGAAGAATGTAATGTATAAGGTTTAAAAATTATCTGTGATCATGCTTCAATAATAGAACTTAAATCTAGAAAACCCTTAGAAATCAAATCATCTAGTATTCCTCCCACCACTACATTCCATATGAGGAAGACCCCAAAGTCCTAAGAATTTGAGTTTTCCTTTTAAAATACCCTAACAAAGTTGTTACTTTTGCAACTTCCTAGGAGGGCTTGTGCTTTTATTGAATTTAATATTAATACCACTTTATTATTACTATGGATTTATTTTTGGATTTTTTTGGATTACTTATTTTTATGGATTTATTATTACTATAGATTTTTAATAGTATTTTAATAGTATTATTACTATTTTTTATGGATTATTATTACTATGGATTTAGACAGGATGTAGACGGAGTATACTGAATTGATAATTTAGAATTTCTTAATCTCTTGTATTAGAATGGGTCACATGGGGCCAATGTTGAGTTGGGGCAGGTTGAGACCCTGCATTTATGGTTAAAATTCCATTCTATGGTGATAAGGTGGAAAGAGAATGTGACTGCTGGTTGTCAGTTCGTGGTTAACAGCCAACAGCAGAGAATCAGAATACAAAATATGAAAATCATTACTAGAAGGGTATAATGAAATATTATCTGTATCTGACCACTGTGATGCATACTTTTTAGGCTGCTGCTGTGTGGATATATTTTTCCTCTTAAACACTTTTATTTCAACCAATTATCTGCTTTTTACATTGATCGAGTTTGGTTTGTGAAAGCAAGGAGGCATTGTATGATATGATTATTTGTACTCATTTACCACCGTTAGAAATGAGTCTTTTTCTGTCTCTTTGGTTCATTTCATTGTTTTCCAGACTCATGGGTGGAAACCCACTTGGGGAACACGTTAAAAGATTTTCATTTAAGAATTCTGCAAGGGGTCCAGGAGTCTTCATTGGCTCCCCTGTCTGACCCCAAGAGATTTTGATGTGATTCATAACGAAAATTAGAAAAATGTTGAATTAAAGGTACAATTCTATTTCTGATCTTTCTAAGATAAAGATTCCCCTAAACATCCTTCATGTAAAAAAAAAAAAGCTAGGTCAACAAAAAAATTGTTAGGTCAGGGTTTGCCAAATATAAAATTGAGCCTTGGTTGAATTTGTCTTTAGAGAGAACTCTATTTTGGAATACATAGAAACCTAAGAAAACAAAACAGTCTCATGACTTCTTTGATGTAGTATGAGGTTCATTTAATGTAGACAGCTTTTGTTGGCTGATTCTTTTTATTCAGTCTTATAATACTGGACTCAGACATGGAAGTTATTAACATTTTTCTTTACAGGAATCAAAGATACTGAAAATGATAAGAGAAAACAAAACTAGGTGGATATTCAGTCTTTTTCTGCCTTTAACATCTTTGTGCTCCCTTCCCTTACTCCTCAAGTCTTTTGGAATTGTTTTTAAGAGGCATGTGTGGTATTTTTCATGTTTAGTTCATCCTTAAATATCAAAATGCTCCTTTCTCCATAATGGCTATAAGATGGATAATATCCACTTGGCTCTCAGCTTCCTGTTCTTTTAATCAGTTTTTAGCATGGTATTTTCTCTCAGGGCTACAGCTAATATGAGTGTTGATTGCAGAAGTCAGTGCTACACCCTCCCTAGCAGTTTCCACAGCTACCTGGGCACACTGGGAAATTGAGGCTTTTGTTTTACCTGAATAGCTCTACTCTCTCTCTCCTGTTCTGGTTCTCTTTTCTGAGGACCTCAAATGAGCACTTTCACTGATGTGGCAGAAGTTCCCTTACTTGGAGAAGCTAGTAAACTAAGTATGCTGTCAGGCTCCGAGCCAACTACAGTGCTAAGCATGACAATTAATTGGATAACTACCAAAATACCTCTTACTGTAACTCAGAGTATCCCTTACTGAAGTTAAAAAAAAAATTAATTAATTTGAATGTTTCTGAGGGTACCCACCAAATGTCTGCACTGTTGGCCTGCTAGGTTTTGGCACTGCAGGCAATGGGAGGGACAGGTATGTTGTAAATAAAGCTCTAGTATGTTCTGGATTTAATCCTCCCCATACAGATTCAGGTAGCCTTGTCTCTACATCATAGATGAGGAAAATGAAATTCACACAACCAGTTTGTTTATATCCCCAAACCATAGGCTTTTCATTACTAAACATTACCCCTGAGTCATAATAGAGCTATGATGTCTATATTGAAAGGCCTGTATTCCAGCAAGAAAGAGAAGCCACTTCCACAAATCACAGGGCTTGTATATTTTTATTAACGGGCAGGTGAGTAATACAGAGAGATGCTGTGGGGGTTTTGAAGAATGAGACAATCTGCTGGGGTGGGGATATCATGGAAAAAGGTCATTATGGAAATAAGAATTGAATCTGATGGACAGGGAGCGTCTTGATTGGTCAAAAGAAGTGAAAAAGCCATTCTAGGTAAGGAATACACTTCAGCCATAGCAGGGACAGAGTTGATAATCAAAACTGAAGGACAGGAGCGGCAGTGGGAAGATCATTAGATGTTCTGGGAGAAACGTGAATGCCCAGTTTACAAGATGGGGTGTTGCAAGGTTGCAATGGGAGAATTTTTACATTGTTGAACAAATGTCAGTTCTGAAGAACACCAGGATTAACCAGGAAGATATGGGCCAGTTGGAACTGAGCATGAGGATACTGGCAATTTGGTAAAGCCAATTTGGAGACTGCTAAAATAATCTAGCCTTGAGATAAAAATGTGACCCTGGATAGTAGCATAGAATATAGATTGAAAAAAGTAGATTTAAAATGAGTGAATTTAGTGACTGACCAGAACCAGAAAAACTAGTCAAGTACAGCAGATATGCTACCACTCAGAAGTGAAATTAAATATATCAATCCGTGTTTTTTCCTTTTAACCAAATGTTCATTTTGCTTATGTGCTAAACATTAAGAAGTTCATCAATGGAATTAAAGCTTAGGGGAGAGTGGGAAAGATTTACCTGGAAATCATAATTATTCCCATCATATTATATGTCTAGATGTTTACATGGTTGTGTTAGTAGTTCCAATAGGAACTTACCTGGAAGCTCTGACCCATTTAATATGGGCTTTATGATCAGAGCTCTCCTAGCTGGTTAGGGTCCCCTGATCACATTCCTAAAATTCGGAAGACATACATTGATGTTGAGTTTGCAGGAATAAGAACAATTATATACTATTTTATTAATATATAATGCTGTATAAAATTAATGTGGAAATTTTGTTGTACTTCAAGAGGATCAAAATAATGAACACTGAGTTTGTTTTTAAAGTTAAGAAAGAAATGTACAGAATTATACAGAATGTTTCCTTTGTGTCTTTTGAATATTTTATTTGGAATCTGACTAGTCAAATTGGGTTAAATGCCAATTTGTTTTGGTTTCAGGGATTTTTATGTTTGAACTTCTCAGTAATGATATTTAGAGAAATGTGAAACTGCCTGTCCATTATTAAAATGTTTAAACTATTTGAAAACATTTTATAAAAACATCACAATTAAGGAATTACGCTGCTGTTTAATTGTGTAATATCAAATGCAAACTCCAACTCCGTATGTTTTGATGTGGTATGATTTGATTTGAATTTACTTTGATAGTTCTCTGTTTCAAGTCCATTGTTATTCCCAGTACTTCTTTAGTTTTAGGACCAAGGCCATTTTCCTATCTGGATTTTCATTAATTGTTTTTTAATTTTACTGACTGCAGATTGTTCACAAATTGTAATTATGTTCTTACATAAACCTCTTTTGGGGACTTTGTGTAAATTTCCTTTTTATTTATTGTAGACTATAAACAACTCAAAACAGATTCTATTGTTTAGATTTTTTTTTAAAAGACACTAATCATGTCATATTTCTGCATCATATCCTGATTTATCCTTCAGTTTTAACTTTGGAAGTGGCTTCCTCTTTTTTTTCCTGATCTCAAGGCAGAATTCAGAACATTCTGAACAATGTATGAGACAGGAGAGCATTTTCAACAGGAAACAAAAGTTTAGTTTTCATTTGTCTATTCTATTTTTAAAACCTGAAGTGCTAAAAAGTAAATAATGATATGAACGATTTCTTTATTTAGAAAATCAACTGTCAATTACCTAATGAATATTCTTTTTAATCAGTGTTAATTGACAAACTTCCTGCACTTATAAACTCAGTGCTTGCATAATGGGTTCATTTTGACTGTTCCTGATTTCCCTTTTATGTTTCGGTAGTGCTGTTGGGTGTAATTCTATATTATTCCCTGAATTCCCTAGTCTGGAGCTAGATGGAGCTATGAGATCTTTTCTAGTGTATGCCAGGCCAGTGGCTCTTCTTTAGGTCTACTTGTGATAATCAGTGCCAAAGCCTGTTTTTAAAGCCTCTTGCCCCTTTACTCTTGAAGAGAATGTGGAAGAAAAAGTCTGGACTTTTAAAGCACTGTCATTAAAATGGATAGATATTCCCACAGTTCTCCAATAATCCAGTATTACTGAAATTAAAAAAAAAAATCTAACATTAAAACCCCCAAAATAAAGAGAGAAACATGTATGTGTTTCAGATATACCTACCCTTTAATGCTCAAAGTCAGATTAAATGTTTTGTCATAAAAATACATTCCTTGATTTTCTTTTCCAAAAGAGTGTAACTCTCTGAGAAATCCACAAAATACAGAAAATAATTTAAAGAATAAAGGAACCTATAACCATTGTTTCAGAACTCACCTGCCAAATTTTATATGCACATGTATTTGATAGACAGATAGATGCAATTATATATATAACATGTAATACAGGTATATATAGTTATATAAGTGTGTAGAACATATCTCACCAAGAAAGAGAAGTTTTGCCTGAAAGGTTTTAGTTAGAATTTGTGATCAGTGACTTTGGGGGTTTCTGTGTGTGCAGGCTGGTTTAGAAAGCCTCATCACCGACTCTTGCCCAGGCCTACAAAATGCTTTGGCAAAAAAAGCTGCTGTCTTGTGTGTAGTTGTTTCGTTTTGCTCTCAGTTCTCTGTGCGACCAGCTGTGCCGTGGTCTCCACGTGTATCCCGTGTGTTTAAGTCCTGAAGAATATGCCTGGGCTGCTGTCACACTGCTTAATACCTGTTAGGGCAGAAGTTGTTAAAGGTCATGTGCTTACTCAAAGAAGCTAATCGTAATAAATTCTTTGTGCTATTCTGTAATTGGGTTGGCTCTAGCCCTGTACTACTCAGATATTTGGATAATTGTGTGTGTGTGATTTTCATTTACCTAATTTGGCAAATACTTACTTGAACTTCGCACTTTCTTTGTCTTGTTTTTTAAGTCACTTGTAGACTAGGTCTCTTACTGAGAATTGCATCTTCTAAACTCCATTCTCCCTGTATATGTTGTCTTTGTTTGCTTTTTAGATCTAGAGAGTAAACCGTGTTTCAAACAGTTTCTAAAAAGCTGGGAGGGGTAGAGAGGTTTTTCCTGGTTTGGCTTTAATAAGCACTAAGAGTATTTTGTCAATCTAGGTAGCTACCTGTTATATAAATAACCAACAAATAGGCATATCATAACTGTTACTATAAGATCATACATGAATAATATCGATTAATAGATAAATAGAGATCTTACATCTCAAAGATCTGAGAATCTAAAATATGCATTAAAAGGGTTACACTAAAACTTATGTCTTCTACAGGCTGAGAATCTTATTCAAGGCCTACTGGTTAGTTCATTACACACAATGACTGGGCTTCATTATTAGCCTCTTTCCCTAAAGAAGATTTGGAGCCTATTCAGTCCTCACAGCAGTGATACATGATACATTAAGACATAGCATCCTTTTAACAAGTGAGGGAGCTCTAGCTCAGAGGGACTACACCCTTGGTCTGCAACTATCCAGTTTATTCCAGCTATTCATTATTCATTTGTCCAACCAAATACTCTACCCACCCCCAACCCCAGCACTTTCTTAAGTATATGTTTTGTGCCAGACACCCTTTAAGCTGCTTAGTATTTAATGCTAAATGACACTGATGAGGCCTGCTTGAGTCAGGAGACGGAGAGTAAGAAACCAGAAAAATCAAACAAAGCCAAAAGAGTGTATAATTATAATGTGGTAAGAAAGGATAAAAACCAGGATGCTCTGTGAGAGAGTGACTAGAAATGACATCAGGTGGAGGGATTGTGGAATGTCTTTGCAGAAAATACACCTGAGTCCGTGTTATGATTCTAAAAGCAAATAGGAGAAAGAAAAGATAGTAGGCAGCTAGCAATGAAAGAAAAAATAGGCTAATAGGAAACATGTAAGGCAGAGAGGAATAAAAACAAAGCTAATAGCATAGGAACTCTCATGTAGAGCAGACAATAAATAGCCCCTTCTAACACAAATACCTCTCAAGATAGCTATGCATTACATCAGCGTACTCTAAGCCCTTAAAGATTGAAATTTTGTACAGAAAGAGAAGAAATATATACATTCTGTTTCAGAAAGTAAGCACTTGTGAAGAATTTTAGGGAAAAAAAAACAGTAAATATAGAGTAAAAAAGTTTTGGTGCTTAAAAAGAGTAAAGAGCCATTAGTAGAAATTTCACCTGGAGAAAACATAACAAAACTGGAGATAAGGAGAAGGGAGACCCAGCTACAATATTATCTCCCAGGTTGTAAAGGGCCTCCAGGATATATGGATGTCGTATAATTATCATACAATAGAAGACACAGATTTAAACACATCCTCTGTAGAATTTGCTCTTGTCATTGTTCCACATTTTGACCATTCTAAGGATTATGTAGTGTTATATCATTCTATTTTTAATTTGCATTTTAATGACAGTGTAATCTGGGTTATTCATCTATATACTTATAAGCAAGAGTGTCTTTTCTTTGTTCGGGTGTCTATAACATTCGGTCCACTTTAAAAAATAAACAATGTGTTTTACCAGATGTAATCACTGTGTAACCAGCACTTAAAAAATGTAGAACTTTTCCATCACTTGAATACATTGCCATGTGCCTCTTTCTGGTTAATTCCCTCCATCCCAAGAGGCAACCATAGTTCTGATTTCTATCACTCTAGCAAATTATCCTCTGGGGCTTGGCTTCTGTCATTCCATAATGTTTGTGAAACTCAACCTCATAGTTGTGTGAGAGTGAAGATCACTCAGTCGTGTCCTGCTCTTTGCAACCCCATGGACTATACAGTCATGGAATTCTCCAGGCCAGAATACTGGAGCATGTAGCCTTTCCCTTCTCCAGGGTATCTTCCCAACCCAGGGATCAAACCCAGGTCTCCCACATTCCAGGCAGATTATTTACCAGCTGAGCCACAAGGGAAGCCTAAGAATACTGGAGTGGGTAGCCTATCCCTTCTCCAGAGGATCTTCTTGACCCAGGAATCAAACCAGGGTCTCCTGCATTACAGGCAGATTACCATCTGGGCCACAAGGGAAGCCCATAGTTGTATAAATCAGTGGTTTATTCTTTCTTATTGCAGAATAATATTCCATTGTATGGATATGCAATAGTTTTTTCATTTTTCTTAGCTATTCTAATGAAGTGATATATTGTAGTGTTTTTAATTTATATTTCCCTTATGATGAATGCTATTTGATCTTTTTATGATTTTAAAAGTTTATTTAGTTTATGTTTTTAACAGTTCTACTGAGACATTACATATCCCACATAAATTTCACCAAGTTAAACTGCATTATTCAGTAGTTTTTAGTATATATATAGTTATCCAACCATCACCAAAAGTTAATCTTAGAATTATTCATTTCTCAAAAAGAAACTTTGCACATGTGTAAGTGCAAGGTCATGCCCCTCTTCCAATCTATGTGTTGTAAAATGTTTTATATTTTTGTATGTTCTTTATCCAAGGCCTAGTAAATAGCTCTCTTGGCTTTGTCCACACTGAGCATGAAGATGGCATATTTCTTTCGAGTCTGTCTTTCAAATCGCTTTGCAGAGCATCCTGTGAAAATCTTTAGGTGGAGTGCTCTCAAACTTGAACGTGCATGCACATCACCTAAGGTTGCAGGTTCTGATTAGTTAGGTTTCAAGTAGATCTGAGATTGTGCATTTCTGACAAGTTCTCCCCTGATGCCTGTGCTGCAGGTCCGTGGGGCCTCGTTGAACCACAAGGTAAGAGATTTTGGTTGAATGTCTTGAAAGAGGACAGTGAAAGGGAGGCTGTGTTTCTGCTGTAACATTTTCTATCCGGTGATTTATACACAGATGACATTTTTATTCTCTGAGTAGTTCTTATTCCATTTTGGGTGTTTTAAAAGTTCATCGTTTCTCTTTGTAGGTATGTAAAAAGGGAATGGGCTTTAAGAATTTTAAAGGTAGGATTCAGAAGAAGGCCTTGAAAACCTTGTAGCATGTATTAGTTTGTTGATAGCTCACTAAGGACCCTGCTGAACAAGGAAAGAGAAACAACTATACAGGGAGAATCCTTTAGGGTCCCTGTGGGGACTCTTTGACTAAGAGTAGGATTTCTTAAAAGCCCTTTCAGGGCTCTTCCTCAGTTTCTGAAACCACTCCTTTGCTGGCCTTTCCCAAAGCTTATAGAGGACCCAGGGTGAAGAGGGAATTGTACTCAGAGTAGATGCCAGTTGAGAGATGTTGGCCTGGATCTGTGAAAACAGCAGTATCCATCCTTGCCTGAGTCAGTGGATTATTAGTTGAGTGGTGAACAAAAGGACAATATTGACTGTATATAATTGCTTGTATATAATTGACTATAATTGCTCAAAAGTATTAAGTTTGGCTTAAATATTTGTTTTCAAAGTGCAGTAATATGGAGGTTTATTTACAGAGCTCTATTTGCCTCAACTCAGTGCTTGGTAAGAGCTATGTATTGGTGCATCTAGTTTAAATGCAAATTTTTTTTTATTTCCTTAAAAGCTCAGTACACTTTTACTGAACAAACCAATTTTTTTTTCCTACTGTTAGCCAACAGATAACTGAAGATACATTTTATAGACAAAGCGGTTGTTGCATTGAGTTAAAGGATTTTGGTTTTCTGCAAAGCATAAGTAAGTGGCAGTTACCTCATGCCACCTTGGTCCTGGCAGACATGTAGACCTAACAGATAGGTCTGTTACATGAGCAAGGAAACGTACACATTTTGACTTTTTAATTTGAGTTCTTTTAACAAGATGTACCTCTATCTCTGTTCCAGGAGATGTTTCATTATGTTTACAAGGATCCCTCTCTCCAGACCTGGTGGCTTCCAAACACTCAAAATCACTTCTTATTCAATTTTAAGTTCTATTAAGGTATTAAATTTTACCTGGGGGGCCACTGCCTTAACATGGTCTGAAGTCTTGATTGAAAAACCCTTCATTTATTTTTTTTTTCATTTATTTTTATTAGTTGGAGGCTAATTACTTTACAGCATTGCAGTGGTTTTTGTCATACATTGAATTAGCCATGGATTTACATGTATTCTCCATCCCGGTCCCCCCTCCCACCTCCCTCTCCACCCCATCCTTCTGGGTCCTCCCAGTGCACCAGGCCTGAGCACTTGTCTCATGCATCCAACCTGGGCTGGTGATCTGTTTCACCCTAGATATACATGTTTCGATGCTGTTCTCTTGAAACATCCCACCCCCGGGTTCTCCCATAGAGTCCACAAGTCTGTTCTATACATCTGAGTCTCTTTTTCTTTTTTTGCATATAGGGTTATCGTTACCATCTTTCTAAATTCCATATATATGTGTTAGTATACTGTAATGGTCTTTATCTTTCTGGCTTACTTCGCTCTAAAACCCTTCATTTAAAGATAGAGGTTATGTAATGAAATCACTCCACTGTAGAAATTTTGTAAGGTGTATCTATTTAAAGTGAAGTATAAAAAATTTTTTTTAATGAAAATGAAAAATATAATGAAATCTGTAATTCTGTCAGTCTACCAAAGAATATCACTAAAGTTGTCAATATTTTATGAGGGATCATTATACAACTTTCTGAAAAACACCAATAATGCTTGCAAGTAGTGAGGGTCAGCAAATTAAGATTTATTTAGTAGTGATAATAACTGTGGTCCATTTTCATGCATGAGAACTTTGTGTTTCTGCTAGCCAAATACTTTGTGTCAGTTTGGAAACATCAGTTAGGTGTCCCACATCACTGTTTTGTTCATTTCAGAGAGAATAATTCTGGTTAGAGTAATTGAACTATGACTCTGTGTTCTCAGAACTGAGTAACTTCCTCAGACTGAACATATTAAGTTAGTTTCAATTTCCTGCCAAAATTTATAGACAGGTTGTAAATGAAAAAGCTGCCTCTGCTCTTCATTATCACCATATATTATAGTTTTTTAAATAAAAATGTTATTTACTTGCGCCTACTGTCAGATATTAAACTACAGAGGCATCCATCAGCAGTTCTGTTGATGCCATAAAGAAAAAAGTCATGTAAGAGCACACCTGGCTTCACTGTTACACCAAAGAGTTAGTGTTACAAGGTGACTTTGATGTGTCAGAAAAGCTAATTATGTCCCATCAAAGGACGGAAGAAATTGCCTTTTTTAATGAAAAGTATTTTATTGGAGGTGGCAATGATCTTAGGCAAAGCAGTAAAACTAGGTGTGTAATTATATAAATTCTTTAAATTCTTATTAAACTTCACTAATTGACATGTTACTGTCCAATATTGTAGAAAAAAATTGGTTAAGCATAAAAACCAGAAGAATGGTTTTAGACCATAGAGATACAATCTGATCTAAACTTGAGTATCTCTCTGTTTTTTTCTAAGTACGGTCTCAATTTTCCTCTGACACTTATTTATAGTTATGCATGTTTTTATTTTATGTTGAACTAAGAGAATAGCAGATTTTTATAGGAATAAACATTTTAGTCAACAAAATGGAAAAGCAACCTACAGAATAGGGGAGCATATTTGCAAAGCATTTATCTGATAAGGACTTGATATCTAAAATATATATAAATATATGTTAAAATATGTAAATCATACAACTCAATAGCAAATAAATAAATAATTGGCAAAGAATCTGAACAGACTGAATCAAAGAAGACATACAAATGGCCAGTACGTACCTGAAAAAGATGCTCAATATCACTACACATCAGGAAAATATAGATCTAAACCACAAGATATGGCATCATACCTCCTTTAGGATGGACTGGTTGGATCTCCTTGCAGTCCAAGGGACTCTCAAGAGTCTTCTCTAACACCACAGATCAAAAGCATCAATTTTTCGGCACTCAGCTTTCCTCACAGTCCAACTCTCACATCCATACATGACCACTGGAAAAACCATAGCCTTGACTAGACGGACCTTTGTTGGCAAAGTAATGTCTCTGCTTTTTAATATGCTATCTAGTTGGTCATAACTTTCCTTCCAAGGAGTAAGTGTCTTTTAGTTTCATGGCTGCAGTCACCATCTGCAGTGATTTTGGAGCCCAAAAAAATAAAGTCTGACACTGTTTCCACTGACTCCCCATCTATTTCCCATGAGGTGATGGGACCAGATGCCATGATCTTAGTTTTCTGAATATAAAGCTTTAAACCAACTTTTTCACTCTTCTCTTTCACTTTCATCAAGAGGCATTTTAGTTCCTCTTCACTTTCTGCCATAAGGGTGGTGTCATCTGCATACCTGAGGTTATTGATATTTCTTCTGGCAATCTTGACGTCAGCTTGTGTTTCCTCCAGACCAGCGTTTCTCATGATGTACTCTGCATATAAGTTAAACAAGCAGGATGACAATAGACAGCCTTGACGTCCTCCTTTTCCTATTTGGAACCAGTCTCTTGTTCCATGATCAGTTTTAACTGTTGCTTCCTGACCCGCATACAGTTTTCTCAAGAAGCAGGTCAGGTGGTCTGGTATTCCCATCTCCTTCAGAATTTTCCACAGTTTATTGTGATCCACACAGTTGAAGGCTTTGGCGTAGTCAATAAAGCAGAAATAGATGTTTTTTGGAACTCTCTTGCTTTTTCGATGATCCAGCAGATGTTGGCAATTTGATCTCTGGTTCCTCTGCCTTTTCTAAAACCAGCTTGAACATCTGGAAGTTCTCGATTTACGTATTGCTGAAGCCTGACTTGGAGAATTTTGAGCATTACTTTCCTAGCGTGTGAGATGAGTGCAATTGTGCGGTAGTTTGAGCATTCTTTGGGATTGCCTTTCCTAGGGATTGGAATGAAAATGGACCTTTTCCACTTTAGCCATAGTGAAATAGCACTCATCCATAAAAAAAGATGGGAATCCTGCCACTAATGACAAGGTGGGTGAATCTGAAGCATTATGCTAAGTGAAATAAGCCAGGCACAGACAAATGTTGCTTGATATCATATGGAATATAAAAGAGTCGAACTTGCAGAATCAGATGGTAGAATGGTGGTTACTAGAATCTGAGCGATTGGGAAATGGGGAGATATTGGTTCAAGGGTATAAAGTTTCTGTTATAAAATGAATAAGTTCTGGGGATCCAGTACACACATGGGATTGTAGTTAGTAATAGTGTACTTTATCCTGGAAATTTAAGAGAGTAGAGCTTATGTATTCTCACCTCCCCTGACTTCCCAAAATGTAGCTATGTGAAGTGAGGTAAGGGGTGGGTTAATTAGCTCAATTGTGATCCTTGTTTCATAATATATAGATATATCAAATCATCTCATGTATGCCGTAAATATGTACAATATTTTGTCAGTTATATCTCCATAAGTTGGAATAAAATCATAATCAATTAATAACACATATATGTTCCTTAAAGACACACATTTCCTAGCTGAGGGAAATTTGCCCAAGTATCTTTTCGCTTCTGTTATGTATATAACACATGTGTGTGTATGTTTCCCATTTACTGACACACACACACATATATGTTTATATATGAATTCAACTTTTATTTCTTTTCAAGAACCTCATCAAGGGTGGTTGTGAAGTAAGTCCTGCTCTATTGTACGTCAGGATTAAGAGCAGAACTTTTTATTGCTAGCTTTGACAGAATGTATGTGATTATTAGTGATGTCTTTTTTTAGAAAATTGTAAATTATAGGAATGCTGTGCAGGAAGAAAGAAATGAAGCATACAGCAGTTATTTAATTTTACAAGATTGACAATGACTTTTTTTTATTATTTACAGAAAGTTCAGTACTTAAAGCAGAAAGGTGTAATTGTTGGCTGCTTTATATGCCCTTAGCTATTTGGGATGTGGAAAGATGTATGCTATAAATGTTTTACTCCTGTAATTGTCATCACTTCAGAATGGTTTGATTCAGTGGTTCTGTAGGAAAAGTGCATGAAAAAATGATCTCTGGCAGCTTTCCATAATGGTGACCATTGGTTTTTCTTTTTTGTTTTTTTAAATTGTAAATGTGAAAGAAATTAACTCATTTTTTTAACTAGATGAGCATGGTTTCTGAAACATTCTGTTTCTATGTCTTGAACAGTAGTCCAAGCAAGGACTGTGACAGGACAACCAGTAAAGAGTAACTGTTTTAAGTGTTGAAGGTGGGAGAACTTCTCAGGGTGTATTCTAGCTATTTGGATTTGTGATTCTGAGATAGTAAAATGAGACTTGAAGGTATGAACTAACCCGTATCAGAAAACTCATAGATGTGAGTACAGGTAATAACCAGGGTATGGGGTTTATCCTCCTCCCGACTCCTGTTCTATGACACTGATTAAATCACCTTTCTCTCTAAGTATCCTGTGATGCCATGGTCAGCTCTAAGTTTACTTAGATTTTGCAGCAGTGTGACATGCAAGGAGGAAACCAAATGTAAAAATAGATAATTTATAAGAATCTAAGCCAGAGCATTATCTTGGGAACCAGAGGCCTTACTGGGTTGTAGGTAGAGTAAGATTTTTTAAAATAACTCTTGATAGCTAACATGGCATGTTTTTTTGTAAAGCTGTTAGAGATTGTCTCTTATCAGCATTAAACATCTTGAAATTAAATATTTGTTTGACACTGGTTTGGTTTGTATACTTACTTATGCCTAATCAATTTTTCTACTTACAGCTCATAGCTTGATTCTGAAATAGGTTAGCAGAGTCTAGGTATCCCTGAGCATATTCTTTTTGCCACTGCCTGATTGACTGGCTGACAGAAGCCAGGTGCCAGCCTGTAGTTAGATTGAAATGGACTCTGATGATTAGTAGAATTTTAGTGGGAAATAAAGTTGAGGTTATTTTCACTTTGTTTTATTAAGTGTGAAATTGCAAAGCATCCTTTTATATTGATCAGACATGATGTGGCTGTTCTGAAGGATTCATTTCTTTGATGTACCTGGATTGTGCTTCTCAAAAGGAATAGATTGGATCCCAGATTTTCTTTTCCAGACTGCCAACTTCCGATATGTGGGAGATTGCTCTGTAAAATGACCCCATTTCTGAAGGGTATTTCTCACTGTTTTCAAAAGGGGCTGTCAGAGCCCAAGAAAAGAAAAGGATTACTGTCAGTGTTCTTTGAGAAGGGTTGGAGGAGTTGTTTGGGCTTTAACATCATTTAGCTTGAAATTATCAGCTGTTCTCCATCTCTATCTTTGGCTGGTTGCCTGCAAGTTCCATGTACATAGTGATTTGGAATACAGCAGAGTAGGCAAAAGCCTTGTTATCTCCAAGAAACGTACAGTTGATGTGGGGCTGCACATAAATGACTTTCCCATGGACAGGATATCTGGTCTAACTACTTTAAAAAATTGCACCATCCTATAGGGAAGCCTCGCTAACTAATGCAATAATTATCTAGGAGAGGAGCCAACATCCTGCAATTATATTAGAACAAACGTACTGCAGTGTTTCTGTTTGTGTATGTCTCTTGGCGTCTTGAATTAATATTTTATCATATTTCATTAAGAAAAAAATAATAAGCCAGAGAAGCCTTGGAAACAAAATCACTTGGAATTACCTGTTGTGTGAGGTTAGGAAATTTCTATGAAATTTCTTCCATCTTGACAAAATAATTTCACACCACTGAAAACAATTCATGTTTCCCTCATAGTTAATAGAGGCAAGTATTTTTCTTGAGGTCTGCTTTAGAAAGACTTGACCCTATTAGACATTATCTTTAGTTACTTAATTTTTCTTTTTCTTGTTTTGTAACCTGTGTCTATATAAATTGAATGCATAGAGTAGTTTTTTTTTTTTTTTTGGTTGAATGCAAAGTAAATTAACAGAGTTCAACATGTATAAGTTGGTAAACCTTTAACTGGCAGTTATTTCTTCAGAACGATGTTGTTGATTTTATGTATAGCTTCAGCTTATATTGATAATGTAACCTAACATGGAATTTTGCTTAATAAAATTTAAAAACAACTAGGAGGATTTAAGCTTTTTTTTTTCTTTCTTTCTTTTAGTCATAGATGAGTCAACATTGTCATTTTCAGTGGCTGGGGATATGATTTATTTTAACTTATATATCTCAATCTGAAAAATAACACCTCTTGGATTTGGTAGACAGTCCTCAACAGTGACATGCTCATGCTAACTGGGCATCTTTCAAAGGCAAATTTCTGGTGGATACCAGGCCAGGGTGACGGAAGAAGATCTGAGGCCATATGCATAGTTGACATGGGATCTTAGTCTGGGCTAGTGGTGGAGTGGGTTGTTCAGAAAGAGAATGAGAAAAAAAAAAAAAAAGAGAGAATGAGTTTGTAATAAAGAGCCCAGATTACTGATCCTGTGGGTAGTCATCAGTTGTTAGCTAGGCATCAGTCTTCCTCTTGTAAGGTGATAAAGGTGTGCTTTTGCACTGTCTTAAATCTTGAGTATTGTAGGAGGAGCAAAGTTAAACCCAGGCACCAAGATTGGTATTGTACTGTGGTTGTCATTTTATAAAGGGCCTAGTAGATAGCTGATAGAGCATGTCTGGGACACATTCTACTATCAGGCAGTAAAAACACCTTCTTAGATGTACTTGGATATACATGCATGCTTCTTATTTCAGCAAGGGGTGGAACAAGGTCTCACTTGCACTGGAGCACAAAGCTGTGAACTTTCACTACCTTTGGAACACAATGGCTGGGATTGATTTTAATTTCCAAACTATGCATACTCAACAAAAGCAATTTTGTTAATTTTCCCTTGTTTAAAAACCTGTCCCATTCTTCTGTTTTCCAGAAGTGAGAATCCACTGAGAAATCTTTGTTACCAGTCGGTACTTTCATCCCATTGTACCCAGAGTTATTATCATTGAATTTAGTGTTAAATCGCTCCTTTCTCCTAGATTGTACCTTCCATGAGGACAACAGACTGGTCATTATTTTATAATCCTTCTAAGATTTAGCATAATATTGTGTAGTCGAGAAATAGCAACACTTTACCACCAGATTGATTTATTTTTTGGTAGATGGCTGATTTTACAAAAATCTTTTTTGTAGATAGTCTCTTTCATTTCCCTCTCTTTCTTCATGCCTCACAAAGGATTGCTTACTGTGTTGGTAGTCAGAGTCTGACAAAACATCCATTTTGAAGACTACTTGCTGATTCTGTGGACTTCAAAGTAGGGGTCCTACTGTAGGTCTTTCAATGTTATGACTTAGGTTTAGAATTTTTCTATTCAAAATGTGGCTTGTGGACAGCATGACATCATCTGCAAGCTTATTAGAACTGCAAAATTGTTATCTTCCTCCCAGTCACTGACTTAGAATACTTTTGAGGGAAATCAGATGACTGCTATGATAGAACCTCAGAGAGTTAACCTTCAGTACTATAAACACCATTCAGGATGAGTTAGGAAGTCCTAGTGGAATTTGGGGGAATTATTCCAACCTCATTCTTTGCACACCTTTGCAGGGAATAAGAGATGAGACTTTTCTATGAAGGGAAATGAGTTTCCATTGCTTTTGTAAAGACACCTTGTAGTCCAAGTCTTAATTTTCTCCTGTTTGGACTATTGTGTAAATGAGAATTTACATTTTTTTTTTCCTCAGTGTCTCTGGAAATACTAATAAAAATAAGTTTCCCCATGGTTGTTTAATTACCAGTTCTCATTTTCTGTTTACTGTGTTGACATTGTGAAGTAGTGGGGGGAATATGGATTTTGAAACCAATTGGAAACTGGTTTTAAATCCTGGATTTGCCAAATATTAGAACTGTGAAACCTTGAACAAGTACTGAATCTTTCTATACTTCAATATCCTCAACTGTAAAGTGGGACCGAGAGACCAACTTGCTATACTCTCTTTGCTTCACTTTGGTTAAATACTTTACAAAGCAAGCATCTGAGAAGATCCATATAACTCACACATAATAAGTATCCAGGAAATGGTAGAAATTAACACCCTCATCACTGTCTTCTCCTCCTCCTCCTCATCATCCTCACCAACACTTAAGTGTATCCAGTGGTAACCGTGTTAATGTTCTATATTCCAGAATGCTGTTGAGACCTAAATTATTGTCCGCTGTTTAATTTTCCATCACTGATACGTTTTCTGCATTAAGATGCATGCACACATTTTCTTTGTGGGAGTAAATACAAAGTAGTAGCTAAGTCTTCACTTCTTTTAGGCTTAAAGTGAAACTTCTCAACCTTGAGTATTACCAGATAGCTAATCATACAGGATCACTGCAAGTGAGGCTACTGCTAATAGACAAGGGCTGTTGAGGTGAAGAGTATAAATAGATGATTTCTGCAAGTTTGAAATGCAGCTGTTGAGATAGATGGAGCAGACCCCACTTGAGTAAGGATAAATAAAAAGAAAGCTACATAATTTGAATACTTTGTAAATAGAATTGTGCCTTTGTAACCAATAGGATGGGATTTTTTGCCTTAACTTTTTTGTATTTTTTCTCCAAAGATATAATTAAGCTGTAAGCAGAATAGAAATTTTCCTTCTGATATAAGCACATCTTTCTTTATAAACATAAAGCAGTTGAGTGTGTGCATACATTTTTTTTTTTCCAGAGAACTGATATTTATTGAACACCATTTATCCTGGCCATGGGACATGTTTCATGTTTTGTTTCATCCTTATGAAAGTCCTGTGAGAGAAACTGTGTTATTCATACTTTAAAGAAAAGGTATTATCTTTAAAATATCTTTCAGAGATTAGTGAACTGGAACTTTATTCAAGATCTGTGCTTCTCCCTCTTAGAGGTTGACTATAAAATGGATATAGAAATTGAAGACTAAGTTTGTTGAATTTGATTACTGTGGATAATATAACATGTTTCAGGTGTTTAGTTAGTTGCATGTGTGTGTCTGATTTCAAAATTGGACTATGAAAGCCTTGGAGATTTGGGGGCTCTGGTATTATACCTCAAGTAGAGACTGCCATTACCTTTGATTGCTCAAGAAATGTCTGTGAACCAAATACTGACTAAGCTACACACTGCTCCTCTGAACTATTTGCTCTGTGCAGAAACAGCTTCTCAGCGACATGGTCGTCCTCAGAACAGACTCCTTTCTCCCACGTTGTGTTTTCTAAGTGATGTTACAGGGCATTTGAACATGGACTATATAGTCCATGGAATTCTCCTGGCCAGAATACTGGAGTGGGTAGCCGTTCCCTTCTCCAAGGGGTCTTCCTAACCCAGGGATTGAACCCAGGTCTCCCGCATTACAGGCAGATTCTTTACCAGTTGAGTCACAAGGGAAGTCCAAGAATACTGGAGTGGGTAGCCTATCCCTTCTCCAGGGAATCTTCCTGACCCAGGAATCTAGCTGGGGTCTCCTGCATTGCAGGCGGATTCTTTACCAACTGAGCTATCAGGGAAGCCTGGATAGAAATTATCAAGACATTAATTGAGAGCAGTCAATGTTATACCACGTGGGAGATAGCCAAAATACTCAAAATATCCAAATCAATCAATAGAAATCCGTTGCACCAGCTTGGTTGTTTTTTGCTTTGCGTGGTTTCCACACAAGTTAAGCAAAGAAAAACAAAACAAAACCTTCTTGACCGTATTCCTCATGGCAATTCTCTACTTCACTGTAACAAAAATGTTCTTTTATTTTAAAACAAATTTGATGTGCTAAGAAAAGTGGAGACTACACAATCATGTGGAATGGAAGAGATCACAGAGCAAGTGAAATGAAATACCACCAACTACACCAAAGGCCAGTCTTCATCCAAAGAAGGTGATGTTGTATATATAATGGGATTGGAAGGGAGCTCCTTCCAAAATCAGATGATTAATTCCAGCGAGTACTGCTCCCAATGAGACCAACTGAAGCTTGCACTTGACAGAAAGCATCCAGAATTTACTGAAAACATCTAACCTTCCCTCAGGAAAACACAAAACCACATGTTTCTTTGACCTGGAAAAAACTGTTAAAACCTTGCCTGGAAAATTCTGATTCATCTGCCATGTTTACCAGACATTGCATTTTCAGATTTCTATTGATGTTGGACTTTAAAAAATTATCCTAATGGAAAAAATTCAAATACTTGAAAGATTGTAAAAAGGCATGGACTAATTCTTAGCTCAAAAAGATTAGAAAAAAATTAGGAAGATATAATTATGAAGTTGCCTGAAAAATGGCAGAAAATAGTGGGACAAAACAGCAAATATGTTATTTAATAAAGTTCTTGGTTAAAGTGAGAAATATGTCTCTCTTTTTAACTTAAAAACCAAAGGAACTTTTTGGCCAAAGTGATATTTATAAGGCTTCAATTTTGTTTACAAGACAAAGCATTCACCCAACTGAGCCAATTATCAGATAGAGCAGTCATCTAATGAGTGTGGTCTGGGTGGGTGGGTGACATCTTCATGTAGGGATATAAGGAGACAAGGCTTATCCTTGTGCTTTTCGATTATCCAGAGTCAGAAATAAAGTTGTGTGTTTTCAACTTGTTTTTTGAGTTCCCTTCATAGATATGCCATTATAACGAAAGCATTTGGCCCTCATTATGTGACATTAAGAGAGCTGTCAGCATTGCTCTAGGACCAGTGTCTCCAGTAAAAATTAGAAATACTCTGAGATCTCTCAGTGAATTCCTGGGTGTTCCCTGCCAGTGTCTTGGGTCTTGATGTTTTATGAATTGTTCTTCATTCTGTGTGTTTCTATCAGACTTGACAGTAATCTTTAGGCTGAATGCTAGTTTTTAACAAAGGAAAATACTTGATATTATTAAGCAAGACCTGCTGAGATTTGCTTTGAGATGCAGGACGCAGAAATTAAACATATTTGAGATTGGTGTCTAGGCAACATACGAAATCATACAAATATAATCAATAATATCTCTTCAGTGCCAGGCAAACCCTATAAAAACTGGTTCATTTTGGGTTGGATGGAACTATTGAAGAATAAAAATGTTTCCTGTGGACTGAGAATGATCTAGAGATGAGGGCAGTTGGGAATTCTTTTCCTTTGAGGGATTGTCAGACAGTTGGTCTGTTTAACATCAGGGTGTCACACAAAGGCAGTTCTTTTTTTTTTTTTTTTGAGATGGGGCTTTAGCCTAATGACTGTGACTGCCTAACAGTCACTCCTGGTGTCTGACAGGCAGTTTCAGCATTTTCAAAGGCCTGCAGGGTATGTATCATTACCCTGAGCATTTTATGCAGCAACCCCATCAAGGCATTATTTTTTTAAAAATTAGTTTTCAGTGCCATCTGTTCAAAGATAGGTAAACTGGATCTCTTAGGTCCTTTGTTTTTTGTTTAGGGAATGTTATCTGTTCAATAGAGAGGAATAGTAATTGGATTACATTACTGTAATTCATTTATTAAGAGAGCATTAGAATCCACAGTAGTGTGTTTCCATCTTAGAATCCACAAATTACCAATTAAACACAATCTTCTGTTCTAAAACAATGTGATTATTTTTATTTAAGCCTGTTTTGGAAGCTGAGTCACTCGTCGCCTACATATATCTTTGTTTAAAAAGCATTAGTGGAATATTCCTGAAGCTGGGGCCATTCCTTGCTCATTTGTCATTTACAAGGGTAGCTGTTCATCCAGACAAAGCCTGGCCACATTTGGGATATCCCTTCTGTATGTCAGCTAGTTACAACAAGTTTTAAAGGCAAAACTCTCAAGAAATTATACCGCTTTAAGAATAAAATACATTTATTCGAGAATGTGGTAAACAACTCTATTAAAAATAAAAAAGCCGAACTGCTATAGATGAGAAAACTGTTTTCTTTGATTTAGCAATATTGATTGAGCACTATTCTATACCTGGCTCATTTCATTCCTTTTGGGGGTTTTAGCAAATTTAAAATCACACCCTTGCCCTCAAGTAGGGGGCAACTGTAGGTATAGCCATTCCCTTCTCCAGGTTATCTTCCTGACCCAAGGATCAAACCCAGGTCTCCTTCAGGCAGATTCTTTACCGTCTGAGCCACCAGGGAAACCTATAGGTATAAAGTGAATACATGAGAAAAGCTAAATAGCAACACCAGATAGCTCTATAAAAGACAAGAGACAAGACAGCATACATTTTAGAACCAAAAGTGGCAAAGGCTTTGAGTGTCCTGAGTTTTGACCAAGACCTTCCTGTGCAATTTAATAGCCAGAAAAGTCTTCAAAGAAGTGGTGAAATTTGAGGTGAGTTTCAGGAGTACATGGGGGCTTCAGGCCCGTGTTCCAGCTGTAAGGGACTGTGTGAGCAGGGCAGGGAGGTGCGAGGCATGGGCACCAGAGAGTTGAGAAGCAACAGAGTAAATGAGGAAATGGCAAACCACCCCAGTATTATTGCCTGGAGAATTCCATGGACAGCAGAGCCTGGTAGACTACAGTTCATGGAGTTGCAAAAAGTCGGACATGACTGAGCAGCTAACAGTGAGGAGGCCGAGATCGAAAGGGCAGCAGCAGGATGTTAGATAGGAGTGAGCACTGATTTTGCAGAGAGGATAGAAGACTTGAAAGAATTTCGTGCTTTTCTAGACATGTGTGGAAATATCCTCTGAACAGTGTGGGGTGTTCATTGGTGTATTCATCAATGATAAAGCAAAGGGTTGAGGCTGTCAGGCCTGAGGTCTTCATCACAGAGGAGATTGGGTGGCTGGGGCAGGGAGTGGTGATGAGTTAGAAGTTCAGTAGACTGGGATCTCCTTGGAGAAGAGAAGTTAGCAGTCAGAGGGTAGACAAAGCACAAGGAACAGCCAGAAGACTTAGACCTTGAAGTCAGTTTCAGAGGGGATATGGTTGTGTCAGAAGGTATGGAAGGGCCAAGATAATGAGGTCTGAGAAAAGTCCTTTGGTTATGACTACAGAAACCTTTTGAGAATCCAGTGGCTATCAGAAGCAAGCAAAATATTTAGTAGGCTTAGGAGGTAATAGCTAGATGTTTTATGAAACAGTAAGACTGGTAGATTTTATAAGCTAAAGAATTATAGATGGTGCTTTTAATAGATTGTTTATCTCCTAGAGAAGCAAAAACAGAGGAGGCATGTTTTGCAAATGAAACAGTAGGATAAATAGAAATGAAATCACTGAACTCCCAAAGGTCAATGGTTCATGAATCTGATGACATTCCAGCATTTTAGGGAAATCTTGAGTTAGCTCTGCTTCTCTTTCATTTTGCCTCCCAGCTACTTGAGATTTGGTTTCCAGACCCTTAGCCTCTTCAGGGCCCTTTCAGGCCATAGGTGAGCACACCAAATAGATTGCATCCCATCCCCTTCACCCATAATGCTTGGCTCCTTCTAAAGATCATCTCTGTTCCTTTATCATTTCAATTCTTACATGATGCCCTGTGATGAATGTCCTCCCTACCATATATGGTCTTTCTACCATATATAAAAGGGATGCTGATGTTTGTCAACTACATAACTTGCTGGTCCAGCACAAGATGAAAATGGTAAGCACCTTGTTTAAACTTAAGAAATTCAGGACCGTAAGAAATCAAGTATTAAACCAAGAAAGCTCGCACCTCTTTGACTGCAGAGGTTTGAGTAGGCATGAAGCCAGCCCTGTTTATGATGACTTTTCAATATCAGCAAGATGGCAGCAACCAGTCATCATGTTAGGAAAAAATATGATACCAAGTAGTATTAAGAACATTTGAACAAAAAAATGAATTTTCTGACTGGACTTTCTTCATGCTGTCATATTTGGCTTGTCTTACCTCTGATCGCCATTCAAGGTGTCAAAATAGTTACTCTTGTTTTGTCCATCTCCTCCTCCATTGATCCTACAAAAGAGGAATGGTGAGGAGGAAACTGGTAGTATTCAGACTCTTTCAGAGTAACCTGTTGGCGAGCCTCTTTGCACTAAACTAACAAACTGCTTTTCTAACAGCGTGTTCCTAAATGGAATGTTCTAATCAGTTACCCAGAATTGCTGATTCTAAAACCATCTGAATGGTTTTTATGTTATGACTTTTCTCTTTTGATAGGAAGAGTGAAGAGTTAGAGTTTCTTTGCTATTGTTGCCATTTGCTTGTTTTCAAAAAGTTTCATTTTACCTTTGGAATGTATTCTCTAGGGCTGTCTGTTTTCTTGCAGCTGGATGCAGGATTTACCAGGTTTTCTTTGCCCTGTCCATGTGCCGGTGGGTAGCATTCACCACAGTTTCAATCCATATGACTCCCAACTGGCAGTACAGGTGCCACATTAATGGCTCAGCGGCCCAAGCACGTGTAGGAAGGCTTGCTTTGGTTCTGGATTGCCTACGTAATAGTCATTTCTCAAATATTTGTTGAATAAATAATGTAGACACTTTATTTCATTTTTTATCCAAGTCTCTCAGCAGACAATGATAGAGAATAGAACAGCACAGTGGTTTAGGGAACTCTTCCGTGTTGACGGTAGAAAAGATTCACTCACTGGTCAAGAATTTCATTTGCCTCTATATCCAGCCATAGGTATAGCTCAGTTGATGAAGTGCAAGCTTTGGCCAAAATGTGTGTACATTAGACATACATTAAATTCATTGGGTAACTATTGAAAAGATGACTATGTTGATGGATTTTCTATGTTTGGGGTATTATCGTTGATTTTTCCCTCCATCTCATTGTCTCTATTGTTATAAATGAAATTAGTAAGAGAATCCAGGAGACATTCTCAGCTGAGATAACTGAGCTAGGTAGATGTGTGGCCTAAGGACTGATACCTCCAGTGAGGCAGTGATGTCCCCGCTTGCCCCACCGCCAATCCAGCCTCCCTCGTTCATTTTATTAAGTTGTATCACGTTTTACTGCAGCTACTACAGCGGCTTTGCTGTCTGGAGGATTAGAATGTTTGATGAGGATCTTGTTTTGGATCTAAAACAACTGTGACATTGATCTTTTTCAACGGGCCAAAAGATATTATCTCTTGCCATCATCCACTGCCCCCACTAGGATATGCTAGGAATCTGTATCTAATTACCTGTGCAGCTAATTACCTCTGCCATGCTAAGCAGCAGCAGTAATCTCATTTTCCTTTCAAGTCCATTTTATGGCATCAAACTGTATTATATTCCCTTTTTAATGACTGCTGACAAAATTACAGCACCACCACCCAGGACTTGACGAGGAATCTGCCTGTCCACGACACAGCTGCACCTTGCATGTGTGCTGTTGATTCCTTTTGTTTTTTGTTTTTTAACAGTGTGCTATTAAATACCTATATATCTGAATTATCTCCCTTTTGCTCCATTTGTTTGATTAGCATTATGATACTGTGACAAGACACTATATCAGTAGTAAATCGATCTGATTAGCATGGAGATGATATGAACACAGATTGTATTGATGTTTAATAGTGCAGGCATCCAGGTGCTGTAAACATTATAGATGTTTTTGTATGCTGTGTGCAAGGTCTCTATAATGAAGACAGCTACCACAGCACATTTTAAAGCTCAATGATTTATTTTCTGCCAAGTAACACAGTGGGTCTTGCATAGTGTATGGCACCCCGGTGCTGGATCCACACAAAATGTTTTAATCAGTGTTGAAAATAACACATATATTTTCACTGGACAGTTTCTAATCTTTATTAAGAGATGCTTGCCACATGCAGTAAAAAGCCTACTGCAGTCTCATTGAAAACCAGCCACATTCTTCTCTGAACCATATCCTCAGGTTACTTTATTATTATAATGCATACCATTTTTAAGAAAGACCTGCTGGAGTTTTGTGCAGCACAACCTGTTTTCATTCACACCACATAATCAGGCTTAAAATTTAGCTATAGTGCCTGTTTTCACTTTGATTAATCTTTTTTTTTTTTTGCTAAGGATCACTTATTGATCTGGATTCTTCAGGTGAGGGAAGAATCAGCTGGCCACCATTTGGGAGCTGGCTCATGGCAGTCTGTAAGAATAGCAGGGAGTCTCTGCCAAGGAACATTTTGTGGAAATTGATGAACATTTTTGCTGTGATGCACAGGCAAGAGGACATTACTAGAAAAAAATCTTGCTTTAAAAAAAAAAAAATCTTGCTTTGGCATGGCTTTTAATCCTGGTATCTACATATTTCTACAAACTCAGTCTGTAAACCAATATAAGTAAAGGGAAGCAGGTTGCTTTTATTTATTTATTTTTTTTGAGAAGCACTTTGGAGTTCAAAGATTTTCTCATTTCATATTTATATAATCTTGTGTACTTCTAAATTTTCTATTAATATAATCTAGCAATAGAAAAATAGTGCAAGTATGTGGTTGTAAACATGTTCCTGAGACTTGTCATCATCCATGTGTGTAGGTATACATGTATATACAAATATTATCTATATACACATACATATACAATTCATGCATACCCCCACATGCAGAACCACCTGCACACATACATGCATTTGTGTGCACTGTATTTGTTTATATCTAGCCTGGCGTGAATGTGTCTTTTTGTCTCTCATCCTTCCCTTTCTCATTTTCTTTCCTCCTACTGCTGCTTTTCTACACAGAACCAGTTCCAGAGCCAAACGCAATTACTTATTTCTAAATTTCACTATTGTTCATCCTTTGGGCCCCCCAATATGTTCTATTTTTCTTGGAATGTTGCCTCCACTCTTGTCATCACTGTGCCTGAGAGCTGCCATTTGCCAGTCAGTACTCAGCTCCAGATCTCTCCCTTTGGACAGTTTTTCTGTTTTTGCCCATCCTCCAGCCTTCAGTAGTTAGCAATGCCTTCCTCTGAGTGCTCCTAGAACTTCTGTTACCATACTCCTGACCCTGTATATGTCCATACTTTTCTGCCTTGGAATGAGGACACCTTTAAGGCAGTAATTAGTAATTAACCATAACTGTGTACATGACAACTAATGAAATAATTAGCATTTATTCTTATCACATGTATTGAGTCTATTGAAGTTTACATTCTGGTGAGAGAGAAACAATCCAAACACAATTAAATAGCAGATGGTGAGAAATAGATGGGGTGTGGACTGGGGGCAGGGTAAGGAGGAAAAGGCCATCTAATATCGGTGAAGAGGAAGGCCTTCCTGAGAAGGTGCAGTCACAGTGGCGACGAAAATGAGTGCAATGTCCCTAAGACTAAAGAACCTGCAGATTCTTGCAGCAGTAGCGAGGGAGTATCTGTGGCTAGAGGTGATTGTGGAGAGGGAGGGTGGTAGTAGCTGTCATCTGAGTGCAGTGGGTGGGGGAGGACCCTTCAGAGCATTGTGGGTCACAGTCAGGGCTACGACTTTTACTTGCAGTAAATCGGGGAGTCATTAGATGAGAAGATCTTGAGCAGGGATATGAAATCATCTGATATATTACAGCAGGTGTGGTATTGTTCTGGCTGTTGCACTAAGAGCTAATGATGGAGGAAGAATAGTAATGAGCCAGGAATCTAGGTGATGTTGGTGGCTTGGGCCAGTATGATATCAGTGGAAGCAAAGAGATGTGGACAGATTCTGAATATTATCTGAAGACAGCCTCCGTAGGATTTAATGATGGATAAGATGTGGGGAAATGAGAAAGAGAAGAAACAAAAGCAATTTGAAGAGTTTGTCTGCAATTCTCCATTTACTGAGATGAGGAAGAGGGGTTGAGGGGCTCTGGACTTGGGGCAGGGAAAATCAAAGTTTTCCTTTTACTGTTTATTTAATTAAATTTTGGATGCACTGGGTCTTCATCGCTGCTTGGGCTTTTCTCTAGTTGAGTCGAGTGGGGGCTATTCTGTAGTTGTGGTGCACAAGCTTCTCCCTGCAGTAGCTTCTCTTTCTGCGGAGCATGAGCTCTAGGGCACGTGGGCTTCAGTAGTTGGTGCACGTGGGCGCAGGAGTTACGGCTCCTGGACTCTGGAGCACAGACTCAGTAGTTGTGGCACAGGGCTTAGTTGCCCTGAAGCACGTGGGATCCTCTCAGATCAGGGATCAAACCCGTGTCTCTTGCATTGGCAGGCAGATTTTTGCCACTGAATCACTAGGAAAACCTTCAAGTTCTTGTTATGAGTTTAGTTTGAGATAATTATCAGACATCCATGCAAAAAGATCATTGGATAGATAGTTATAGATATCTAGAGTTGATAGAAAAAGTCTATATAGAAAAATACATTTGGGTGTTTCAGCACAGAAATGGTTTTTAAATCATGAGACTGAATGAATCAACTTGGGAAGTGAGTGTAGGTCTGTGACTTAGCCCAGGAACATTCCAGTATCTAAATATCAGAGTGAAATTGGGAAAATGGAGGGGTTGGCACGGAAGGAAAATTGGAGGATAGCATGGTGTCCTGTCAGCCAAGAGAAGAACGCATTTCAGGAAGAAGGGAATGATCAATGGTGTGAGATGAATAAGAGGAGGTCTGAGAAGTAGCAGCTGGAACTGGCAACTTGGGGGTAATAAGTCCTCTCTAGGAGAGCTGTTTTAGTGAAGTGGTGAGGACAAAAGTGGAGGTAGATAGTAGAGCCTGTTTTCTTTCTTTCTTTTTTTTTTTTTAAGAGGTCATGCTCTGAAGTTGAGTAGAGGAATGGGAATGTACTGGAAGGAGAGTATAGGGTCCAAGAAGAGATTCATGTAGGATGGAATTAAGTAACTCAACAAATGACATTTGTATGGTGGATCAATACGTGATCAAGTGAACATACTTAAAGATTCTAAAGCTTTGCTGTCCAAATAACATAACATGTGAGCTGTGTATAGCATTTTAAGTTTTCTAGTAGCCACACTGAAATGTAAAGAGAAACCAACCAAGTTAATTTTAATAATAATCGTTAAGTCAATTTATAAAACAATTATCATTTTAAGATATAACCAATGTAAAAAAGACATTGGGATAATTTTTGCTCTGTGTTTTGATATTAAGCATTCAAAATCCATGTGTGATTTTTATATATATATATATATATATAGAGAGAGAGAGAGAGAGAGAGCACTTCTCAATTTAAGGTGAGCACATTACAAGTGCTCAGTAGCCACATGTGGCTAGTGGCTACCATATTGGATAGATAGTTCTCAAGACTTCCTCACAAATAAGAAAGAGCTATTGTTATAAGTAAGCAAAATACTTTTATTAAATCATATTTTTCAAAATATATAATTTGTACCAACTGATGCAAAATGAGTATAAAATAAATTCGTACAATAATTGGTGTCTTGTATTTGTATTATGTGTTTCTTCTTTAAGTAGGAAATATAACTATGTTCCTTTCAAAGACAATAAGATTTCCTGTTAAACTTTAAAAAGTTAATTGCCATTTCAGCTATGTGGTTACAGTAAAATTTGAAATGGGTTTAACAATATTTATAACATTTATAAAGTTTTGGGTGATTTAAAGGGCATTAAGTTTTTGTCTTTTTAATGAATTATACATGTTTGTGCTCAGAGATTAATGGTGTCCTTTGCAAAGGATGTGTATATTCTACTTGAATTTGTTGAAATTATCGTAATGGAATTGCATTTTTGCAAGGTTGTATGTTATACAGACATTTTCTTTAAACAAGTAGTTTGAGGTGAGGAAAAACAGAAAAGAGTACAAACCAAGGTTGGAATAAGTTCAAACTCAAGTTTTTGAAATCCTAGAAAAGTACAGCTAGAGCCATGTTACATTATAGACATTTTTATTTTTTCACTTTCTGTCCACTAGATAAGTCGAACTTATCTGCCTCAGTTTCTCGTTAAACAGAGGAAATAGACTAAACGCTCCTCACGATGCAACTCTGTGCATCTCTGAAATGAAGGTTTTCAGTAAATTGCAAGTCTGTAGTAAATTATAACTTACACAAATTAAACAATTCTTCAAATGGTTTGCATCCAGTAATGAAAGCATAAAATTGATAAAAATGTAAAATATCACTTGGAGGCCACTCCTGGATTGAGTTATTGGTGTTTCAGAAATGGACATTTAAAGTGGACTTCATGAAAGTAAATTCCTCATTTTATTTTTTTCAGATTTTTCATTATTAAATATACTTATAGACAACATAGATAAGATGTTGATAATTGTGCTTTTCAAACAACCGTAAAAGAATGCTTTTGGTTCATGAAAGGAGAGATTATCTAAAAGAATAAACTTTATTAGGAGAAATAAAATTTATTCTAAAAAGGAACATAACTTCTATCTGTTTAAGGTAGAGACTGACATTAAAATGTTTAGGCTAAATATTCTTTTGAAAAGTAGACGATTAATGAGAAATATTTTTAAATGTGCAATTCAGGTGTACAAAGGTCAGTATGATGGGAAAGATGTGAAGTGTGCATTTCTTTGGGGGAAAATCAAGAAGTGCCTTTAGAAACAGAATTAACTTACAGTAATAAAAATCTGGAAGATTAGGAGGTGCTCCGATGTGTTATGAAAGTAGTTTATTTTCCTTCCCTAAACATGTATGTTTTTAGAATCAGTTTTAGTAGGCTAGTTTGGAATGTCTTTTGCAATTTTAAATTGAAAGCCTTTTCTGAAAATTTCAAAAGATAATGTTTATCATACTTTTATAACCATATATATCTTCATTGCTTTGCATTACGTGGCACTTTGAAACTCAAAATATAATTCAGGTAATTCACAAAGATGTTATAGTCCAGCCAAAGATAGTCCATCTTTTTCATTTTATCATGCCTTTAAATATTATATATAAATATGATTACTTGAATTTACATTTGTTTATTCTATAAACATTCATACTATATTGTGGTAGTTTTGCAGTAAGAGCTAAGAAGCTCTATTATTCTTGCATTAAATTCTTTACTAAAAATTTACTGTTTTACTCAAGTAAATGTATTCAGACTTAATGAATTCCAAAAGAAAAGAACTAATATTAGCTTTACTTCATTGTGCTTTATCTCCAGGATATTTTATTCTCCTTAGTCAGATTCTACATAGATTCTATCTTTTATCTGTTTAAACTCACTTCTTCAGAAAGCATTTTAAGTGTAAGAACTGAAAGAATATATACATGAGAGCAAGCAGTTAGAAACACTTCAAGAGAATGATTCTCCTTAAGCTATATAGGGATCCCCCTAAAAGGAGTACCATCTTTGCTTGTTTTGTAAACAGTATCTAAGAAGGTAGATAGGACACAAACAAAGAACAGTACTGTCAATTTAGCTATCTAGTAAATAGTCCTCAAACATAATCTGAACATAAGTAATTTATTTCCTTAGGAATTCTCAACTAGCATTTCGGTTTTGGAATATATAGGCTTTTTACTGAGACTGCGCTTAAACCAGACTTTTCTACTGTGTGACCTTTGGCACTGTGCTGGTTTATTTTGTGAAATGGGATTCTGCAAAGGACAGCCACAGCTATTATTTGTGATTCTACTTTGGAGTAATTACTGAATGAGTATACCAGAGTTTAGGTTTTGAAAATGAGGGTGAATTGGATGTCAGCTAAATTTGGGATTTTTGCAGTAATGCAATAGTAAAGGTAAGTAAAGGTAAGCCTGAGCTGCTCTTGGCCTCCACTGTGTTCCCGAGAGGGAGGTGGGAGGGGGATCGGTATGGGGAACACATGTAAATCCATGGCTGGTTCATATCAATGTGTGGCAGAAACCACTACAATATTGTAAAGTAATTAGCCTCTAACTAATAAAAACAAATGAAAAAAAAACAAAGGGTGATGGATATGCTTTGTATTGATGAGGTTCAGCTCAGGGACTCTGGAGTTAAGCTCCTTGAGCTGAAATAGCATCTCTCTCGATAGTGACAACTTGTACACTGTCATCTAGTTCATCTTATTTTAGTTAATCATATATGTGAAATGGAGGTAATAATGGCCTTTAAAACTTACCAAACCATAGAGATTTGAAAGGATTAATTGAAATCATGTATATAAATCACTTAATATAGTGTTTGGCACAATGTAAGAGCTTAATAAATGTTAGCAATTAGCAAAAACAATATTAATGATGATTTTATTATTACCTATATTGTTTGTAAGAGAGACTAATGACAATGCGACTTGAGAGGGAGTTATTCAGGCATAAATAAAATTCCTATTAATTAGGAAGGGAGTTGAGAAATATCTATTTAGCTGTGTCTTGTACATTAAATAGAGGTTATCTAAAACTTAAACCATTGTCAACATCCTTGTTATTCTGAGTCTGAGACCAAGGCTGAGACTAATTGTTTGAAGGTGATAAAATTAGAAAGGCTTTGAAATTTCTCTGAAATTGCTGCCTGGTATGCATATGATCTCCAACACATCAAAATAAGTGTATTAGTAGTTAATTGCCTCTGCGGAGAAGGACGGAATTGAAAAGATTTTAACAAGTGAAGAATGATAAAAGGAAATTAATGTACATTACTCAGTATTATCGTGTTCAGTGTTGCAGTGTCATAGACAATCATTTTTTAGTGTTTTTCTTCATTATTTTCATAAATTATTTTTAACAAGTAAATTTATGAGTTTTTTTTTTTACAAGTTTTTTAGTACTTCAGTTCTCCAAGGCTTGTTTTGTTTTTTTATATATAAAGGCTTAGACATACAAGAATTTGTAGATTTAAGAAGGACACCTGTACACGTGTCTGTTAAAAACATTTCTTGTTTAGATTTCAGTAAAATTGCCTTCAGTCAGCTTTGGAGAACAAAGAGTTAAATCATTATATAAATATTAATACCTTCATGCATATCAGTCTGTAGGCTATGGTAATCAGAGAAATTTAGATCCTATTGGAGAAATGGACAAAAAAGTGAAAGTCAAGAGAAAGGGTTAATAGTCTGTATCCTCAAATCCTGATTTATTTTTTTAATTACACATTTTTCTGAGCAAATAACAGATTCACATATAGTTATAAGAAACAGTACAGAGATTCTGTACCCTTTACTCAATTTCCTCCAATGGTGACATCTTGCAAAAACTATAGTGACATACAACCAAGATCTTGACATTGATACACTCAAGATATAAAACAATTTCATCACCACCAGGATTCCTTTTTAAAACTCTAATTTTTGATGGCTAAGTCACCTCAAGTTCACTTCAGTCGCTTAGTCGTATCTGACTCATTGTGACCCCTTGAACTGCAGCACACCAGGCCTCCCCGTCCATCATCAACTCCTAGAGTCCACCCAAACTCATGTCCATTAAGTCAGTGATGCCATCCAACCATCTCATCCTCTGTCGTTCCCTTCTCCTCCTGCCCTCAATCTTTCCCAGCATCAGGGTCTTTTCAAATGAGTCAGCTCTTCGCATCAGGTGGCCAAAATACTGGAGTTTCAGCTTCAGCATCAGTCCTTCCAATGAACACCGGGACTGATCTCCTTTAGGATGGACTGGTTGGATCTCCTTGCAGTCCAGGGGACTCTCAACAGTCTTCTCCAACACCACAGTTCAAAAGCATCAATTCTTTGGCACTCAGCTTTCTTTATAGCCCAACCCTTACATCCATACATGACCACTGGAAAAACCATAGCCTTGACTAAACAGACCGTTTTGGCAAAGTAATGTCTCTGCTTTTTCATATGCTGTCTAAGTTGATCATAACCTTCCTTCCAAGGAGTAAGCATCTTTTAATTTCATGGCACCTCAAAGGAATCAACTTAACACTAAGTATAGTTCAAAGAAGCAAGCCAGAAATTCATCAAGAGAACATTGGTCATTAGTTTCTGCCTCTTAATTGGAATGTTTTGGCTGTCAGTCAAGCAGCAACCATCAATAGAGAATAAAAGACATTCCCAGTGTCCCTTTAAAGCCGTAAGAGGAAGAAAAAACCTCATACATCTGATAGACCTTGGTTGAGTGAATGATTAAAGGGTTTTTATAGATAATAAATGGGCTAAATGAAAAACTTAACTAAAATCCATTGACCAGCATGAAACGATGAAGGGTTCTGGAAATAGGTAGTGATGGTTGCACAACAGTGATGGTTGTACATCGTGAATGTACTTAATACTGCAGAATTTTGCACTTAAAAAAGGTTAAATCTTGGGACTTCCCTGGCGGTCCGGTGTTGAAGGCTTCTCAGTGCAGAGGACGTGGGTTCCACCCCTGGTCACATAAAAACCATTCAGCAGGAAACTACAGCAGCAAAGACATTGGCTCCTTCTTGTCTTTCAACTACAATTCAGAAGCTTTGTTTTATATAATAATGTTATTTTTTAAAACATCAGCTTATTTTTAAGGTAGAAAAGGTAATTTTCTTTAAAGAGCTATTGAAAACTGAAGGCATGCTTCAAGTATTTATATAAATTAATTGATCAGTATTCTTCACTCATTTAAATTCTCGGCTGAGGATTTAATTTAAGGACTCAGAGGTACTTTTGAGGAGTTAGATTTTTTTAAGCTTTATAAATCATGGTTTGCTATTTGTTCCTACCATTATCTCCTGAGCATTTCTTTAGATGAAATGCCTTGCTTTTTTCAGAACTTAAATAAGTTTAATTCATCTCCTTCTCCTGTGTTTGGACAAAATGAAGTTATCTTCCTCACAGCAGCTCCTGAATTCAGTATGCACTTTCCTAGGACTCTGGTTCCATGGTGGGCCACTGGTCACTGAAGTGATGATGGTCACTGTGTATGTGTATGACCTGGAAATGGTCATTGGTGGTGACGCAAAGGACAGCGAGAGATATCCTCTAGCTGGAATGAGGGTCTGAGGCAGAGAACTCATGGCGGAGAGAGCTAGTTGAAGGCGTTGAAGGAGAGCGCAGTATGCACACATCTATCATGGTCTTTGGCTGGATGGCTCTAATGAGAACACTATAGACTGGTGGTTTATAAATGAAGGACATTGATTTGTCACTATTCTGGAGGCTGACGAGTCTAACATTATGGTGCTGACAGGTTTGATGTCTGGTGAGGGCTTACTTCCTGGTACATAGATACCAGTCTTCTCTTTGTAATTTCAGGTGAAAGAAGTAAGGAAACTCTCTGGGCCTCTTTTAATAAGGGCGCTAGTCCTATTCATCAGGGCTCCACCCTCATGATATAAACACACTTTTAAATACCATCATATTGGGCCATTATGATTAACATGAACTTTGGACACAAACATTCAATCTGTGGCAATCATGACTTAAAGAGCCTCTTGATGAAAGTGAAAGAGGAGAGTAAAAAAGTTGGCTTAAAACTCAACATTCAGAAAACTAAGATTATGGCATCTGGTCCCATCACTTCATGGCAAATAGATGGGGAAACAGTGGAAACAGTGAAAGACTTTATTTTGGGGGGCTCCAAAATCACTGCAGATGGTTACTACAGCCATGAAGTTAAAAGACACTTGCTCCTTGGAAGAAAAGTTATGACCAACCTAGACATCATATTAAAAAGCAGAGACATTACCTTGCCAACAAAGGTCTGTTTAGTCAAAGCTATGATTTTTCCAGTAGTCGTGTATGGATGAGAGTTGAACTATAAAGGAAGCTGAGTGCTGAAGAACTGATGATTTTGAACTGTGGTGTTGGACAAGACTCTTGAGAGTCCCTTGGACTGCAAGGAGATCCAACCAGTCCATCCTAAAGGAGATCGTCTTGGAGGCATCATTGGAAGGACTAATGCTGAAGCTGAATTTCCAATACTTTGGCCACCTGATGGAAAAAACTGACACTGATACTTGGAAAAGACCCTGATGATGGGAAAGATTGAAGGCAAGAGGAGAATGGGACAACAGAGGATGAGATGGTTGGATGGCATCACCAACTCAATGAACATGAGTTTGAGTAAACTCTGGGAGTTGGTGATGGACAGGGAGGCCTGGTGTGCTGCAGTGCATGGGGTTGCAAAGAGTCAGACACAGCTGAGCGACTGAACTCAACTCATGGCAATAATGCAAACAAGAAAAGTCATTTTCTGTAGACGTTTGTTAGTATCTAGATTTAAAAGTAAGAAAAGTTGTGGTTCTTTTAAACTTATTTTATGGAACTATAATGGAATTTGGGTAATAAGAAATGAAAGAGAAGTTTGAACTTGAAACCAATTAGCAACAACTTGAATAAAATATGCCATTCTTATTACCCAAGTGTGATATAGGTAGGTATAAATATTGCTTTGCTGTTTATAATAAGATTAATGACCAACGTTTGGTATTTGAACAAGTTTCTAGACACACTGTGTTATATATATGAATTTCTACACCCTTGTGGGTACTTCTGTCTTGTCTTAACCACAAATTGGATAAAACCATTACAGTGTGCTAAACTTATCCATCTCTTTGAAACCTAACAATGTTTATATCTATAACTTCTTGCTGTGAATCCCACAAACCATGGATATTGTAACATTCACAGAAGCTTTCCTAATTGGTTCACAAATTTTTGGCTCTTTAATTTCCTGAAAAATTCCTCATTCTCTTGTTATTGATCTGAAATAAAATGAATAAGTATAATTCTGACAATCTTCATCTCTCTCTCTACCTTTTTATTAAAGGACAGGCAATCATGGCAGGGTCCTTTTATATGTAAATCTTATTTTGCCTCTAACCATTGTAAAGCTTTATAGAAGCTAAAAATTTAAAAACCCGAGTCAGATAGAGGCAAATACAGAGCTATATTTTCAGTCTCTATAGAAATTTTGAAATTAGGTGACCAGCTCTACTCAGTGCTGAGATTATTCATTATGCTGTCAGTGTATAATTATCAGTCTACTATTTGTAATTTCTCTTGGCCAATGTATCCTATTTGCTATTGAAAACCACTTGAAAGAACATCATTGATCTATGCCACACGTTAAGAGTTTTAAAATCTTCTCATCAGAGGATATTACACCCTTACAAATGAAAAAGGTTTTGATTTTTTTCCTTTTTTTTTTTTGCAAACAACTGCTTTATAGTTCTTTAAGTTCAGTTCAGTACTACCCTTTTTTAAACTTAAAAATAAATTCTTTTTCTTTTTTTTCAAAAAAGAAACTGTTTCTGTATTCTTCATAGTCTAGGATGATTTTACTAATTCATTACTGAACCAATTGTGATTAAAATTCCTTATAATCATATTAAGTGTGTTAATTCAAATATTGACCCTTATCATTATTAACTACTATCATGATGGAAGCCTAGAAATGAACCTTAATTTAGCTTTAAAAAAAAAAAAAACTTAACCTGTTAATGATGCTCATCAGGTATCCATTACTAATCTAGAGCTTTTTTCTGTTTATAGCCTCTTCCAAGGATCTTAACCAAGTACCTTTGGAAATTTTGCAAAATTCACATCCCGTGGGTGATCTTTATTTCTATTTTATTTACCTGAATTTTAATCATCTTAGTTGAGAGGCAAATTTTCTATTGTTCAGTTATATGTAGATTATTTATAGCAATTTCTTTGATTTCTACTTATTTTTAGAATTTCTACTAGGTCCCTAAAATATTTTCTTAAAAAATTAAATAAAATCAGAATGTTGATTGGGGTATTATCTTTTTTATCTTTTATTATCTAGGTTTTTTTTTTTTAATCTATTTCACTTTTTAAAGGTACATCAGTCCATTTGATGACCTTTTATGTTTCACTACATTTTTGTTCTTCAACTTCATCTTATTCAGTATGAATGTTAGTTCTACACATTTGTTAGTATTAATCATTTTCTTCTAAGATTTAGATGTTTATTATGTAGTTTAGCTGTGTTACTGAATCACTGTTGCCCTGAGCTAAGTGGTATGATTTTTTACTAAAATTAAAGAATTGTAGAGGCAGTGTAGTGAAATGAAAAGAGCAGAGACTTTGGAGTAAGATATAAAGTCGGGATTTAATCCTGACTTTTCTACATTCCTAGGGAAAACAAAATCACTTAAATACTAAATTGCTAGGTTGTTGTGAGAATTAACAGAGATAGCATAGAGAAGTCCCCAGTTCACAGCAATACTGAACTGTTCCTCCTTCTGCCCTTGAGTTTAACTAAGGAGAGGGAAGGTAAATATTAAAAAGGAGCAACTGGAGGAGTAGTGATGTGCTCATCAGTAGTTATCAAACTGGGATGGAGGAGGATGTGTTTGGTGGCCTTTGGGGCCTGGCATGGGGGAGAAAGAGAAGAGGGAAGATGGGGAGATGATTTCTAACCCTTCTCTCTCGTCTCCGCTATTATAACTGTCTCTCATTTTTCTTGAAATCTGCTTAATAAATTGTGATTCATTCTAAGACATCTATTGAATGAAAAAAAATTGCTCATCATTTATAAGTAAGATAATTGAGTGGCCGAAATAAGTATTGCATTCAGAATCAGTAAACATAACTCTTTTCAAAGCATTGTTCAGAATGAATTAATACTAAAATAAAAAAAAAGTAGGATTTACTTTTTTCCGCTTCTGGAATAACCTTCAGAAGAGTGCGCCCTCAGCCTCAACAAGGCATGGGTCTCCAGTCTGTGATGTAGGTAAAGGGCTGAGCTTGTGCACAGTGAGACGAGACAGTAGGCGTAGTGACCAGCAGTGGAGTGGCAATGTTAAAATGAGATTCCACTGGGCAGTGGTCACCCACTTAGGGGGTTCAAGATGAATGAACTCAACACACAATGTAAATAGGTTAATAAGTAAAAAAAAAAAAAAAAAGTTGAGGACCAGTGGCTATCTTCCACAGTATTTAGTACCTGAAAACAGTCCTGGAAATGAAAACCTCACTAAGTCAATGGGAACAGAGAGGAACAAAAAGCAATAGGTGAAAGACTAAGATATTTTAAGGGTTAATGTAAGAAAATGAAAATTCAGGTACCTTTCCAAATCAGATGGCAGGCAAAGGGGACTAGTCTATAGGAACAGTTGTGGCCATCACTCTGATTTTGGTTAAAAGAATTTCTGATTGCAGTTTGTAAGTCACATAGCAGCACCTTTTATTCTTTGCCTGAACTGAGTAACTGATTAAATACTTTTTCTGTGGCTAAACTTAGAGGGTGCAATATATTATTTTGACTGTAACTATTTAGTCAAAGAGGTGAAAAGGGCCATTCCTCTCCTCTGTAAAGGGTTCTAGAATAGGTATCCCTGTGAGAAAGCAGCTCATTTAGGCTCAGACTTTTCATGCTTTGATGCCCACAATAACTCTCATCTCACAGAAAAGTGAAAATGACAGCTAGAATGCCCAAGCCCATTTTCATCCTTTGTTTTCTCCTCTCCTTGGTGAGCATGCAGGGAGTGTGTGTGTGAATGAATGAATGAATTAATGAATGAATATCATGGAGAGAGAATTCCCCCATGACAGTTGTATACATGGCAAGAAGACCTTATTATTAACTAGAGAACACATGGTGTTTGGACTGTTACTGATAATTACTTCTTTTGCTCATTGTGGCATCCAGGCTGTAATTTCAGTGCCTTCCCTTATGTTGGTAATTTAGCAACTATTGTTATGCCTAACAACCACAGCTTGAAAGATGTATTAGCTGCCTAACTAACAGTGAGTTAAAAATTTGTTGTCATATTCAGCATGACTTTCAACTATGCAGCAGGAGACTTTCCCTGTAATGTGGTCACCAAGTTGTGATTTTCCCAGGCTTGCTTTTATATCGCATTGATATTAGACATTTTACATGGGATTATTTAATCTTTAGTGGTAGAGAACCCACCTGCCAACGCAGGAGGCAGAAGGGAAACAGGTTCGATCCCTGGGTCAGGTAGATCCCCTAAAGGACAGCATGGCAACCCACTCCAGTGTTCTTGCCTAGAATCCTCAAGGACAGAGGAGCCTGGGGTGGGGGGCGCTGCAGTCCATAGCGTTGCACAGAGTCACACATGACTGGAGCGACTTGGCATGCACGCATTTAATCTGCATGGATTTCTAAATCATTTGAATTGGGATGCTTAGGGTGATACCTAGGAAAATATGTATTATTTATAGATAATGAACATTCTTTGGAAATTTTAGCTTTTCTTTAGAGAACTGGGTATACTGGGAAAAATTGAAGCAATGATGATATTTTCTTTTGAAAAGTAAAAGGCATTTAAGCTTTTTTAGCCACTGAGAAAATGTCTGTGGAAGACTTTGGTTACATTTGTGATAGATGATCTGAATGCATGGGGCTGTCTTTATAGTTCTTGTCTTTTAAAAGCTTAAATTTTAGTATATCTTCTACTTTTTCATTTGAAGGTAAATTATTCTATGTAATAAAATCCCTCTGTAGGAAAATTCCCAATGCAGCTAGTTTCCCTAGAGCACACTGCTGATAATACAGTGGAATTCATTCTTTGCAGACAGTTTTCCTCTATAGGTCTTGATATTAGTGCAAAGGACATTTTGGGCTCAGTCGAGGTTTTATTTTCATGGGATTCAGAGGTCAATTAGTGCCTTTGTCCTAAAACTGTGTCTTTTTATTGCTATTGAAAGACTGTTTTGATTTACATGATTTCTCAGACTTGTTTCTATAAAGTTTTTTAAAAGTTCACTTCTCTCTGTTTCTGATACACATTGGAATCCCTGCAAATTATATTGTTACTAGCCTGTCATAATAATTTAAAGCATTTTCTAAGCCCCTTGGTACTATCCTATACCAAATGAGTTAAACAGATACAATTTCTTCCTCCTTTGAGCTTTCAATACAACAGAATAATGATAGCAAAGGAAATAGGACATTCAGAAATACAAACACGTGTTAAGATTTCTTAATGCATTATAAAAATTTTGAGCTAAAAGGAAATTTAAATATACTTAAATATAATTATCACATATTGAAAATGAAATTGAGTCCTATGTAAATGAGTTGCCCAAGTTCACACAAAAAGCAAGGGGAAGAAATTGAACTAAAATACCAGATCTCTTTCTTGACCATTGTTCTTGTGAATCATACTTCAAGGATAGTAAAATGTTAGCAGTATCTTTAAATTAGTCTATCAAGTGGGGAAATCTTTTTTTAAAGAAACGATATTCAGAGTTGCACATTGAGGGAAATTGTTATTATTCTTTTTTCATAGAAAAAGAAGTTACTGTAGTATTTGCATAATATTCTACAGAATACGAAAATCTAAGAGATACAAAAGAATCCAAGAGACTGGCCCAAGTACCAGTGAATCAAGATGGAAAAATGTAATAGAGTGTAGATTCTATTGGACTTGATGTTGTCCTTTTCTAATTCATGATCCAGATGAATTAGCAGCACCTAGAAGAATGCTTGTGCTACTACAAAAGATCCAAAAAGTTTGTCTAGCTGGAATAGTTCTTTTCTTTTTCTGTAGATCTGTAAGATGATCGGACCAACACGTTTCCATATAGATAGTATGTTTGACTTAGGTATAAAGTACTGAAAGATGACAACAACCAAAAAACCTCACAAGACCTTATGGCTTAGATAAGATTGAGGGCATGAATCTGGGTGACAAAATAATTGAGTTTTTGGACACATATTATCAGTTTTGTTCTTCAGAACTGGTTTGATGATGTTTGTAACTAATTTAAGCCAAAAGGGAATTTATTATCAGGAATTACCATAGTTCAGTAGTCTGCTGGAATGTTCAAATCTAGAAGGGTGGGATGGGGAGAGACGTGGGAGGGAGGTTTGGGAGGGAGGTGACGTGGGTGTACCTATGGCTGATTCTTGCTGATTTATGACAGAAAACCACAAAATTCTGTAAAGCATTTATCCTTCAATTAAAAAAAAGGTTATATAGTTAGGAACCATACACATAATCACACCTTAAAACAAGAAAGGGCACTGTCATATACTTTTGTCAAGAATGTAAATTGGTACAGTTCTTTATGAAAGTAATTTCTCTACATCTGTTAAACTTGAAAATGCATGTACTCTTTCACCTATAAATTAGCTAGGAATTTGTGCTACATAAATAAAAGAAAAAAATTATAAAGATAGGCATATAAGGATGCTTATTACAGCATTGTTAGTAATGCTTTAAAAACAACATAAATGCCCATTCACCTCACTCATGTTAGAATGCTTGGAAATATATGCCCTATACATGCTATTCATTCTCCCTCAAAACAAGACAAATCTATGTGCACTACTCGTGGAACGTGTCTATCATAAATTTAGAGTGAAATGCTGACAGGCACAGATCGTGGAGCCAGATTTCTTGGATTGGATGAGTTTTCTGCATCTTAGCTCTGTGAAACTAAGGATAGGTTACTGAACTTGTTTGTGCCTCATTGTCTTCACCCGTTCTGTTAGTCAAGCTATCCAAGGACAGAACCCACAGGGGTTGTGTGTGTGTGTGTGTGTGTGTGTAAATAGATTTATTATAAAGAATTAGCTTATGCAGCTATGTGCATGCATGCCAAGTTACTTCAGTCGTGTCTGACTCTTTGTGACCTATGGACTGTAGCCCGCCAGGGATACTCTAGGCAAGAATACTGGAGTGGGTTGCCATGCCCTCCTCCAGGGGATCTTCCTGACCCAGGAATTGAACCCCCATCTCTCCTGCATTGTCAGGCAGGTTCTTTACCACTAGCACCACCTGGGAAGCCCTTCTGCAGCCATGGAGTTGGGCAAATCCCAAGATTTGCAGGGTGAATGGGTAAGCTGGAAACCCAGGAGGAACTGATGGTTTACTTCCAATTTCAGTCCAAAAGCATGAGATCCAGGAGGAGCCAGTGTTTCCATTTGAATCAGAAAGCAGGAAAAAAGCTGATGTCCCAGTTCCAAGGCAGTCAGGCAGAAGAGTCCTCATACTCAGGAGAAGGTCAACCTTTCTGTTTCAATTCAGGTTTTCAACTGATTGGATGAGACTCAACTAAATTAAGTTGACTCTGATTCTGCTTTACTTAGTCTATTGATATAAATGTTAATCTCATCCAAAATTACCATTACAGAAACACTCAGAATAATATTTAACCAAATATGTGATCATCTTGTGACTCTACCAAGGTGACACTTAAAATTAAACATAGTCTCTAAAGTGAAAATGGTGAGAGCGCCAAGATGATAATTGACATAATTGATAATGGCTACCTTGAAGTTTGGCAGGTTTTTGTTGGCGAATGAAGTTCAGTGTTTTCAAAGAGACTTTCATATAGTTTATACAGTTTTAGAAAATGGCAGAAACATGGGTGATTTTACTTCTAGAATCAAAACTTGAATTTTCTTGCACAATATTCCTATGTGTGGAACTGTCATAATTAATGGATTTTTTGTTGTTGTTGCTAGACATTTAGATTTTTTTAAATCATTTTTCTCATACAAGAGATAGGAAGGCATTCCAAATAAAAGAGACAGTGTAAACAGAAATGTGTAGGTGGGAATGATCATGATCTAGCTCATTGTTGGAAATAAGGGGATGGAGTGTTATGAACTGATTAGATGGTTAATGGGGAGGACTATAGATAGGTAATCCTGTGTCAAGAAGACCTTTCATGGGAAATGTTCTTGGGAAAAAAACAGGGAGAATTGAAAGATATGATCAAATGAAGAAACAGGGTAACAGTGACCTGAAATGAAGAGAAAACAGCTAGGGACTAGGTAAAAGACTATATAGAGAGGCAAGGTATCCTAGAATCTGAAGGTTTTATAAAATAGATTGAGAAATTTGATTATTTTCCTTAATGTAATGGTTATCTGGGCTAAGACCTTAAAAAATAATAAACAGACAAAACCAAAAAAAAAAAAAAGCTGGATCTGGGTGAACTCTTCGTTTTTTTTTTTTTTTTTTTAAGAAGAGAAATTTTTTGCAAAAGAAGAAAATGATCTAAGGAAGAGAATCTGGGGAGGCAGAAAATTTAGAGGGAATAAATTTGGAGTAACCATGGTAAAATTATATTGATTCTGTACTTCCTAGCTAAGAGAAGTAGAGTTCTGGATGATAAGCAAGCAGTAAAATATTACCAAGATTGAATAAAAATTTAAAAAGATAACAAACCACTTTGAGTCAGATAACTCTAAGATATGTGGCTTTAGAGGGAGAAATTAATGTCTTGCCTACACTTATGAGTAAGATCAGTGCAACAATAGGATCTTTATTCAGCTGGGCCTAGTGGTCCGTAAACAGGTACAAAACTAATCATTTGAGATTAAGCAAAGGTGCCGGTTTTAATAATATTATTGCATTGCTCATAAATTATTTCATTTTATAGCATTGTGTTAGCATACTTGTTTCCAGATATGTCTGTGAGCATTTCAAGCACCAGGGACATGGAGTGTGAGAGTGAAAGTGAAAGTCGCTCAGTCGTGTCCGACTGTTTGGGACCCCATGGACTATACCATCCATGGAATTCTCCAGGCCAGAATACTAGAGTGGGTAGCTGTTCCCTTCTCCAGGGAATCTTCCCAACCCAAGGATTAAATCCAGGTCTGCTGCATTGGAGGTGGATTCTTTACCAGCTGAGCCACCAGGGAAGCCCAGGACATGGACATGCTCAACAATGCTTGAAAACATGAGCAAACGGATGAGTGCACAGCCTGATGAGACAGTGTGCGACAGGCCATCATTTCTAGTTGTGCTGGAGTGCGATGATGGAGTGGATGCTCAGGTGACTCCAGTGAGGAAGGAAGCCCAAATAGTTCAGTATGCACCTCTATGTGAGGTACCCAGCCTGATGCCAGTGACATGCTGTGGGGGAGCTGCTGTTATCTTCAGCAATAGCCTTGGCCTCCCCATTATCAGAGGTGTTCACCTGATTCTCAGGGAGTCTAGAGAACACCAATGGCCAGAAGTCATGATTCTGTTGTATTTTTTAGTTTCTATAATATTTTGTGAGTCAAGAACACACCAATACATCTTCAGTACTTCAGGAAAAAAAATTTTTTTAATGTTCAAAGATTTCTCCATTTCATAAAGGCAGATTGTTATCAGGGCTTTGGTCCTGGTCAGAAACTTTCATGTCAATCTGCAACAATGCTTTTCTGTGATGCAATAATGCACTTTCAACCTCTGATATGTCTACCTTAGGGTATATGTAACTGTTTAAAAACATCAACAGAAAGACAGTTAAGGATCTCTGCCTATAACAGCAATTTACTTGAAGACTTAGAAAACAATACATACATTTAAATAAATTATTATTGGAAACAATGAAAACTTGGCTTGAATTTGTTGGTTAAAATATTTAAGTTTACAGATAGCTTGGGATCATGAAAGGCCATTTTAGAGATGCTTCTAGTTTTGTAGACTAGATTTATTTGGGTTGTTCATTTGGCTTTCTCTCTGGAAGCGACACATGAAGTATTCTGGTTTAAATATTTTAGAAACATTATATGATCATATCAAAACAGAGTCAATAAATTAACATGGAGCATAAAAAATGCATGAAAATTTGAAAGTGATGCTAATTCTTGGTTTATACACTTCAGTGTAAAATGATTCTAGCCTTTTATTAATCACATATTCTTTACCTTTGGATCATTTCTACATTGCTTTAAAGGAGTAACTTAAGTCAAAGTGTACTGTTGACCTGAAACTTGCATTTGTTATATTGTTTTAATTATTTTATGAATCATTTTGCTTGTCTTGTGATTTGTGCTTGTCTTGTCTTTTCACAGTGATTTTATGTGTTTAAAGAAGGTACTGTTTTTAGTGTAAATGTATACATCAATAACCCTTTTATAAAATTTTAAAAATATACACATTTTAAATGCATTTCAAGCAATAGATTTGTTTTAAAGAGAGATAGTCCAGACATCCTGGCATGTGAAGTCAAGTGGGCCTTAGGAAGCATCACTGTGAACAAAGCTAGTGGAGGTGATGGAATTCCAGTTGAACTATTTCGAATCCTAAAAGATGATGCTGTGAAAGTGCTGCACTCAATATGTCAGCAAATTGGAAAACTCAGGAGTGGCCACAGGACTGGAAAAGGTCAGTTTTCATTCCAGTCCCAAAGAAAGGCTATGCTAAAGAATGCTCAAACTACCGCACAATTGTACTCATCTCACACGCTAGTAAAGTAATGCTGAAAATTCTCCAAGCCAGGCTTCAGCAATACATGAACTGTGAACTTCCACATGTTCAAGCTAGTTTTAGAAAAGGCAGAGGAACCAGAGAACAAATTGGCAACATCTGCTGGATCATCGGAAAAGCAAGAGAGTTCCGGAAAAAAATCTATTTCTGCTTTATTGAGTACGCCAAAGCCTTTGACTGTGTGGATCACAATAAACTGTGGGAAATTCTGAAAAAGATAAGAATACCAGACCACCCGACCTGCTTCTTGAGAAACCTGTATGCAGCTCAGGAAGCAACAGTTAGAACTGGACATGGAACAACAGACTGGTTCCAAATAGGAAAAGGAGTATATCAAGGCTGTATATTGTCACCCTGCTTATTTAACTTATATGCAGAGAACATCATGAGAAAGGCTGGGCTGGAGGAAGTACAAGCTGGAATCAAGATTGCCGGGAGAAATATCGATAACCTCAGATATGCAGATGACACCACCCTTATGGCAGAAAGTGAAGAAGAACTAAAGAGCCTCTTAATGAAAGTGAAAGAAGAGAGTGAAAAAGTTGGCTTAAAGCTCAACATTTAGAAAAACTAAGATCATGGCATCCAGTCCCATCATTTCATGGCAAATAGATGGGGAAACAGTGGAAACAGTGTCAGACTTTATTTTTCTGGGCTCCAAAATCACTGCAGATGGTTATTGCAGCCATGAAATTAAAAGACACTTACTCCTTGGAAGGAAAGTTATGACCAACCTAGACAGCATATTAAAAAGCAGAGACATTACGTTGTCAGCAAAGGTCCATCTAGTCAAGGCTATGGTTTTTCCAGTGGTCATGTATGGATGAGAGAGTTGGACTATAAAGAAAGTTGAGTGCCAAAGAATTGATGCTTTTGAACTATGGTGTTGGAGAAGACTCTTGAGAATCTTGGACTGCAGGGAGATCCAACCAGTTCATCCTAAAAGAGATCAGTCCTGAGTGTTTATTGGAAGGACTGATGTTGAAGCTGAAACTCCAATACTTTGGCCACCTGATGTGAAGAGTTGACTCATTTGAAAAGATCCTGATGCTGGGAAAGATTGAGGGCAGGAGGAGAAGGGGACGACAGAGGATGAGATGGCTGGATGGCATCACCGGCTCAATGGGCATGAGTTTGGGTAACCTCTGGGTGTTGGTGATGGACAGGGAGGCCTGGCGTGCTGCGGTTCATGGGGTCGCAAAGAGTCGGACACAACTGAGCAACTGACCTGAATCATTAGGAGCAGTCAAGAATTGATAGTGTGGCATGTTTAAAGTGTGTTTGTCTCTTTATATATAGGTTGTTGTTCTTTGATATTTGGATCAGGAAGATCCCCTGGAGATGGGAATTGTTACTCACTCCAGTATTCTTGCTTGGAGAATTCCATGAAGAGGAGCCTGGCAGGCTACAGTCCATGGGGACAGGACTGAGTGACTAACACTTTCACTTTCAGTTGCTAAATCCTGTCATACTCTTTCGACCTCATAGACTACAGCATGCCAGACTTCCCTGTCTTTTACCATCTCCCAGAGTTTGCTTAAACTCTTGTCTATTGATTTGGCAATGCTATCCAATTATCTCATCCTCTGTCACCGTCTCCTCCTCCTGATCTCAATCTTTCCCAGCATCAGCGTCTTTTCCAATGAGTTGGCTCTTCACCTTCAGTGGCCAAAATATTGAAGCCTTCAGCATCAGTCTTTCCAATGAATATTCAGGGTTGATTTCCTTTAAGACTGACTGATTTGATCTCCTTTCTTCCAAGGGATTCTTAAGAGTCTTTTCTAGCATCAGAGTTCAAAATCATGAATTCTTCGGGACTCAGTCTTCATTAGGGTCTAACTCTCGCATGCCATTTCCTCTTCCAGGGCATCTTCCTAATTCAGAAATCGAACCTGCACCTACATGTGTCTCCTACATTGCAGGTGGATTCTCTGCTGCTGAGCCACCAGGAAGATTCTTGATACATAGGAAAGTCTGTCAAATTTATTAAGCAGCAAGGGGGGAAAATATTGAAAGTTTAATCACAGTGTTGCTATGTAAAACTATGAAAGACTAAGAGGGTGAGTAAGGAATGGTTGTTGTGTTCTTTATTTGTGCCCAGCACTGTTACAGGTCCTGTTTCACTTGAGCTCTTGTTTGTTCCCTTCTCCTCACATCTATCAGAATTTTCCTATGTTCACCCAGCTAATCTGAATACTAACCATGACAAATAGATGTTTGGAAGCATTAGAATGATGACTTTCAAAGAAGCTATTATCATTTATCATGGAAATGAATTCAGCCCACTGATGGTAATTTAGCCTACAGATAAAATGAGCATCATGTGTTTATAAAATAAAGTTTCCAAACATTTAACTTTTTTCACAAGTGTTTTCTCAGGGTGTATTATTGCATTTAATACTGTTTTCACAAGGGATACTTTATTTCATAAATCCCCCAATTCTCTGCTTAGCTGTCATAGAAATATGGCAGTTGAGAAATTGATTCCTAGAAATATTCAATGGGCAATATTTCCTAACCTATTATGGAAATACTCTATTGTATTCCTCAGTTGAGTCTGTTCTCTGCCTAGATCTGTGACTCTCCTGGGCTCCAGAATCAAACTCTCTGGAACTGAATCTAGCCACACCATTTATGAGCAATGTAACATTGCTTTAATTTCTTCTGATGATGATAGTGCTGACTTTATATGACCATGAGAGGATTATGAGATAATGCAAAAGTGCTTAGACACACTTCTCATAGTACTCAAACCATGAGTACCCAGAGGGTGCTATAGAAAACTCACGGAGGCACTGCATATTTTAAACTTCTGTGAAATACCACATGAACTACTAATCCAAGGTAGTTTAGTTTCTCTGATTCAAAAGTACCATGTGACTATCATTGTGGGATAGGAAATTGAGGGAGTTGGTGTCTGATTTAAGAATTTAAGCTGTGAAGTGTGCAGTAGACATATGCATCCCATGTTAGTAATTATGTTTAAAAATTAAATATTTTCTTCATTTTACATGCATTTTCTCAAATGGCTACTGGGTTTTGTTTTTGTTTTTAGGATATGGATAATTAAATTCTTTGGACTTTGCTACTTAATCAACTGAATTGTCAGACATTTCACTTAGCCTGAAGTCACCATGAAAAAAATTAGTGAGGCACTAAAGGCTCCATGAACCGAGAAAGTTCAAAGACCTTTGGTTTAACAGTATCTTGTGCATGCAGTAAGCCTTCAGTAAGGGTTTGGTGGTGAGAATTAAAAAGTCAGAAGCCATATATTTTCGTAAATGTACCTGAAGTTCCTCCAGTAATCAGTTCAACTCCTTTCTTCTTGTGTAATGACAGCTAGAGCAGGAAGGAGAAGAAGAAGAAAAGAACCGAAGGAGGGAAGGAAATGAAATAAGTTAGCCTGCTGATGAAAATTGGAGAGTTTGGAAATGAAAGTGACCACCAATGACAAGCAGTAGATGTGAACTGCTTCCTGCAAAAGAGGGAGTGGTTTATCATGTAGGAATTGCTCTAGAGTCAGAAAGGAACCACCAATGGACACCTCCAATCCAGCCTAAAAAGCAGGAAGCATGACATGGTGGTGCCCAGGTTAGGAGCAGCGGTGTGGAGAGAAACTGAGGGAAGTGTGAGGGCAGAGAGTTGGGCGGGGAAAGAACCTCCAGCAATGGTGTGTGGTGCCCAGGGGCAGAGACGGCATGTGAGTTCCCGGGGAGAGGCTCCTGCATGCCTGACCCACGGCTTCAGGCTAGCTCTGGGCTCTCACCCACAGCCTAGGAGGCCTTTGAGGGGGAGTCGTCGGTCTGGGTTGGAAGTCTCAGAAGTTGTACCAGGCAGTCAGCCAGGGAGAGATACCAAACCCATGAAAACAGATCATGGAGAGGCAGCACTGAAATGCCCCCTACCACACTTCTCTGACCTATTCAGGGCTCCTGGATGGATTGGAGGGCTGAGGTACTGAGACAATTGTCCAGCTATTAATCTGTATCCTTACTGTACCTTTCAGTGGATGGCCTGGGGAAACACTCGTCACATCTGGAAAACATTTCTTTAATGAAAATAGTGAATATTGTTAGATAATTCCTTTTAAATATCCCTATGTGAGCATATATTTTTTTAGTTCCTTTCTCTCAGCCACTGTTTTCTCCAAGTTAAATTATGGTACTTTCTTTTTATTTCATCTAAAGGTCCATTCTACACTTAATAAACTATCTAATTAATAAAATTTAATTTTAATTTTAGAAAAGTCCTCTCTCTGGAGAGGTCTTCCCCAAAATGAAGCTGTATTTCATTCTAAGTTTTTGAGTAATTTCTATTGTTTCTTTGGTAATAATTGGTAATAATTATAATGCTGAAAGTTGTTATGCATCACCTAAAGAAAAATTTGAGTTAAGGATATTTTAATAGTCATTTTGCCATAGAATTTTAGTTATAATTCTGTAGAATATGTAGTGATATATATAACATTTTCAGGGTTACGTGTAGAAAAATGCCACTGAAGTTCAGTTCAATAAACTAAAACTCAACTTTGAGTCTGAAAAAACCTTCAGGTAAACCTCAGATATGCAGATGACACCACCCTTATGACAGAGAGTGAAGAAAAACCAAAGAGCCTCTTGATGAAAGTGAAAGAGGAGAGTGAAATAGTTGGCTTAAAACTCAACATTCAAAAAACTAAGATCATGGCATCTGGTCCCATCACTTCATGGCAAATAGATGGGGAAACAATGAAAACAGTGAGAGACTATCACTGCAGGTGGTTACTTCAGTCATGAAATTAAAAGATGCTTCCTCCTTGGAAGAAAAGCTATGACCAACCTAGATAGCATATTAAAAAGCAGAGACATTACTTTGCCAACAAAAGTCCATCTAGTCAAAGTTATGGTTCTTCCATTAGTCATGTATGGATATGAGACTTGGACTATAAAGGAAACTGCACCCCAAAGAATTGATGCTTTTGAACCGTGATGTTGTAGAAGACTCTTGAGCGTCCCTTGGACTGCGAGGAGATCCAACCAGTCCATCCTAAAGGAGATAAGTCCTGGGTGTTTATTGGAGGGACTGATGTTGAAGCTGAAACTCCAATATTTTGGCCTCCTGGCACGAAGAACGGACTCATATGTAGAAGACCGTGATGCTGGGAAAGATTGAAGGCAGGAGGAGAAGGGGACAACAGAGGATGAAATGGTTGAATGGCATCACCGACTCAATGGACATGAGTTTGAACAAGCTCCGGGAGGTGGTGATGGACAGGAAAGCCTGGCATACTATATTCCATGGGGTTGCAAAGAGTTGGACACAACTGAGCGAATGAACTTAAATGAACAAGTAAACAGAAGCTTTTTTTTTTTTAACTTCCAAAGAAATTTTTTTTGTTTTTTTTTATACTTTTTTTTTCCCATTTATTTTTTTATTAGTTGGAGGCTAATTACTTCACAATATTGTAGTGGTTTTTGTCATACATTGACATGAATCAGCCATGGATTTACATGTATTCCCCATCCCAATCCCCCCTCCCACCTCCCTCTCCACCCGATCCCTCTGGGTCTTCCCGGTACACCAGGCCCGAGCACTTGTCTCATGCATCCAACCTGGGCTGGTGATCTGTTTCACCCTAGATAATATGCATGAAGCTTTTTAAGAGAGCTTAATGTTCTTAGAAGTTAATGTGCCGTCATAGTCTGAAATAGTGATAACAATATTTGGGGACTTTCATAAAACTTCATCTTCCAAGATTGGCAAGTCATAATTAATTAATACTCAAGATACCCTGTTCACTCAGTTTTTCTGTGGCTTCATTGTCACTGATGCATATTAATGACACCAGACAAATAAAGTGCCTTTCATAATTGCTTGTCCCAAAGCATTGTAAAAATCAAATATGGAATAATTAAAAATTCATTTGTGGTTTGTGGTTGTGAATTTACTGCTGGAAGGTTGAGTAGTGGACTTATAATAGGTTCTTGATAGTTTTGCATGGTTGATTCCAAGTTCTGTAACTGCCCTGGTCATAATTTATAGTTGGCTTCAGTGAAAGGGGAGTAGGGTGCTTTAAAGTACTCTGTAATCACTGTGCATATTGGCACATATCACTGTTGCAAATGACTGTTAAACCCTTTAACAGTTATTTTCCAGGATAAAAAAATTAGGGTCAGGTGGTATATAACTACTCACTTTTCATTATTCATGCAAAAATGCTTTCATTCAGATATAAGACTGTTTTATGGACTTGTGAAACAAACCATTATTTCACTCACTGTCACTTTTATTAAAAATATACATATGGTTATTTTGAACTTTATAGGCCATTTTAGATTAAACTTTGCACCAATTCTTAACTGTATGTAGCATTTCTTATGTTTCATTCATACAATTATTAAAGATATTCTCTGAAGACATGTAATATTTTAAAATTTCCTTGATTAACCCAAAGCATTGTTAAAGTAATGTAACAGTGGTTCAGTTTATATTGCATAGCATATTGGATTTAAAGTGCTTTGAGGATTTATTAAAATTCACATTTTTCCATCAGTGCAATTGCATTTTAAGTGATAACTGATCCATAAGAGTTGATTTGTAAGAAAAGCTAAATTAGAAAACATTTTGTATCTAACAATGTAGATATTTTTGGTAATAAATATTCCATGTGAGGAAACTGATTAGAACTGATTTATCTCTCCACTTGTTCATAGAGTTCTCTTAATGAGCAAGTATATCACATATTCCTAACTAATGCTAATTTTTGATCATTTACATAAACAGTCCTTTTCAAATGTGGGCAGGAATCATGATACTTTCTGAACTGTTAGCATGTGAAACAGTCCATTTTTTATCTGACAAATACTTAGTGAGTGCCAACAAGGTTTCAAGTATCTTTCTAGGTAGAGGATACGCAGTGCAATGAATAAAATGGTTAAAAATCCCTGTTCTCTAGTTTCAGCGAGGAGAGTTCTCTCTAAAATAAGAAGTAAGTAAATGCATAGCATGTCATAGGTTGCTAAGTGTTTTGGAGAAACAGAGTTGGGAGAGAATGTAGGGAAAGCCAGGGGAGGGCAGCTGAACATAGGGTCATCAGGGAAATTCTCTTAACAGGGTGGTGTTTGAAGCCTGGGAGCTAGTCCGTGCTTGGTGAGTGGGTGGACTCAACATGGCCTTGTAAGTTGCTCTAAGAACTTGGCTTTTGTTCTTGGCATTTGAAGAATCCAGCAAAATCTTTTGAGCTGAAGAAGGACATGATCTGAATGTGTTGGGGAGTAGAGGCTGGGTAGTACAGGAGGAAGGAGCAGTCAGCAAGCCTGTAATTCAGGGAAGATACAACACTGGCTTTCATTCTGGTTAGCCAGTATGGCTAGACTTATTGTTTAAGTGAGAGAAATAAAAGCTAAGGACAGGGCATTTGGAAGGATGAGTTGACTTACCGGGCGTGTGTGTCTGTGAATTATGGATTTGGTGAAAACTGTCAGAAGTGTGAAATTTGGAGTAGAAGTGAATAATGTGATGTAGTTTTGAGAGTTCTATTTTTTTATAGTCTAGGGATAGAATACAAAATTGTATAATTTTGTTTCTCATTTAGGTCAAAAGGGTATAATGTAGACAATTAAATATATTTTCCTTTTACTCAAGGCATTTCATTTGTTGTTCAAATAGAAGTTAATTGTTTTAGGTTCTGAAAGGCTACTTTTGATGACTATTATGATTCATGGATACTGACTAGTGTAAGATATTATTTTTGTCTTTAACAGTGAACCTTGGCAATAGTAATACTACAAATTATTGTATTTTCATGATTTTAGTCCTGTTAAGTATTAGAATGTACACTTTGGAATAGTGAAAAGTTTTTTCTTAAATTTGTTTACAAGAGCTTGCATTATTGGTTTAAACAATTAAAGATTACAAAGTTAAGAAGAGTATATAGCATCACATGAATAGCCTGATCCATTTTATTAAGATTTGATGGACATTTTGACTTCAAGGGGCTCCCCTGATAGCTCAGTTGGTAAAGAATCTGCTTGCAATACAGAAGACTGCAGTTCAATTTCTGAGTTGGGAAGATCCACTGGAGAAGGGATAGGCTACCCACTCCAGTGTTCTTGGGCTTCCCTTGTGGCTTATCTGGTAAAGAACCCACCTGCTATGTGGGAGACCTGGGTTCGATCACTGGGTTGGGAAGATCCCCTGGAGACGAGAATGGCTATCTACTCCAGTATTCTGGCCTAGAGAATTCCATGGACTATATTGTCTATGGGGTTGCAGAGTCAGGCACAACTGAATGACTTTCACTTTGACTTCGAAAGGTTTTGTGGAATCAAGTTAAATCAAGGAGATAAATTGTTACTTAAATGGGTATAAGAAAATGTAATATATGTACCTTCAAATTTCTCCTTTGAGAACATTCTTAATGTAAGATGAAAGCTGTTGGATTTTAAACACTACAAACAGATAATTCATTTTTTAAACATCACAATGCTTCATACTGTCCTTTCCTAAGGGAGAAATTTCTTTGCTAGACTTGCTTTGAAACTTCATGTAGAAATTACTCTCTGTTGCTTTTTTGCTGAGATATAAAACTTGCAGAAGTTATAGGAAAATACTACAGTTTTTAAAGATCTGACATGTCATTTGTTCTTTCTGAAGGACTCTGTGATTTTTCTGTTTTTCCTGGTTTCATCCTCTGTCCCACTATGAAGGGTGTCTAGCCATTGCTAGATCGTCCTAAAGCCAAAGACTTCACGGTACTAGCTCCATGCTTTTGACTTTTTCTTGCTTTATAATCCTTGAGATTTCCCCCTGTCTTTGCACCATACCCCCCATCTTTGAGCCATACTAGTAAAACTAGTTAGTGCTCATTACTTCCCCAATCCTTCACACACCATTTTTCCCTACACTTTTTTTTTTAATTTTAAAATACAAAATTTGAAAAAAAATTTTACAGTGAAGACCCATGGACACAACAGTTAGGGTTTACAGTTAACATTCTACCCCATTTGCTTTGCCTCTTATTTGTAAACACATGCATTATATGTTCCTCTCCATTCTTCAGTCCATCTTATTTTTGATGCATTTCTCAGTAATTACAGATATGCATGCATGTTACCCCTATAACTTTCACATTCATATCATTAACTAGAGTTCATTATTGTGTATGGATCTTTTCAAAGTAAAAGTTACATACAATGCAGTGCTCAAACCCTAAGTGCATCATTTCATGGGTTTTGGCAAAATATATATAACTCAGTTCAGTTCAGTTCAGTCGCTCAGTTGTGTCCGACTCTGCAACCCCATGAATCGCACGCAGCACACGAGGCCTCCCTGTCTAGCACCAACTCGCAGAGTTTACTCAAACCCATGTCCATCGAGTCAGTGATGCCATCCAGCTATCTCATCCTCTATCGTCCCCTTCTCCTCCTGCCCCAAATCCCTCCCAGCATCAGGGTCTTTTGAAATGAGTCAACTCTTCTTTACTTTTGTTGGCAAAGTAATGTCTCTGCTTTTAAATATGCTATCTAGGTTGGTCATAACTTTCCTTCCAAGGAGTGTCTTCTTTTTTTTTTTTCCATTTATTTTTATTAGTTGGAGGCTAATTACTTTATATCATTGCAGGGGTTTTTGTCATACATTGAAATGAATTAGCCATGGATTTACATGTATTCCCCATCCTGGTCCCCCCTCCCACCTCCCTCTCCACCCGATTCCTCTGGGTCTTCCCAGTGCACCAGGCCCCAGCACTTGTCTCATGCATCCAACCTGGGCTGGTGATCTGTTTCACCCTAGATAATATACATGTTTCAATGCTGTTCTTGAAACATCCCACCCTCGCCTTCTCCCAGAGTCCACAAGTCTGTTCTATACATCTGAGTCTCTTTTTCTGTTTTGCATATAGGGTTATCATTACCATCTTTCTAAAGTCCATATATATGTGTTAGTATACTGTAATGGTCTTTATCTTTCTGGCTTACTTCGCTCTGTATAATGGTTTCCAGTTTCATCCATCTCATTAGAACTGATTCAAATGAATTCTTTTTAATGGCTGAGTAATATTCCATGGTGTATATGTACCACAGCTTCCTCATCCATTCGTCTGCTGATGGGCATCTAGGTTGCTTCCATGTCCTGGCTATTATAAACAGTGCTGCAATGAACATTGGGGTGCACGTGTCTCTTTCAGATCTGGTTTCCTCGGTGTGTATGCCCAGAAGTCGGATTGCTGGGTCATATGGCAGTTCTATTTCCAGTTTTTTAAGAAATCTCCACACTGTTTTCCATAGCGGCTGTACTAATTTTCATTTCCACCAAACAGTGTAAGAGGGTTCCCTTTTCTCCACACCCTCTCTCCAGCATTTATTGCTTGTAGACTTTTGGATAGCAGCCATCCTGACTGGCGTGTAATGGTACCTAATTGTGGTTTTGATTTGCATTTCTCTGATAATGAGTGATGTTGAGCATCTTTTCATGTGTTTGTTAGCCATCTGTATGTCTTCCTTGGAGAAATGTCTGTTTAGTTCTTTGGCCCATTTTTTGATTGGGTCATTTATTTTTCTGGAGTTGAGCTGGAGGAGTTGCTTGTGTCTTTTTGAGATTAATCCTTTGTCTGTTGCTTTGTTTGCTATTAGTTTCTCCCAATCTGAGGGCTGTCTTTTCACCTTGCTTATTGTTTCCTTTGTTGTGCAAAAGCTTTTAAGTTTCATTAGGTCCCATTTGTTTATTTTTGCTTTTATTTCCAATATTCTGGAAGGTGGGTCATAGAGGATCCTGCTGTGATTTATGTCGGAGAGTGTTTTGCCTATGTTCTCCTCTAGGAGTTTTATAGTTTCTGGTCTTACATTTAGATCTTTAATCCATTTTGAGTTTATTTTTGTGTGTGGTGTTAGAAAGTGTTCTAGTTTCATTCTTTTACAAGTGGTTGACCAGTTTTCCCAGCACCACTTGTTAAAGAGGTTGTCTTTTTTCCATTGTATATCGTTGCCTCCTTTGTCGAAGATAAGGTGTCCATAGGTTCATGGATTTATCTCTGGCCTTTCTATTCTGTTCCATTGATCTATATTTCTGTCTTTGTGCCAGTACCATACTGTCTTGATGACTGTGGCTTTGTAGTAGAGCCTGAAGTCAGGCAGGTTGATTCCTCCAGTTCCATTCTTCTCTCTCAAGATTACTTTGGCTATTCAAGGTATTTTGTATTTCCATACAAATTGAGAAATTATTTGTTCTAGTTCTGTGAAAAATACCATTGGTAGCTTGATAGGGATTGCATTGAATCTATAGATTGCTTTGGGTAGAATAGCCTTTTTGACAATATTGATTCTTCCAATCCATGAACACGGTATATTTCTCCATCTGTTTGTGTCCTCTTTGATTTCTTTCATTAGTGTTTTATAGTTTTCTATGTATAGGTCTTTTGTTTCTTTAGGTAGATATACTCCTAAGTATTTTATTCCTTTTGTTGCAATGGTGAATGGTATTGTTTCCTTAATTTCTCTTTCTGTTTTCTCATTGTTAGTGTATAGGAATGCAAGGGATTTCTGTGTGTTAATTTTATATCCTGCAACTTTACTGTATTCATTGATTAGCTCTAGTAATTTTCTGGTAGAGTCTTTAGGGTTTTCTATGTAGAGGATCATGTCATCTGCAAACAGAGAGAGTTTCACTTCTTCTTTTCCTATCTGGATTCCTTTTACTTCTTTTTCTGCCCTGATTGCTGTGCCCAACACTTCCAAAACTATGTTGAATAGGAGTGGTGAGAGTGGGCACCCTTGTCTTGTTCCTGATTTTAGGGGAAGTGCTTTCAATTTTTCACCATTGAGGGTGATGCTTGCTGTGGGTTTGTCATATATAGCTTTTATTATGTTGAGGTATATTCCTTCTATTCCTGCTTTCTGGAGAGTTTTAATCATAAATGGGTGTTGAATTTTGTCAAAAGCTTTCTCTGCATCTATTGAGATAATCATATGGTTTTTATCTTTCAATTTGTTAATGTGGTGTATTACATTGATTGATTTGTGGATATTAAAGAATCCTTGCATTCCTGGGATAAAGCCCACTTGATCATGGTGTATGATTTTTTTAATATGTTGTTGGATTCTGTTTTCTAGAATTTTGTTAAGGATTTTTGCATCTATGTTCATCAGTGATATTGGCCTGTAGTTTTCTTTTTTTGTGGCATCTTTGTCTGGTTTTGGAATTAGGGTGATGGTGGCCTCATAGAATGAGTTTGGAAGTTTACCTTCTTCTGCAATTTTCTGGAAGAGTTTGAGTAAGATAGGTGTTAGCTCTTCTCTAAATTTTTGTTAGAATTCAGCTGTGAAGCCATCTGGTCCTGGGCTTTTGTTTGCTGGAAGATTTCTGATTACAGTTTCGATTTCCTTGCTGGGTTTCTTAAGATCTTCTATTTCTTCCTGGTTCAGTTTTGGAAAGTTATACTTCTCTAAGAACTTGTCCATTTCTTCCAAGTTGTCCATTTTATTGGCATAGAGCTGCTGGTAGTAGTCTCTTATGATCCTTTGTATTTCAGTGTTGTCTGTTGTGATCTCTCCATTTTCATTTCTAATTTTGTTAATTTGGTTCTTCTCTCTTTGTTTCTTAATGAGTCTTGCTAACAGTTTGTCAATTTTGTTTATTTTTTCAAAAAACCAGCTTTTAGCTTTGTTGACTTTTGCTATGGTCTCTTTAGTTTCTTTTGCATTTATTTCTGCCTTAATTTTTAAGATTTCTTTCCTTCTACTAACCCTGGGGTTCTTCATTTCTTCCTTCTCTAGTTGCTTTAGGTGTAGAGTTAGGTTATTTATTTGACTTTTTTCTTGTTTCTTGAGGTAGGCCTGTAATGCTATGAATCTTCCCCTTAGCACTGCTTTTACAGTGTCCCATAGGTTTTGAGTTGTTGTGTTTTCATTTTCATTCATTTCTATGCATATTTTGATTTCTTTTTTGAGTTCTTCTATGATTTGTTGGTTATTCAGAAGCGTGTTGTTTAGCCTCCATATGTTTGAATTTTTAATAATTTTTTCCTGTAATTGAGATCTAATCTTACTGCACTGTGGTCAGAAAAGATGACTGGAATGATTTCAGTTTTTTTGAATTTACCAAGACTAGATTTATGGCTCAGGATGTGATCTGTTCTGGAGAAGGTTCCGTGTGCACTCGAGAAAAAGGTGAAGTTGATTGTTTTGGGGTGAAACGTCCTACAGATGTCAATTAGGTCTAGCTGGTCCATTGTGTCCTTTAAAGTTTGTGTTTCCTTGTTAATTTTCTGTTTAGTTGATCTATCCATAGTTGTGAGTGGGGTATTAAAGTCTCCTACTATTATTGTGTTACTATTAATTTCCTCTTTCATACTCGTTAGCGTTTGCCTTACATATTGCGGTGCTCCTATGTTGGGTGCCTATATATTTATAATTGTTATATCTTCTTCTTGGATTGACTCTTTGATCTTTGTGTAGTGTCCATCTTTGTCTCTTTTCACAGCCTTTATTTGAAAGTCTATTTTATCTGATATGAGTATTGTGACTCCTGCTTTCTTTTGGTTTCCGTTTGCGTGGAATATTTTTTTCCAGCCCTTCACTTTTAGTCCGTATGTGTCCCTTGTTTTGAGGTGGGTCTCTTGTAGACAGCATATATAGGGGTCTTGCTTTTGTATCCATTCAGCCAGCCTTTGTCTTTTGGTTGGGGCATTCAACCCATTTACATTTAAGGTAATTGTTGATAGGTATGGTCCCGTTGCCATTTATTTTGTTGTTTGGGGTTCACGTTTATACAACCTTTCTGTGTTTCCTATCTAGAGAAGATCCTTTAGTATTTGTTGAAGAGCTGGTTTGGTGGTGCTGAATTCTCTCAGCTTTTGCTTGTCTGTAAAGCTTTTGAGTTCTCCTTCATATCTGAATGAGATCCTTGCTGGGTACAGTAATCTAGGTTGTAGGTTATTCTCTTTCATTACTTTAAGTATGTCCTGCCATTCCCTTCTGGCCTGAAGGGTTTCTATTGATAGATCAGCTGTTATCCTTATGGGAATCCCTTTGTGTGTTATTTGTTGTTTCTCCCTTGCTGCTTTTAATATTTGTTCTTTGTGTTTGATCTTTGTTAATTGGATTAATATGTGTCTTGGGGTGTTTCGCCTTGGGTTTATCCTGTTTGGGACTCTGGGTTTCTTGGACTTGGGTGGCTATTTCCTTCCCCATTTTAGGGAAGTTTTCAGCTATTATCTCCTCGAGTATTTTCTCATGGCCTTTCTTTTTGTCTTCTTCTTCTGGGACTCCTATGATTCGAATGTTGGGGCGTTTCACATTGTCCCAGAGGTCCCTGAGGTTGTCCTCATTTCTTTTGATTCTTTTTTCTTTTTTCCTCTCTGCTTCATTTAGTTCCACCATTTTATCTTCTAACTCACTTATCCTATCTTCTGTCTCTGTTATTCTACTCATGGTTCCCTCCAGAGTGTTTTTGATCTCATTTATTTCATTATTAATTTTTAATTGACTTTTTTTTATTTCTTCTAGGTCCTTGTTAAACATTTCTTGCATCTTCTCAATCTTCGTCTCCAGGCTATTTATCCGTAACTCCATTTTGTTTTCAAGATTTTGGATCATTTTTATTATCATTATTCTAAATTCTTTTTCAGGTAGATTCCCTATGTCCTCCTCTTTTGTTTGACTTGGTGGGCTTTTTTCATGTTCCTTTACCTGTTGGGTATTTCTCTGCCTTTTCATCTTGTTTAGGTTGCTGTGTCTGGAGTGGGCTTTCTGTATTCTTGTGGTGTGTGGTTCCTTTTTATTGTGGAGGTTTCATCCAGTGGGTGGGGTTGGACGATTGTTTTGTCAAGGTTTCCTTGTTAGGGAAGCTTGTGTCAGCGTTCTGGTGCGTGGAATTGGATTTCTTCTCTCTGGAGTGCAATGGAGTGTCCAGTAATGAGTTTTGCGATGGGTCTATGTGTTAGGTGTGACTTTGGACAGCCCATATGTTGACACTCAGGTCTATGTTCCTGCGTTACTAAAGAATTTGCATGGTATATCTTGTACTGGAGCTTATTCGCTCTTGGGTGGTGGTTGGTTTTGGTGTAGGTATGGAGGCTTTTGGATGGTCTCTTATTCCTTAATGTTCCATGTAGTCAGGAGTTTTCTGGTTTTCTCAGGTTTCGGGCTTAAGTCTCCTGCCTCTGGATTTCAGTTTTATTCTTCCAATAGTCTCAAGACTTCTCCAACTGTACAGCACTGATAATAAAACTTCTAGGTTAATGGTGAAAAGATTCTCCACTGTGAGAGACAACCAGAGAGGTTCACAGAGTTACATGAAGAATATGAGAGGGAGGAAGGAGATAGAGGTGAGCAGCAGGAGAAAAATAGGACTCAAGAGAAGAGAGAGAGATCTACGCAGTTATCTGTTCCCAAAATGTTCTCCGTAGTCCAGACACCCACAAAGATTCACAGAATTGGATTGGGAAGAGAAGGGGAAAGGAGGAAATAGAGGTGTTCTGAGGTAGAACACAGAGAGTCAAAAGTGGGAGAGTAATCACCACACTCCTGAATAGAAATGGGAACTGAATATTGGATTCTTAAATGTCCAAAATTTATATCACATACTGAAAAACAAAGATGAAAAATCTAGTGTAGATGTTAGACTCTTTGAAATACAATATTTATATGTACCACAGCTTCCTCGTCCATTCGTCTGCTGATGGGCATCTGGGTTGCTTCCATGTCCTGGCTATTATAAACAGTGCTGCGATGAACATTGGGGTGCATGTGTCTCTTTCAGATCTGGTTTCCTTGGTGTATATGCCCAGAAGTGGGATTGCTGGGTCATATGGCATTTCTATTTCCAGCTTTTTAAGAAATCTCCACACTGTTTTCCATAGCGGCTGTACTAATTTGCATTCATATACACCATGGATTATTACTCAGCCATTAAAAAGAATTCATTTGAATCAGTTCTAATGAGATGGATGAAACTGGAGCCCATTATACAGAGCGAAGTAAGCCAGAAAGATAAAGACCATTACAGTATACTAACACATATATATGGACTTTAGAAAGATGGTAATGATAACCCTATATGCAAAACAGAAGAAGAGACTCAGATGTATAGAACAGACTTGTGGACTCTGGGAGAAGGCGAGGGTGGGATGTTTCAAGAGAACAGCATTGAAACATGTATATTATCTAGGGTGAAACAGATCACCAGCCCAGGTTGGGTGCATGAGACAAGTGCTGGGGCCTGGTGCACTGGGAAGACTCAGAGGGATCAGGTGGAGAGGGAGGTGGGAGGGGGGACTGGGATGGGGAATACATGTAAATCCATGGCTAATTCATTTCAATATATAACAAAAACTACTGTAATGATGTAAAGTAATTAGCCTCCAACTAATAAAAATAAATGGGGAAAAAAAAAAAAGAAATACAGTATTTAAAAACAAAAACAAAAACACAGAAAATTTAAAAATGTATATGAAGTTCGGTTTAAAAATAGGGTTTCTCTGTCTCTCTTTTTTTTTTTTTTTGGCAAAGTTATAGTGAAATGAAAATGAAAATTAAGGAATAATAGAGGAGTATTAGAGGACTTTAAAAGGAAATAGGAGAGAAAAGCAAGAAAAAGAAAAAAAAAAGAAAAAAAAATTTTTTTCCCTAATTAAAAAAATCGTAAAACTATATGAAAATGAAAGTTGAGGAGTAATGGGGGAGTAATAGGAATCTTAAAAGAAAATAAAAGAGAAAAAATTAAAAAAAGGAAAGAAAAATTTTTTTTTTTAAATTAAAAAATATATATATACATATATATCTAGGAATTTCTCTGGAGTTGTTGCGGTCAGTGTAGGTTTAGTTCAATTTCAGATAGCTCCTCTTTCCAGCTTACACTTCTCGATATCTGTAGGCCCCTTCCGGTGTAGTCAGTGTTACCTTCAGGGATTTTAATGTGTTGCACTGGTCCTTTCTGAAGCGGTTCCCTTTGTTTATTTGGCTTCTGTTTGCCGTCTCTTTGGTGTCTAATTTCGGCCCTGACACAGGCGGCGGAGGTGATCTCTTATTTAGGTTCTCTAGTTCAGTTCAGTCCTGCTACGGGGAGGTCGGGGTGCTGCAGACAGATACCGCTCTGTGTGGATAGCACTCACTGTGTTCCGGCCGCACTGGGTTTGCCTCGCTCACGGGTGTCAGTGCTTTCCCCGTCTACACTGCTCAGGCTCCCGGCTGCTCTATATGGAGCGGGTCCTGCGTTGAGTGCGGTTCCAGTTTTTGGGTACTCCACAAAAGCGCGGATTCGGTTGCGCCTGCGTTTTGTGCCTTCCCCGGCCTGAGCGGTTCAGGCAGCCAGAGGCTTGGGCGTACTCTCCCGGGGGTGCAGCGCACCTATTCCCTCCACGTCTAGCGGCCCAGGCAGCCAGAGGCTTGGGCGCACACTCCCCGGGTACGGCGCGCTTTTTCCCTCCGCGGCCCTATCGCGCGCCGCCAGTCGGGTCTCAGGAAGTCTTTAGATAGGAACAGGGGGCCTGTTTGCAGTGTGGGAGGGGGTGGCTTCTCAGGGGCTGAGTTTGCCCCTTTCTCCTCCCCCCGCCTCCTACCTCCAGCGGGGATGGGCCGGCTCTTCTCTGGAGTTTCTCAGTCACTTTGTTTCGCGAACCACTGGCAGTGTGTTCCGGCCGGTTAATTTTGTCCCTTGCTATCCCACAGCTCCCTCCGATTGCTCTCAGGGTCTTCGGGCCGGTCCTTACCCTAAGCAATGCCACCCGCTCCTCTCCATTCCGCCCCCGCTTGTTGCTGGTGGGTGCAGGCGTCTGGGGTACTTTTCTGCTGGGAGTTGCTTTTAGGCACGTAATCTGTGGGCCTTATTTAGTTTTTCCTCCCAGTTAGATTGCCGAAAACTTCCCCCAGTCCCGCCAGTGCGAGAGTTTCCTGGTGATTGGAAACTTCCTCTATTCAGACTCCCTTCCTGGGACGGGTCTCTGTGCGTAGCTCTTTTGTCTCCCTTTTTATCTTTTATATTTTGTCCTACCTCCCTTCGAAGACAATAGGCTGATTTTCTGGGCGCCTGATGTCCTCTGCTAGTGATCAGAAGTTGTTTTGTGAAATTTGCTCAGCGTTCAAATGTTCTTTCGATGAATTTGTAGGGGAGAAAGTGGACTCCCCGTCCTATTCCTCCGCCATCTTGGCTCCTCCCCCCAAGGAGTGTCTTTTAATTTCATGGAAGCAATCACCATCTGGAGTGATTTTGGAGCCCAAGAAAATAAAGTCTGACACTGTTTCCACTGTATCCCCGTCTATTTCCCATGAAGTGATGGGGCCAGATGCCATGATCTTAGTTTTCTGAATGTTGAGCTTTAAGCCAACTTTTTCACTCTCCTCTTTCACTTTCAACAAGAGGCTTTTTAGTTCATCTTCACTTTCTGCCATCAGGGTGTATCATCTGCATATCTGAGGTTATTGATATTTCTCCCTACATGATGTAAACGCCTATGGAGACAAAAAGCATTATTATTATCCTTGACAGTCACCTTTTCCCAGTTTCTACTAACCCCCCTATAGCAGCCACTTGCTAGTTTTCTAGATTAGTTTTGCCTGGTTTAGGACATCATGTAAATCCAGGTTATACAGTATGTATTCTTTTGTATAAGGCTTTTTTTTTTTTTCCTCACCATAATGCTTTTGAAATTTACTTATTGATGGATATATAGCAGTTAGCTTCTTTTTGATGTTGAGCAATATTCCACTGAATGAATAGTCTACAAATTACTTGCCTGATCTCCTGTCAATAGGCATCTGAGATATTTTCATTTTTAAGTTATTATTAATGAAATCAATATGACCCTTCTCTCTTTTAAATACAGTTCATCTTTTATCTAATAAATAATCCCCTCTGAGTCTTATTTAATGTAATCTATACAATATACCTTGTATATGAGAAGAAGATTTATTTATTTATTTATTTTTTGGAGACTTGAAATGAGAGATTTAAGTGATGTTTTTGTGCCCTGAAATCTTTTTTCCTTAGCTGCATCTTCCAGACAGTCACTTATTTTCTTCCATTTAGACAAGCACATTGAATTTCTCCTTCAGATCCTGTTCCTTGCCTTTTATTTGTTCCCAATTTAATTAATTTGGGGACCATAAAAGAGCATTTCCTTTTTCCTATATAATAACAAGAATGCAATTTTTGAATGTATGTTTCAAGAACAATTAGAGGGTCCTGGGTAATGACTTGTTTAGAGTATGAAAAGACAAATACATATATATATATGGTTCATCCAAGTCTTTATTCTGAGATTGGGAACCATCTTATTAAGTTGGCAAATAAAAAGGAATTTTGAATGTGACCTTGATATTGCCTCTGGCAATCAATTTTCCTGGAGTCAGGCTATAGCACTATAAGACTATGTAAAGATTATAACCACTTAACAAAGTATCACAAGACTCTACTTTGATTTTTGCACTTCCTCTTCTTAGAGTCATCAAAAGCAAACCATTTTGGTATGTCCTTTTGTCCACATACCTTTTCTGACTGATGGAAAGCTCAGTGCAACTTGATGGTCTTATGCCCTGGAGTTCTAGGGCTCTATAAATTTGAGCCTGGGAAAAAGGAGCTATATAGAAGGTGATAGAATATATTCTTCGATGAAAAATTCCTTTCAAAACCCTTGTGGTTCATACCAGAGAATTATTGTACTTGATTAAAAGTGAGGCCAAGAATCCAATTTTTGCATTTTCTCTCTTGCTTGTGTTTTCAACTAATATTGTAGAGCCTTTTATTTACTCAGCCAGATTGACAAGATTATAAATGAGAGCTGTGTGTGGAAGCCTCTAATTTTTCATAAGTAAATGAATTAATTTATCATCGCTGTTGTGTTTTATTGCTGTCTCCATGCCAGACTGCCCTGCTCCTTTCTTCCCCCTTTTGCCTTCTAAACATTGGATCCATGTCATCGTGTTTGACAGGTTTCTGATTCCCCTGTCAGATGCAATTTGGTGCTAATCACATTTCTTTTGCTCAATGTCAATGATGCAAGCCATGCATAATATTCCTGTATGTCCACTCGGTCTCTTGAAGTGCAGCTGGAATATCTTGGGCACTAATCTGATAAAATGCCACATTGAAATGCAAAAATGATGCTTAAGCCCTAAGATAATGTGGTCAGGCAGATGTGCAATAGATAACTGAGGCTAAACTGGTGATCTTTCCTGAGGTTTGATGAATTTTATTTCATTTATGAATATCTCTTTACAAACCTGAGACTATGTAATCAGTGCTGGTTCATTAGACCTTCAGCATTTTTTAATAGAATTCATTCATTGTCCATGTATGAAAGAATGAGGATTATTTTTCCTATTAAAAAGCAAGTTATAGGTAGTTATTTTTAATGTTGAAGAATATTCCTGTCTCAGATCGTGTACTTCATCAAATATATGAAAGTAGCTAACCATTTAGAAAAACCTATTTACAGAATAATGGGCTAGTTTCTAGCCTAGAGGAGATCCCAAACAATAGATCTTTCTTAGATTATTTTAGAGAATCACAGAGTATGATGGGAGGATTTGGGCAGATTTGGGAAGAGGGGATTGTTGATGTGAGGATGTTTTGACACTCAGCAAGGGAGAGAGGAGGTACTCAACAGAGAAGAAACAGCATAATAGTCAGAGGCATGGAGGGGGCGTTGTTCATTGAGGTGGCTGATATTTATTGCGTAAATAAGACTAGGAAAGTAACTCAGGAGCCAATGGAATGGTCATGATTTAGTAGAAAAGAAAGGATAAACTGTTTTTAAAGGCAATTCTGTCATGTTGAAATTTGACTTAAAAAAATTAATAGTGATAAAGGATTACAGAAGAAACCAAAGGGATATCAAATAGGAAATTCTTGAAATAGGACAGATAAGAGATAAGGGCCCAAAGCAAGGACAGTTTTCAGTGGGATTAGAAAAGACATGACACACGTAAGAGGCATTGCTAACTAAAATTTGTAGTTACACACTTGGGTTGGATATGGTGGGTGGGGGATGCTATGGGAAAGGAGAGAAGAAGAAACAAAACTATATTTCCCAGTTTCTAGATGAAATAGAGTGTTTCCGTGTTATGATGCCTTTTATATGAAAAGACCATAAGTATAGGTAGGGTGTGATGATGAAATTAGTTTGGATTATGTGAAATTTGATGTTCCTGTGGGACAAGTAGCAGTGAACAGGAGAGAGATATTTGGTAGTTATTTTCATTCAATAGATTATTGAAATCATAGAAAGAGTTGTAGTTGTTTAGAAGGAGAGCATATAAGCAAAAAGAAGCAACTAAATGATGAAATCTTGAAGTTCAGACTGTATTTAAGGGAAAAAAAAAATTGTACCACAGTGAACTGAGAAAAGACTGAACTAACTAATTATCCAGAGAACAGAAGTATTGTGGTAGCTGGTATGGGGTAGGGGACGGTGAACACTATCAAATTTACTAGAATGCTTAAGCCAGAATACCAAGGAGATATTGTTGAGTGAATAAATATAGAAGGTCTCTCCATTTACAGAATATATACTAAGTATTCAGCAAAAGCCAAGGCAGAATCAGTGGAATGGTAGAACTAGAAAGCACATTATGTTTGGTTGAGGAGTGAATGAATGGTGTGGGACTGCACACAGCTCATGCCGACAGAAGGAATTGGTGGTGAAGAAAAAAGGGAAGAGCATTGGTTTATAGCATCGAGAGCATATAATTACATAAAATGATTCTTAGCTATGCAAACATTCTCAGCGAGGCTGATATTGCCCTCAAGTGAGTAAAAATTGGTTCTTGGAGAGCAAAAAATATCTTAAATTTTACAAAGCCTTGTATCCCAGGAAAGTTCAACCTATCTGGCAAAGTCCTATTCCTCGTGTTTCATTTCTCTTGTTGGGTTTTCTTGGGCATCATAAGAGCAACATCATCTGAATTTGTGGAATCTACACATTGTGTACAAGATTGGGGCTATAAAATTAGGGCAAATATGCAGCTGCAAGTGGAGGGCTTTTGATCTATTGTTAGATCTCAAAGTTGTAACTTGAGAGGTGACTTGTGTCTTCTTGTTAGTGGTTATCTGCTGACTTGTGGATGGTGTATATTTTGTTCCTCAGTGCTTTTGTATGTGACTTGAACTTTGAAAATTAAGGCAATTTATAAATATAAGCTATTATAACTATTAAACTATATATATGTAAGCTGTATATTATTTAATTTTATAAAAATTATTCAACCCACCATTAATTGCATCAAATGTTAAAAAGGATGACAGTATCAGAATGATTATCTTGCTGCCAGTTAAGTTAAAAATTATTTTCTTAAGGAAACAAAAAGCTCAGTTCACTAAAGATATATTTTAAGAACCGATTAAAAAATTTAATAATTTTACTTTTGTTGGAAATATAACAGTTTTGGATGATTTTTAGAAATTTGATTAATTTCTGCATTTATGTAAATTAGTTCCTAAATTTAATTGCAATTTATATGTTTGTTTTATTAAAGATTGTTCAACAAATACAGTTACAAAGCTAAGTTAAATGTTATAAACTTTCTAATTAGACTTATAACTTAAAAAATTTAGTCATTCATAACTGCATTGAATAAAAATTATAAGCTGTATGTTTTTTGTGTATAAAACATAGATATACATACAGTATATAAACAGGTACACAGTATATTAAAATTTCCTGTTGGATGGCAGTTTATAATGTCTTAAATGTCTCCTTAGGGAGACAGTTGTGAATAAAAGGTTGAGAAATACTGGGATAGAGGATTCTTAATATTTTCTGAGTTTTTGTTTCTCTTTCAATTGAACAAGACTTGTGTGAGATTTACTCAATGTTGTGAAACCACTAATAACTAACTTTACTGAAAAACACCTAATCTTTCTGAGGCACAGTGCTTATAGAGGATATACACTTAACGATAAACTTTATACACACAGGTAATTTTGATTCACAGAAAGTGGTGACCACAAGTTCAGAGGTCAAAACATCTAAAATTGTTAAGTTAGATTTTAATGATCTGAACTGAATTTCAGCATAAGCCAGACAGACTTTCTATGGCACTAAGGATGTGCTATCAGTGTATTGTTTGCCTTGGTGATAAAGGACTTGAGTGATATGGCAGGAAAAAACTTACTAAACTCAGAGAGCCTCTGAAAGCCATAACACAGTGGACTATAGCCATTGTTAGTGAAGGAGAATCTTGAGCAACCATATTCCATGAGTCCTGTCTTGAAACAGTTAAAAGGTAGAAAATGTGTGGATTGACTGTTCGACCAAAACAGCAGTCCTTTTGCACATTGGTCTGCAGGGAATTCTCAAAGGGTAGAAAGACTACTCACAGACAACCTGAAGCAAAATCATCTCAGCTTTTCTTGGGGGAAGATGCTTCCATTTCCAAGCTGATGAAAGTGTTAAGAGAGTGAAATATTCCCATGCAATTAATAATGGATCATTGATACCAAATGCTGGTTGCTGCTTGTACCCTGCTTTGGTCTCAGTCATTATATAATTTTAAACTGGCATTCTCAAATAAGTGGGCTTTATTTTCATGTATTCTTTTTTTCTTTGTTTGTTTAGTTTGAACATTCAAAGGGAAAAGTTAAAACCATATAAATTCACAGTAATTTCATATATTAAAAATGTATCAAGATATCAGTTAGGTACTATTAAAGTTATTAAAGTCATTTGTGGTGTTGTATGCAAGGAGAGAAGGTTAGCACTCCCCTTGACAAGGAAGGAAGAGGCTCTCAGGCCTGACAACATGCATATGGTTAAGGCATTGCCACCTACTTCGTGGCATCTAACCACTGTTTTTCTACAAAGCCACAGTCATCAAGACAGTATGGTACTGGCACAAAGACAGAAATATAGATCAGTGGAACAGAATAGAAAGCCCAGAGATAAATCCACGAACCTATGGACACCTTATCTTCGACAAAGGAGGCAAGTAGATACAATGGAAAAAAGACAACCTCTTTAACGAGTGGTGCTGGGAAAACTGGTCAACCACTTGTAAAAGGGATGTTTCAAGAGAACAGCATCGAAACATGTATATTATCTAGGGTGAAACAGATCACCAGCCCAGGTTGGATGCATGAGACAAGTGCTCGGACCTGGTGCACTGGGAAGACCCAGAGGGATCGGGTGGAGAGGGAGGTGGGAGGGGGGATCAGGATGGGGAATATATGTATATCCATGGCTGATTCATGTCAATGCATGACAAAAACCACTACAATATTGTGAAGTAATTAGCCTCCAACTAATAAAAATAAATAAATAAAATTTAAAAAAAAAGAATGAAACTAGAACACTTTCTAACACCATACACAAAAATAAACTCAAAATGGATTAAAGATCTAAATGTAAGACCAGAAACTATCAAACTCCTAGAGGAGACCATAGGCCAAACACTCTCCGACATAAATCACAGCAGGATCCTCTATGACCCACCTCCCAGAATATTGGAAATAAAAGCAAAAATAAACAAATGGGACCGAATGAAACTTAAAAGTTTTTGCACAACAAAGGAAACTATAAGCCAGGTGAAAAGACAGCCCTCAGATTGGGAGAAAATAATAGCAAATGAAGAAAGAAACAAAGGATTAATCTCAAAAATATACAAGCAACTCCTGCAGCTCAATTCCAGAAAAATAAATGACCCAATCAAAAAATGGGCCAAAGAACTAAATAGATATTTCTCCAAAGAAGACATACAGATGGCTAACAAACACATGAAAAGATGCTCATCATCACTCATTATCAGAGAAATGCAAATCAAAACCACAATGAGGTACCATTACACGCCAGTCAGGATGGCTGCTCTCCAAAACTCTACAAGCAATAAATGCTGGAGAGGGTGTGGAGAAAAGGGAACCCTCTTACACTGTTGGTGGGAATGCAAACTAGTACAGCCGCTAGGGAGAACAGTGTGGAGATTCCTTAAAAAAACTGGAAATAGAACTGCCATATGACCCAGCAATCCGACTTCTGGGCATACACACCGAGGAAACCAGATCTGAAAGAGACACGTGCACCCCAATGTTCATTGGAGCACTGTTTACAATAGCCAGGACATGGAAGCAACCTAGATGCCCATCAGCAGATGAATGGATAAGGAAGCTGTGGTACATATACACCATGGAATATTACTCAGCCATTAAAAAGAATACATTTGAATCAGTTCTAATGAGATGGATGAAACTGGAGCCCATTATACAGAGTGAAGTAAGCCAGAAAGATAAAGACCATTACAGCATACTAACACATATATGTGGAATTTAGAAAGATGGTAACGATAACCCTATATGCAAAACAGAAAAAGAGACTCAGATGTATAGAACAGACTTGTGGACTCTGGGAGAAGGCAAGGGTGGGATGTTTCGAGAGAACAGCATCGAAACATGTATATTATTTAGAGTGAAACACATCACCAGCCCAGGTTGGATGCATGAGACAAGTGCTCGGGCCTGGTGCACTGGGAAGACCCAGAGGGAGCGGGTAGAGAGGGAGATGGGAGGGGGCATCGGGATGGGGAATACATGTAAATCCATGGCTGATTCATGTCAGTGTATGACAAAACCCACTACAATATTGTAAAGTAATTAGCCTCCAACTAATAAAAATAAATGAAAAAAAAAGTCATCTGTGAATAGTCTTTTCCAAGATTCAACTCCCTCTTAAATATCTTTTTAAAATCTTTGTGAAAACAGTTATTCAACAGTATCAATCCTCACTGTATGTAGAACTCTGTAATAAAAACATTGAGGATTAAACACATACCCCAGCATTTAAGGAGCTTGAAATTTAATGGAAAAGCTAAAACATACACATTCTTAAAACTATTCACAAACTGAAGTAGGTGAAAATGCAGTGCAAATGATATATGTAAGCATCGAATTAGATTTACAGTAATGGAATGATCAGTCAATGAGGTTAATAAAAGACAACTTCCCAGAAACTGAATACTGAATGGGATTTTCAATGAAGAGAGTATAAATTAGAATAGAAGAAGGAAGAAATTCTGTCATGTATAAAAAAATATTACAGGTAAAAGTATAAGAAAGCCACCAACTGATGCAGATATAGGAATAATAATGTCTTCCCTGAGTAGTAGATAGGTAGAGAACCTTGAAATAAGAATGGCAACATAATTATTCACTACATCTACACCCTGGTAGTTAGAAGTAGTGATAAAGTTGAATTTCCTTTTTTGTGGTATGAAAAAGGAAATAATTGATTTTGATTATTTTATTGAGTATACTGCTTAACTTTGTAGTTGGGGTTGAAACAAATCCCCACTCCCAAATACCTCACTGTACTTTGATATGTAATCTTCATTTATTTTTATATAATTACTGTAACAGAATTGCTTGATTCCAAGGAACATAGCCCAACCCTGGCTACCTCAAACAGCAGGAAATATATTTGAAAACCATGAGTGTTCCTAAAATCAAAGGGAGTCTAAGAACTGAGAATTTACAAATGGGCAGGGAGTTAAGGCAAAGTGAAGAAGCAGTAGTTAAAACTGCTCTTGAGAAGAAATGATCTGGGACTTCCCTGGTGGTCCAGGTGGATAAGACCCAGCACTTCCAATGCAAGGAGCACAGGTTAGATCCCTGGTCAAGGACTAAGGTCACACATGCTACACAGTGCAGCCAAAAAAAAAAAAAAGAAAAAAGTTTAAAATTAAAAAAAGAAAGAAATGATCTAGTCAGAATGCAATTCTGCAATAAGCAAACACTGAGCTTTCTCGTCTTGTGTTACTTCAGTGAGACTGAAGTTCCAGGGGATATTGTTATTACTTGAGCTTTGGTCTTATTACCATCCCTATGCTGTATGGGCTTGCCTGCTGGCTCAGATAGTAAAGAATCTGCTTGCAATGCAGGAGAGCTGGGTTCTATACCTGGGTTGGGAAGATCCCCTGGAGGAGGGCATGGCAACCCACTTCAGTATTCTTGCCTGGAGAATCCTATGGACAGAGGAGCCTGGTGGGCTACAGTCCACGGGGTCACAAAGTGTCAGACACAAGTGAGTGACTAAGCGCACACACATGCTGTACAAGGTCAGAGAGAGTTGCAATATCTAGAATGTTTGTCTTAGGTAATGAGCTCCTGGCACCTGGGTGTGCCTTTCAAGCAAAACAACACACAGGGCAAATCTTGTTGAGAAAATCAGGGGCCTTTTAGGTGTGAGGAATGGATATTGGTTGGCCAAATACTGAGAAATTTCACTCAAGTCTTTGAAACTTGAGTGGTGAAATAGGGACAGTTTTTCCTAGACTCTTTGGCATTAAAAGTAGCCATTTATCAGCTTATTCAAACTATTTTTATATTTGTCAAGTGATTTCTTTTTCTCTAAAGAAGTTCCTAGGTGAAATAGTTCTCCAAGGAAAATAGCACACCCTTCACCACTAAGAATAGAATATGGGTATTACTAATTAAGTCCCAGGTCCAATTATGTTGGTGAAAAGGCCAAGGGACCAAACAGCTAGAAGTCCCAATACAGGGTCATGCCATGTCATGTTTCTACAGAATTTCTTAGCATGTGAGTGCTATCTCTGAAGGCATTTTGTTACTTCTCTCTGAAACAAACCAGGTCTCCATAGCAGATTTTAAGTTTCTTCACTTAGTAATCTGTCTGTTTTGACCACTGAACCCCTTGCTTCCAACACATTCCAGAACCCAAGGATAGATCTTAATTTCTGAATAGTCAATTGTATAGCATAATTTTTAGGTAGTTTTCCCATTACATGAGTGATAAATATGGGTACACATGCCATTCTTTCTATGTTAAATATTACTGTTATATACATTAAAGTTTCTAAACTGTAGCATCTAAACATAAGTGACAAAAGATTTATATCTGTTACCTGAAAGCCAAGCTAACATTGAAATGTTTTCTGTCACTAGAAGGGAGATAATTAATTTCACTAGTATGTTTGGGATTCTTTATTTGAAAAACAGTAGTATTATAATGTAGTCAGAATGATTATTACTGATCCAAAGAAAGTAAAAAAATTTAGATTAAACAGAGGTTGAGTTTTCACCAGTGTTTTATCAGTGAATGCATAGCTCTCTTTAGAAAAAGAATAGCATGTTTTTGGAAATACTGATAAATGAATAACTACAGAATATGCACTGACTAATAATATAATTATATGTTGATATAACTGTATGTATATTTGGAGAATTACTACTCTAGTACTTTGAATTATAATTATAACTTTAAGAACCATATATTATTGGTTTGAGTTGTTATATGAAACCATTCTGTTAGGAGGTATAAGCTCAGCAAGATGTTGTAAGTCGGAAGCTTGGTCACAGGATTTTTCTTTAGCTCATTACTTTTGGTCCTAAGTAACACCTAATAAACCTTTGGAAGCTATGTAGATAAAGCATGAGTAGAAACATATATTGATACATATGTACATGTATATGTAATATATACACACATATTATACATGTGTATCTTTATATATTGAACATGAACTTGGGCAAAAGCCCAGGAGATGATGAGGGACAGGGAAGTCTGCTATGCTGCAGTCCATGGAGTCCTGAAGAGTCTGGCATGACTTGGTGACTGAACAACAACAAAAATGTTTATATATATGTTCTAAAACATAGGTTAGGGTTAAAATCATGTATCCATTATCTCTTGCTACAATAATATTGTGTAATGCATTACCATCAAAATCAGTGATCTAAAACAAGCAGTTTTTCATTGCCAACAAGTCCACAAGTTAGCTGAGAAGTTTGGGTTCTGTCTAGGTTTAGTCAGGTGGGTGAAATAGGCAGATCTGCTCATACCGGCTGTGTTTGTTCACATTTTTGGTAATTATAACTGTCTATTGAGTGATCTAAGATGCCCGTGACTGGAGCAACTGGCTCTTTATGGGATCTTTTACCCCCAGAAGATTAGCCTTTGTTTTCTTAGTAGTGCAAAGTCCAAAGGAACAAGAAGAAACGTGCATGCAGCCTAGACTTAGAACAGCACTTGATTCTGCCAAATTCTACTGAATAAAATAAGTCACAAGGCCAGCTTGGAGTCAGGGAGTAGGAGCATTGACTTTGATGAAGGAGCTCCAAAGTCACAATGCAAATTGAAATGATCCAAGGAGAGGAATCACTGGGGTTATTTTTTTAAAAAATCAATTTACCACAAAGTCTATGTATACACACACACACATACCATAAAACTAAAACTCTGAAAGAGTTTTATAATATCTGGTGTTTTTAAAAAGTCAGCTTCTAAGTCATTTGCAGAACACTCATTCCACGTGCTAAGCAAGGTGATACTCAAAATCCTTCAAGCTAAGCTTCAACATCATGTGAACTGAGAACTTGCAGATGTACAAGCTGGATTTAGTAAAGGCAGAGGAACCAGAGACAATTACCAACATACATTGGATCATAGAAAAAGCAAGAGAATTCCAGAAAAACATCTACTTCAGCTTCTTTGACTACACCAAAGCCTTTGACAGTGTGGATCACAACTAACTGTGGAAAATTCTTTAGGAGTTGGGAATACCAGACCATCTTACCTGCTTCCTGTGAAACCTGTATGCAGGTCAAGAAGCAACAGTTAGAATCAGAAATGGAACAAGGGACTGGTTCCAAATTGGGAAAGGAGTACATCAAGGCTATATATTGTCACCCTGCTTATTTAACTTATAGGCAGAGAACAGAGATATGCATACATTTAACTTATTAAGAGTACATATATTTATTATTAAGAGTACATACATTTAACTCATATGCTGAGTACAGAGATATGCAGCTGACACCACCCCAATGGTGGAAAGTGAAGAGGAATTAAAGAGCCTCTTGATGAAGGTGAAAGAGAAGAGTGAAAAAGCTGTCTTAAAACTCAACATTCAAAGAATGAAAATCATGTCATCTGGTCACATCACTTCATAGCAAATAGATGGAAATATGATGGAAACAGTGACATACTTTATTTTCTTGGGCTCCAAAATCACTGTGGACAGTGACTGCAGCCATGAAATTCAAAGACGCTTGCTCCTTGGAAGAAAAGCGGTGACAAACCTAGACAGTGTATTAAAATACAGAGACATTACTTTGCAGAGAAAGGCCCATATAGTCAAAGCTATGGTTTTTCCTCGTATGGGTGGCTGAGCCTCAAAGAATTGATGCCTTTGAACTGTGGTGCTGAAGAAGACTCTTGAGAGTCCCTTGGACTGCAAGGAGATCAAACCAGTCAGTCCTAAAGGAATTCAACCCTGAATATTCATTGGAAAGACTGATGCTGAATCTGAAGCTTCAATACTTTGGCCACCTGATGTGAAGAGCCAACTCATTGGAAAAGACCCTGATGCTGGGAAAGATTGAAGGCTGGAGGAGAAGCGGGCAACAGAGAATGAGATGGTTGGATGGCATCACCGACTCAATGGACATGAAGATGAGCATGCTCTGGGAAATAGTGAAGGACAGGGACATGCTGCAGTCCATGGGGTCATAGAGAGTTGTACATGACTGAATGACTGAAAAACACAAAATAAAATATCACTTTTGGACAGGAGGTTCATGAAAGGTCAGCCTCATCATCTAAGTGCCATAGTTGAGTGAGGATTCCAACCCAAAGAGGGAGAAAAGAACTTTGCTTAACTTTGAGGTCAGTGAACTGTGGACAGATCAACTTACTCTTTTCTTCTCTATCTCTTTTGGGAACCTATCTTCAGCTTTTTAATTCTCTCCTCCTTCAACAATAACAGTGATTAGAGAGGAATGCCTGAGATTGTAACTGGTTAAGTGACCAACTGGAGCAGCTAAGCATGATATAGTCTTCACCCATGCAGTGTTTCTTAGATGCAAATATTCAGCTTTGAAATTGGGAATTGACCTACATGGTCTCTGTCCTGGCTGCCTTTTTATGATGGAGACATTTGATTATTGTTCTAATATCTGCAACTGATCCCAGCTCACTAAATCCCCATCCTCCTGGTCAATGGCTGCCTCACACAACTGGTTAGCTTGATCAGAATACTTAACTTTTTAGTGATCCTACACTCAACCAAAAATATTTTCCAGAAGATTAAATGGACTTCTTCTCAGTAAACGTCTGAGAAGAATTTGATTATAATAAAATATGTCTATGTGTACCATGGGCTTCCCAGGTGGCACTAGCGATAAGAACGCACCTGCCAATACAGGAGACATAAGAGACACAGGCTCAGTCCCTAGGTCAGGAAGATCCTCTGGAGGAGGAAATGGGTAATCCCCTGTAGTTTTCTTGCCTGGAGAATCCCAAGGAACGAGAAGCTTGGTGGGCTACAGTCCATCCCGTCGCAAAGAGTCAGATACGACTGAAGCGACCTAGCATGCATGCATGCTTATCATAGGTGGATGATTTGTTTTGGGAAGAATCTATACTGTTGTCTGAATAAAAGCATCAGGATCTTATTGGATCAAATAACACACTAACGGATACAATAACATTTAATTGACAATGAATGCTAAAGATTTCTGGCAATCTAAGCTTCAAACTTGCCAATATTAACAACTTGAAGAGTGGATCAAAATAGCTCATTTGTTGTTCCTTCATATTAAAATAGCGTATTATTTTATACTAACTAAATTTTATAAAAAATAAGTTAGAAATGACTGAGAACCTGTTTTTAAGTATTAAAATGAAACAAATACTCTTTCTGGGTTAAATTTTTATACTGAATTATATTTTCCAGCAAGGGTGAGACTATGCAGCAATCTTTGGAGATTAAAATAACTTGAACTGAATAAAAATTATTTCCCTTTGAGTTTATAGATTATCAGAAGATCAGCTAAATGAGAAACTTAAATATGGTTCTTCCCCAGGACATGGGCATTTGGAAGAAAGTTCCTCTCCCTAGAATGCTGGCAAAAGAGAAAATGAAAACAAATGTTGCATCTCAGCTCATAAGACATAATTGTTTTTCTTATTCTCTATTTTGACTACCCCAGACAACTTAATTCTTCCCAAATCCGACTCTAACCCTACTCCTATTATGGTTAGCAGAATGACATTAACTTTTAATTTGCTGAGAATATTGAGGCTACCCAAGTTTAGCTTTCTTAATTCCCCCATCCCTGGACATGAAAATCTCGGTTTGTTTTCATGTGCTTCTATTTACTGTGTCTGACTAAGAAATAGTCTTCCACTTTGCCAAACCTGACTCTTTAATTTCTGGTTTCAATCACAATCCCCCATCTTCTTGAGTCTCTGGTACTTTTGTTCAAACAATTATATTTTTCTTAGAGTTTACTAAAGAAATATAAGCAATGATATTTTCCTAAAAAGAGTTTGAAAACTCTTTTGTTTCTAATTCCTCTTTATATGTGGTTTCTTCTCCCTGTTACTTACAGACATGCTCAGTTTTTCTTTATATTTTAAAAAGGAAACCTGTGCAGTCTTTTAAATTCCATGTTGTTTTGATCCTTTTCACTTCCTTTATGAAGTTCTGGAGTATTTTGTGCTCACCAGCTCAACTTTTCTTTATCTCCCATTCTCTCCTTAATTCAATAACCCAACCTTCAGTTTCCATGGCTGCTCCCTCAACCCTTTAGGAAAACTACCTCTTTAAAATACTCATTCACCATAAAGTGGTTGAATCCTGTGACTTATCTTTAGACTCTTATAACCCTCACCTCATTTACCATATTTTCTTTCTGAAGCTCTAGCCTCCAATCACTTCTGGACTCAACAACTATCTAGTGCTCCCAACTGCTTCTTCAGATGGTTCTCTTTATTGACTGGCTCCGGTTCCCTTGTTTTCATCTCCTTGGTCAATCAGTTCAGTTCAGTTCAGTCGCTCAGCAGTGTCTGACTCTTTGCAACCCCACGGACTGTAGCACAGCAGGCCTGCCTGTCCGTCACCAACTCCTGGAGTTTACTCAAACTCATGTCCATTGAGTCGATGATGTCACCCAACCATCTCATCCTCTGTCATCCCCTTCTCCCACCTTCAATCTTTCCCAGCATCAGAGTCTTTTCCAATGAGTCAGTACTTCGCATCAGGTGGCCAAAGTATTGGAGTTTCAGCTTCAACATCAGTCCTTCCAATGAACACCCAGGACTGATCTCCTTTAGGATGGACTGGTTGGATCTCCTTGCACTCCAAGGGACTCTCAAGAGTCTTCTCCAGCACCAGAGTTCAAAAGCATCAATTCTTCGGCATGCAACCTCCTTTATAATCCAACTCTCATATCCATACATGACTTCTGGAAAAACCATAGCTTTGACTAGACAGATCTTTGTTGGCAAAGTAATGTCTCTGCTGTTTAATATGCTGTCTAGGTTGGTCATAACTTTCCTTTTAAGGAGCAGATGTCTTTTAATTTCATGACTGCAGTCACCATCTGCAGTGATTTTGGAGCACCCCCAAAAATAAAGTCAGCAACTATTTCCATTGTTTCCCCATCTATTTGCCATGAATTGATGGAACCAGATGCTATGATCTTAGTTTTCTGAATGTTGAGCTTTAAGCCAACTTTTTCCCTCTCCTCTTTCACTTTCTTCAGGAGGCTGTTTAGTTCCTCTTCACTTTCTGCCATAAAGGTGGTGTCATCTGCATATCTGAGGTTATTGATATTTCTCTCAGCAATCTTGATTCCAGTTTGTGCTTCATCCAGCCCAGCATTTCTCATGATGTATTCTGCATAAAGTTAAATAAGCAGGGTGACAATATACAGCCTTGATGTACTCCTTTTCCTATTTGGAACCAGTCTGTTGTTCCATGTCCAGTTCTAACTGTTGCTTCCTGACCTGCATACAGATTTCTCAATAGCCTATCCTAATTCTCTGCTTTTCATATTACTATAAACTTTTCTGAAAATTAAGTTTAATCCTTGCATATCTATTTTATCACCTCAAATAAATTGTGAAGGCCTTTAACAACAGAGATGACATCTCATATGTGTTTGTTTTCTTGTTCTAACAAAATAAGCAAAGTTCTCTCAGTTGATGACATGGTCTTTGATTAGGAGCATTTGCATTTTTTGGTTGGACGCTAATGAAAGGAATGGCTTAGCTTTAACATAGAGCCAAAGCAGAAATGGTAGATCTCCAACTACATTTATGTTTACAAATTAAGAGCAGGGAGGAGAGTGTAAGATGCATTGAGAAAGTAGTGTTACATACATATACTACAGTGTAAAACGGATAGCTTGTAAGAAACTGCTGTTGACACAGGAGCCCAGCCTGGGGCTCTGTGATGGCCTAGAAGGGTGGAATGAGGCAGGGTGGAAGGCTTGCGAGGGAGGGGTATGTATATATACGTATGTGTGTATATATATACACACGTATATAGTTATGATTCACATTGTTGTACCACAGAAACCAAGACGAAATTGTAAAGCAATTATACTCCAATTAAAAAACAAATTTAAAAAATGAATTTTGTAAAGAGTATCCTGGAGACAAACAGCCTTACTTCAAAACCAATTCCAATATATAAACTCTTGAAATGTCAAATTTCTTCACTATTTTAAGGTTCTCTTTCTTTTCTGTAAAATAGAGATAATCGTGGCATATACTATTGGTGTTATTGAGATTATCCTTGAAAAGCTCTTAGCACAGTGCCTGGCACAGAGAGGATAGCCAATAAATGTTCAGCAGGTCAATTTTCTGATCAATTTAGGAGTATTCATTGGGGGATTTGAGGAAAGCCCATTTAACTGTAGTTTATTTTAAAATTATATATCACCTTGAGATTTTTCTATAGATTGGGTTTGAAAACTTTACAATATGAAATGGTCATTATTTTTCTTATAATAGAGGATATAATTTACTTTGAATCATACAATGACGTAAAGGCTTGGGAAGATTTTTTTTTTTTCCTCTGAAGAAACAAAATAATACTGGCAAGTTTTCCAGCTTTTGTTACCTTTCCAAGACCTTTTAGGTACTATAGACCTGATCTAGCTACTAAACCTATTTTTGGACCAATGGCTTTGGTTGATTCATTTCAATCCCTTTTGAGCTATACAAATTTTGGTAAATAAAAGTCATGAAGTGAAAAAGGAATTTCAATCAGGTTGCTAAATTTTCAAAAAGAGTTAATTTGTACCTCACTTTGCCTGTCATTTTAGAACATATGAATCTGTTGCAGATACCCAGAATCAGCACTTTTTTTTTAATGTTTGATTATAAAAACAGTATTTAATTCTAGAGCTGCAAAAATCTTATGACATTCGATGTTGGAGGGAGACATCCTGATAAATATGTATTTCACCCCTTTATCTGGATTTGCTAAATCTAGTCTTGTATCCTTGTAGGTCAAGAGGTAAGCTATTGATCTAAGTAATATCTTAACGACCTTTTAATATTTGTGTATTTAATAGATCACAGTGTAGTATGATATAATGTTTCAGTAGGGAGGATGATATAGAAAATTTTAAAGCAGTTTTTATACCCCCTTTAAAAATCATAACTCAAAGACATTTTTCAAGCTTGGATGGGAGACATTCTTGTCATCATCTAAATTTTAATTTTAGAAAGTATCATCCACAGTACTTTGTTTCATCTCTTTCATGATCCTAATGTCTGATTCTTTTTTCCTTTAAACCAGGAAATAAATGATTTTTCTTAAGTTCTCCAGAGGAAAAAAAAATTACCATCTGTCTTTAATGTCTCCCTCTGTTCAGTTTTCATTCTAAAATTTTATTTTGCTTATGAGCAAGTGCCACTTTTCTGTAAAGTGGGAGAGACATGATTTCTTACTTGAAAATATTTTATTCTTTCTGTGTATAATAGATACTCACTGAAGTGTATTTGCTGATTGTACAAAAAATGAAATTTAAGTGACAAAAGGAGAATAGCAATCTTAATTTTGTCATGAAAGAATACATTTTTAACTAAGTTAATATTCTTTAACTGAAAGTTACATGGTTTATACCAGTTTAGCATTATCTATTTTGTGATTGACAACAAGAACAACAAAAGATCAAGAGAATAAGCAAACAAGCTTCAGACTGAGAGAAAATGTTTGTGAAAGACACATCTGATAAAGACCTTTTGACCAATATATGTAAAGAACTCTTGAAAATCTTCAGGAAGAAAACAACCCAATTAAAAAGTGGGCCAAAGACCTTAACACATTAGCAAAGAAGATACAGAGATAGCAAATAAGCATGTGAGAAGATGCTCCACCTCATGTATCACGAGAGAAAGGCAGGTTAAAATAACACTGGGCTATCATTGCACACTTATTAGAATGGCTGACCTCTGAAACACAGAACCCCAAATGCAGAGAAGAATGTGAAGAGGGAAGAACTCTCAATATTTACTGGTGGAAATGCAAAATAGTATAGCTACTCTGGAAGACAATGTTTCTTCCAAAACTAAGCATAGCTTTTACCAAAGATCCAGCGATGTTACTCCTTAGTATTTATCCAAAGAAATTGAAAACTTCTGTCCACACAAAAACCTGCACACAGATGTTTACAGCAGCTCATAACTACCACAACTAGGAAACTGCCAAGATGCCTTGAATTCAGTAGGTGAATGGGTTAGTAATAAACTGGTACAGCTAGACAGTTAAAGATTATTCGACTCTAAAGAGAGCTATCAAGCCATGCAAAAACATGGAAGAACTTCAAATGCATACTATTGAGAGAAAGAAACCAATCTGAAAAGGACATTTTACTGTGTGCTGTATGATTCCAACTGGATGACATTCTGAAAAAGGCCAAACTATGGAGACAGTAGAAAGATCAGGAATTGGAGAGGGGATGGATGCATAAAAAGGCAGAGCACAGAGGATTTTGACTGCAGTGAAAGTACTCTGTATGATGCTGTCAGTTCAGTTCAGTTCAGTTCAATCGCTCAGTCATGTCCGACTCTTTGAGGCACGCCAGGCCTCCCTGTCCATCACTAATTCCCGGAGTTTACTCAAACTCATGCCCATCGAGTCAGTGATGCCATCCAACCATCTCATCCTCTGTCGTCCCCTTCTCCTCCTGCCCCCAACCACTCCCAGCATCAGGGTCTTTTCCAACGAATCAACTCTTTGCATGAGGTGGCCAAAGTATTGGAGTTTCAGCTTCAACATCAGTCCTTCCAATGAACACCCAGGACTGATCTCCTTGAGGATGGACTGGTTGGATCTCCTTGCAGTCCAAGGGACTCTCAAGAGTCTTCTCCAACACCACAGTTCAAAAGCATCAATTTTTCGGTGCTCAGCTTTCTTCAAAGTCCAACTCTCACATCCACACATGACCACTGGAAAAACCATAGCCTTGACCAGACGGACCTATGTTGGCAAAGTAATGTCTCTGCTGTAGCAATGGATAAATGCACGTCATTCCAAATAGGATGGAGAATACTGAGTAACCCATAATGTCAACTGTGGACTTGTGGTAATTATGGCGCATCATGTAAGTTTATCAGTGGTAACAAACATATCAGCATGGGGCTGAACTTGTTTGCTAAGGAGAGAAGCGGTGCATTTGTGGGGGTAGAAACTATAGGGAACATTTTTGTATCTTCCCCTCAGTTCTGCTGTGAACCTTAAACTTCTGTAAAGAAAAAAATCATTAAAAGCATGTTTATCAAAGGGAAGGTAGAGTAAATAAACACATAACTAAAACATATCTGATCTTATCCTAAAAGATCTGTAGTTAAATCTGTGCTTTTGATGTTTACATTTAGTCCATAATATTTTATTAAGGGGCTTACACTTCCTGTTTGTCAGGCTGTTGTTACTGGTGGTGGTACCTTCAAGGTGATGCAGCTATTTTTGTTCCTAGTTTGTTTGCCTTGTGAAGAATAATTGTACTGCTTGTGCATGATTAAATTACTAAAAGTTGTAAATCCTGTATGGTGAAGTTCAAGGCTCTCAAGCCATGAGATCCTCTAATTGATCCATCTCAAGCCTCTTAGCATGATTTTAGGTTAAGTGTGGACTGCTCTAAGGTGTCTGTAGGGGACAGTACTTGAAGTATTTTAAATGAATAGCTGTTTTCATCATTAGAATTAATAGCATTTATAGGACTCTGTTATGTTGTGTATATCTGCCTGGAGTAAAATTACTTTCTAAGCTATAGATAAATGAAACTTACCAAGAAACTCTTAAAAAAGAGTAGAATATTGGCTGATGAAAATTGTGTGGGTTTAGGGATCTAAAGCCATAATTAATTTACAGTTGATTTTAATTGATGACACCCTGATATATCAGAGGTTCTTTAATTAAGAAATAACAACGTAGGCAGATTGGAATATTGGTAATTGGAACTAGAGGAGGTGTAACTAATGAAGTGTAGCTTTATTAAATGTTTTGTTCATTTTATAGAAAACATTATGTAGAACTGATTAACAATTATCTTTCACTTAAAAGAAACACTGATATTTGGAGGATTTAGATTATTTATTTGAAAATATGTGCTGTGTTAGAAATAATGGTTGTGGCTGTGAATCTCCAAATTGCTTTTAATGTTGTACGTGGACTACTAACCCCCCACGCTTTATTATAAGCTATCAGAGTTCATCTTTTAGTGACTTTTGGTCCAAACCTACATTTAATAAATGGCTCTGCATTGTAAAATTTCCAGTGTAGCTTGTCAGATCTCTTGCATCTGCTCAGCATCTCACTAAGAGTTTCATCTGTTTTATTATGTCTCTAATGTCATTCCCTAGAATGATAAGTGTCTGAAAAATGACATAGATTGTAATTTGCAGTATTACCTTTGCTGTTGCAGATTACTCTCCCTTATAATTACAGCTTACACAAAAACCTGCTTGATACTTCCTTGTGTCAGAGTAATAATACCTTGTATTTATGCAATCTTTTCTCTTGTGAGCTCCAAGCACTATTATAGGCACTCTTGTTAATTGTCATGACATTCCTATGAGCAAAGCAGATGGTTGCAGAAAGGGAGGCCGAAGTATAACAAGGTTAAATGACTTGCCTAGGGTAAAGCCATAATCAGTGACATTGATGGGAAGAAATCCAGGTCTCCGAATTCTAGACCAGTTTTCTGTCTTCTGCATCACTTTGCCTCCAAGTTTTTTACTCATGACATCTGTTTCCATCATTGTCATGCTGTTAATTACTTAATATCATTTTACTGCAAGATTAGCTAAAGGGAACAGATACGGCTCTGAGTGTTTAAAAATATGTTTAATGCAGCATGACAGATAGAGTGACACTTCATGGGGAGGCTAGAGAGAATGATTTTTATGGGATTTTGGTTGTTTGATGAGTATCACTAGTTTCAGGGCTCCTGGAGGTACAGGCTTACCTAAATGGTGCTTTCTGAGTGATGAAAATGCCTAAAGTTATTGGTCTAGTTTTCCTATGTGCATCAGTTGAAGCAAAACATGACTAATTAGTTGATTACTGGATTATACTATTTATTCAGTGAAGTGCCCGCTGAATTAGCAAATATGTCTTTTTATGCTCAATTATCCACATGTATAGTCAGTGTTTTGAAGCTTGAGAAATGTATATTTAAAACTTATTTTATTAAAATGTAGATGAAATTGCAACCCATTAGCCATGCCTTTTTAAATGTGTGTGTGTGTGTGTGTGTGTGTGTGTGTGTGTGTGTATTCTATTTCTTTCTACATTGAGGTCTGAAACTGTAAATCTTATCTGGATATTCCATATCACATTCCTCTGAATGAAGGATACAGTTTGAAAGTAAAATGGGACCTGGGGTGGATATTTATTAGTTTGCTTTTTCAGAGGTCTTTAGTGGCAGGACAAAAAACTTGAAGGCTATATCCATCAAAGTTTTCCCATGATGTTTGGGTCTAATATATATGAGTCATTGACTAAATAGTAGAAAGAACTGATTTAATTGTTCTGACCATAGATTTATTGACAATGAAGTATAATTTGGTGACCAGTAGATCTTATTATTTTTACCCTCTTGCCCTTGTTTAGAAAGCCTCATTTATTATGTGATGCTTGATTATAACCCAGTAATCAGATTTCTATTAATCACTTTTATTCCACATTTTCACTTTTTTTCCTTCATTCACTATTTTTCGTATTTTCTCATATACATGTATTTTTAATGTTGTTTGTTCTGTTCACAAGGTCACCATGTCTCTGGTGTTGACTTTCTGAAAATATGTTAAAATGCATTCTAAAAATACAGACTCAATTGTATCTTTCTCTTCTTTTAGGAAGTAGGCTTTTTTTTTTTTTTTTGTAAAGGATGTCACATGTTTGTTGTTTAGCTTCTGTCTTGTCCGACTCTGTGACCCCATGGACTGTAGCCCATCAGGCTCCTCTGTGCCACAGATGTTATCATGTGTTATCATGTTACCATGTTACATGTTATCATGTGTAACTGATGTATATTCTTTAGAAATAAGCTACTTCTCCAGCCACAGGCCTTTATCATTTAAACTATAATGTCTGTAATACCTTGAGTGTCTGTAATTTGAAGGAAACTTCTAGTTTCTCTGGTTTAAAATAACAGCAGTGGTATAGTTTTCATAATTCTGTGATTACTGGTTGTAAAGTAATAGTTGATTATAGGTTATTACAAGGCTTACAAAATTCAGAGAAAGACCCAATTAAAAACAAATTTCGAAGTATTTAATACTGAGTATACACAGTGTACTAGTTTCCAGGAAGGCCATCAATGTAGCTTTTATTTTCTAAGCAGAAAGTAGGATTTTGCTGAGGATATTCTTCGGGGATTATTGTATTAATAGATATTCTGTCTCACTGGTCTGGTTCCAGAGTGCTCCAGGAGTAAGGGACTGCATGCTTTGTGACCGTTCAGCCTCAAGTCCCAGGACAGAGATCTACGGCACGGCCCATGAGAGCCGTGCATGCCCTGCTTCACGCTCTGAGCCTACTCAACTAATACTCTTCCTGGGCCACGTGCCATATGGTCTGGGAGTCACAGTAGAAACAGTTGGTGACTTCTCTGTTTATTAGGAGCAGTCATGTCTGAGTGAGGTAGATTCTTCAGTTTTCTCTTCATCCATGATTTTGAAACAATGCATGGCTTATACAGAAACTGATGAAGGTAAAGTTTCGTAGATTGTCTACTACAATATTAAATTATCATCATTCTTCCTTCTCATGTGCCTTGGACTGTCTACTCTGGCATCTTTCTTTTTTCCTCTTGCTTTTTAAAATATTACAGTACTTAGAATTCACAAGATTACAAATACTGTGCCTGTCTTATTTAATTCTAGTAATTTTTCTGAAAATTTATTTTATTGTTCTAATTTTACAGATGAAGAAGCAAAGGTTTAGATATCTTAGAAATGTGCCAAACTGTGAAAGCTAATGTGGTATCTATCATTCTGTCATTTTCGAGATTGCACCCAAGTACTGCATTTTGGACTCTTTCGTTGACTACGAAGGCTACTTTGTTTCTTCTTCTTGCCCATACTAGTAGATGTGATGGTCATCTTAAATAAATTCGCCCATTCCAGTCCAGTTTTAGTTCACTGATCCCTAAAATGTAGATGTTCACTTTTGACATCTTCTGTTCGACTACTTCCAATTTACCTTGATTCGTGGACCTAACATTCCAGGTTCATGTGCAATATTGTTCTTTACAGCATCAGACTTTACTTCGATCACCCGTCACATCCACAACTGTGCATTGTTTTTGCTTTGGCTCCATCTCTTCATTCTTTCTGAAGCTATCTCTCCACTCTTCTCCAGTAGCATATTGGGAACCTACCGACCTGGGAGTTCATCTTTCAGTGTTATATCTTTCTGCCTTTTCATACTGTTCATGGGGTTCTCAAGGCAAGAATACTGAAGTGGTTTACCATTCGATTCTCCAGTTTTGTCAGAACTCTCCACCATGACCCGTCTGCCCTGGGTGGCCCTACACGCTATGGCTCATGGTTTCATTGAGTTAGACAAGGCTGAGATTCATGTGATCAGTTTGGTTAGTCTTCCGTGATTGTGGTTTTCATTGTGTCTGCCCTCTGATGGAAAAGTGGCTTGTGGAAGCTCTCTAATGGAAGGGACTGGCTGTGGAAGAATCTGGGTCTTATTCTGATGGGCAGGACCATGCTCAGCAAATCTTTGATCCAATTTTCTGTTGACGGGTGGGGCTGTGTTCTCTCCCTGTTGTTTGGCCTGAGGCCAATCTATGGTAGTGGTAATGGCGACCTTCTTGAAGCTCCAGTCCTTTGGGACGTGATGTGAAGAACTTACTCCTTTGAGAAGATCCTGATGCTGGGAAAGATTGAAGGCAGGAGGAGAAGGGGATGACAGAGGATAAGATGGTTGGATGTCATCATCAACTCGGTGGACATGAGCTTGAGCAAGCTCTGGGAGTTGGTGATGGACAGGGAAGCCTGGCATGCTGCAGTCCATGGGGTTGCAAAGAGTCAGACACAACTGAGTGACTGAACTCGACTGAATATGATATCAAGTCAGGATTTGAACTGAGGATTTTCTGACTTCACATCCCAAACCCCTAACCACTGACATAAACTGCTTATTGTTTGCTTTAGTGTGAGTTTTAAAAATACATTTATTATGTTTCAAGTTTCATTTGAGTAGCTACATGAGACTTTATCCTCAGAGAGGTAAATAAGCTACAGTGTTGATTTTTAATGTTGTCATATTGGTATATATATATATATATATATATATATATATATATATATATATAGTTTGATAAATCAAAGAAAGAATTAAAAGTACAGGAACTGCTAAAAAACAAAACAAGAATGCAGGAATGTAGCATCTGAGAAAGTTCAGTTCAGTTCATTCGCTCAGTCTTGTCCGACTCTTTGCGACCCCATGGAGTATAACTCTCTGGGCTTCCCTGTCCATCACCAAAGGTAAACACTTATAAGTAAAACTAGTAGTTAATATGTGTTATGCTGTACAAGATGACAGGTATTATAATAATATTATATTCAGTCATGACTAGTCAAAGGGTTTAGGTAATATTCTCAAGACAAGAAGTGAATATGCTCACTGCTTGAATAATTTGTGCAAAGTCATGTAAACTAAAGCTTTCTGGGGCCCCTGATAACTTTCTGGTTTGTAAAGGAGCCACTACCATAGATGATGCCAGGATCAGGGTAAAGAGAGGCTGTGACTTGCTCATGTTACTCTTGACTGAATATATTTGTTTTTCTATAATTTGCTGTTTTTCCCCCTTCGATTGCTTCCATATGCTGACTCTTTCCCACCTTTTTGTTGTTGTTGTTGTTGTTAATAAATAGATGTATTTGTATCATCATTGCCCTCCCCATCCATTCATCTTTGGTACTTGACACCCTAGTTTCTTGGGTCTCTTTTCTGGAGAGATTGCAAGTGTGTATTTGCATGTTCTTCTTAATGATTGTTTTCTTTGTCATCTTAATGGTAGTGGTAGCGGGTGTGTGACATTCTGCCATTTGCTGGGGTGCCCAGGATTAACCAGCTTCATAAAAGACTGTGTAAGCTTTTAGGTGCCATCACCCAAGACATTACCACCAAAAAGTTAAGCAGGACCCTGATTCTTGAAATATGTCATTGCTGCTTCCTAAATATGCCTTCCTGATGAGTATGTGTCAGTCCAACTGCAGAGCTGTTGTGGGACCTGCAGATTCTTCCTTAGCCAGGAGTACATGAGCGTCCTCTATGGCTGTTACCAGCTGTGACAGTCTCCGTGGCTTGATCTATTCTTTGTCCTTATTTTAACTTCTTTTTATTTATTTTCATGATAGTGAGACTATATAGGCAATTTCGTACATTTAAAATCCTGGGTCCCCAAATATGTAAATTCTAGTTCTCCTTTGTAATTACAAAGTAGAGCAATTTCAATTTTAAGAAGTTTCTCTTTGGGGAATCTACCCTTTTGCAAAGATAGCTTGGTTAAAAAATTCAATGTCATCGTCAAAATTAGAACGAGTGGAAAAATTCTTGTAATAGAGATACTTGAGAGAAACTCACTGTGTGAGTCCCAGGCCTGCCCTCAGATTTTGCATGTTATTATCATTGCTCTGTGCCAGGAGAAGACGAAAATGATACCTGATAGCTTTTAGAGTCTTGTCCATTTTCTGTCTGGATCTAGATTTTTTAAAATAAACTGTTAAGTTAGAAATATTAAATAAATCATTGTACCCTCCTGTGATCTGAATGTCAGTTTTGGATGAAATAATAACACATCAAATAGCTTGCCCTGCACTTAGAGTGAGATCCACAGTCTTTTCACCCAATCTTCCGTGGGCCCGGAAGGCCAGGCTTCTCCAGCCACTTTCTGCATCACTTTTCTCTTGCTCACTGCGTTCCACCTGCACTGTCTTTGTCGGTGCTTTTCCTGCAAACCAAGGCCTCATTGTCCTAAGGGCTATTGCACGTGCTATTTCCTCTGCCTGGAATTCTCCTCCAGTACTCTCTTGCTTTTCCAAGCCCTCCATCATCTTTTAGCTCTCACTTTTAATACCCTTGCTTCAGAGAGGTCTTCTTTGACTAATTCCCCCAGCTCCTCGGACTTGTTAATCAATCTTATAGCTCCTTACACATTTCCTTTGTAGCACTTATAAAATTGTATGATTTTATTTTTGTCTTATGCCTCTCTTGTTCAAGTAGATTAGTGCTTCTCAACCATGACTGTGCAGTGAAGTGACCTGGCATCCTAGACATGCTGAAACAGAGGCTGGAGCTTGATCATCAGTATTTCTCAAACAGTATTCACATGATTCTGATGTGCGCCCAGGGTTGAGAACCACTGGGCCTGCTCAGAAGCAACACAAAGGCGAGGGTGATATACACTGACCAGTGGGTATACCCATGGCCTAGCACAGTGCCTTGCATACGGAGTGTAATACATGGTGTGTAAGGTATGAATAAGGCCCAGCCAAATTAGTTATAACCACCACAGTCAAGTATGTAACCACGCCCCTCTGTGGATGGAATTCTCGAGGCAAGAATACTGGAGTGAGGAGCTATTCCCTTTCCAGGGGATCTTCTCGACCCAGGGTTCAAACCCAACTCTCCTGAATTGCAAGTGGATTCTTTACCATTTGAGCCACCAAGGAAACCCACATATAACTACCACAGTCCTCTAAATCAAAAATGTTAGAAAGTTGTCTTTTTAAAAATACCTCATGTAAGAGTAATGCCAGAGTCTTTCTCCATTCACCCAAATAAAATGAAAGAATGGATGATATATTGTTTCCAAATGGGGATGGCATTGCCCTTCAGAAGGACTGTTGAACTGTAGAACAGATCCCTAGAAGGCAAGTGGTGAAATTTAGGACAGTATGTTGCAGAAGTCTTCCATTCAGTATGTCTATGCTTAAATAAACCAACAAAGTAACAGCATAATCAAGAGATTATGCTGTAAAAATAAATATCATGTTCTGCTTTTATATTTAAAAATTAACCTTTGTGATATGTATATCATTTCAGAAATTAAAATAATTTATTTTAACAAGGTCTCATCATTATTTTTAAAAGGAAATGGCCGCCCACTCCAGGACTCTTGCCTGAAAAATCCCAAGGACAGAGGAGCCTGGTAGGCTGCAGTCCATGGGGTCACGAAGAGTCGGACACGACTGAGCAACTTCACTTTCACTTTGCACTTTCATGCATGGGAGAAGGAAATGGCAACCCACTCCAGTGTTCTTGCCTGGAGAACCCCAGGGATGGGGGAGCCTGGTGGGCTGCCGTCTATGGGGTCACACAGAGTCGGACATGACTGATGTGACTTAGCAGCAGCAGCATCATTTTTGTCATTCAAAAAGCCGCTGAAATCTGAGGCAAAACATGTAGCATTCCAATAGTGTGTACTCCTTTCCCAATATTGTATCACTTAAAGACCTTTACATATAAATACACTGTATAGTGAAGTAGTTACCTTATGCTTAGGAAATGAAAAGAGGTATTATAATGCCAGTATTCTCTGTATCTACAATTTAAGTGAGTTTTACAAACA